>NC_066584.1:205105963-205432518 GCF_024323335.1 Lathyrus oleraceus
ACCCCAAAATTTACCCTTCCTTTTTCTTGGAAACATGGGATTATGTTCGCATTAGCATCATACTAGGTCATACTCATTGCATACTGCATCAGTGACATGGGAAATCAGGGTTTGATTGACCATTCCTTAACAAAGCAAGAGTAAGAATTGAATTTCATTATCCAAATATATGAGTCTCAAGGGTCTCAAGGGGTTCCATATGTCTTATTATGGTCCTCAGTTCATCAGTGGAAGATTCAGAGCCCTTAGAGTGTGCATATGGATTTAATCAAATAAATCAGGGTTTCATGGCTATCCGCAACAGGCATGGTTTGGTTGGAAGTAGAACGGCTCATTCATGTCATGATTAGAGAATAACCTAGGCCTAAGAAGATCCCCAATTATCTCACAAAGATCCATTGGCGATCAGTGTAATCACTTCCTAGTCATTTTGGCCCTAAAACCAGGGTTTGGTATAAAATCGGTTTATTTCTGATTCCTTGGGTGAAACTCATTTCCATGACCCTCCATATGTCCACAAGGACCTACATACAAAAAAGCAACTCTTTATTTAAGCCAGAGGTGCTTCAATTGACCAATGGAATCGGGAGTTAGACAAATTGGGAAAACTCAACTATGGGGCCAGAAAAAGTCAACTCTTGACATTTTGAAAGTGGAATCTCAAAATCCATGCCTAAGGGAACCTAGATGTGAAATTTGATCAAGGTTGGATCATGGATTCATCATTTAATCAGGAGTTGGAAAAATTACCAAATTTGGAAATAGTTGACTTTCCATTTAAGGCAAGTTTTTATGGTTTTTTGCACCCACATTAAGCCTATATTCTATCAAGATACAAGCTCCATTCGAAAATTTCTCCTACATGAAAGATGTTCCTCTTGTTCCAAGCTTCCTAGAGATATAAAGTTTGTTTCATTTGGATTAAAATTGAGAATGTTATGCTTGGTCAAAGTAGGACTTTATTTTAGGACACTTAGAAAATTTTCTAAGTCCAAAATTTGCAAAATTTGTCAAGACTTATGCGCCATATTTCTTGCACTTCAAGGCATCTTTAGGAAACACTTTCTTCATGACAGTTGTACCTTGTTATGTCCTCTTTCACACCTTTTTGGAACCACCCCATTTGGATCATTGGTTTGGAAGATACACCCATCTAAAGTTGGTATCATAGGCTAATTTTTTGACAGCATTTTGGCCAAACTGGCCCAACCATTTTGCAGCCATGGGACCTGAACTTTATGGCTATTTTTCACCTCTTTACACTCACCATTTTAAGATGTGTTCAACATGAAAGATGTTAAGCTCCTTACCCTCTTTCTACTGTTTGCATTGCCTTGCTATTTGGACATGTATTCATCAAGTTACAATGCCTTAAAGTCACCTAGTTGGGTTATTTTTCATGCTGCACAAGAAAAACCAAGTTTAACCACAAAAACGACCAACACATCTTTTACCTCATTTGGCCATTTGCTTTTGGTTCATTCACTTAAGTTTTGCCACTTTTAACCATTTCTTTTCACACCTCATGTTTGCACAATTTGTCCATGACTCAAAAACCAACCCTTAAGCCCATACACACACTTGAAACCCTACATATATAAACTCCTAAAACCCTAATCAGAGAAGGAGGCTGCTATTTTTCAAAGGAGGCAAGGCAAGAGAAAAGAAACCAAGTTGCATTCCCTTCCATTTTCACAAATTCCCAAGTCAAAGCACAAGCATCTCATTCTCATCCCATCATTCCATTTTCAAGGAGCAGTGGACTTTCTCCACTAGGTAATCTTTTTATCTCATTTTCCATGACCATATTCCATGTTTTGTTCATCATATTTGTTCATACCATTATCACACTATTTCATGCCATTACCATTTTTACCTCTCCATTATGCCATGCTCTCTTTTTCATCATGCTTTTTTTATGCTAATGATATGCACTACTTGTCCATAAAACCCTCACCATGAGGCCTTGTTTTAAACTTTAAGTTTTTTTTTTACATTTATTTTTCTGAAAATCTTTGCATGAGCCTCCCTTATTGTCCATATTTCTCTATGATAAAGTCATCATTTCGCATGAAATAAAATACCATGTTGTTCCTCTCATTTAGTACTAGAACTTTGCTTTTTATACCATGGCATTTGGAGCACTGTAGTGAGAGAAATTCGTTGTGGAAGATGAGCAAAAAAAACTGCCATGGCCGCGTTGCTGCATGTTGAACGTGTTGTTGTTGTTGTTTTCATGCAAATGGCCACGTGGCGGCACGAACACCGCCTGATCCGCGCGCCTGGGAGGATCTCATCCGTCCGCTTGTTCTTTTGTTCTCTAGCGTTTTAAGTTGGCTGCACCAATTGATTTTTGCTTCACATGTTTATTAATGAAACAAATTGTTTATGTCACGATGGCCTTCCACTTCGTTGGGCCTGGGCCTGGCGCATACCTGTTATCCGCCCCCCTCCATGTCTGGCCCATTGCCATTCCTTTGTTTCATTTCCATAATATTTTATTTATGCATAAAAATAACACAGACATGGTTCGCCACGCACGTCCAGCCATCCGCCCCTTGTTCTTTCCGCTACTGCATAAGTGGGAACTTATCCAATTGATACACCATGTTAAATAACTCATTAAATTAAATGTTCAGTTTTTTTATTTTTGGTCATGCTGGGATTTTCGATGGGTTGGGCCTCAATATTTTGCTGTTCGCCCCCCACCCGCAAAGCCTTTTTTTTCCATTTCATTTTATTTTCTTTTTCAATTCATTTTATTTTTCCGTTTTAATTTTTAATTAATAAAAATATTTTATTTATTCATAAAAATACCAAAAAATGTTTTTTTACTTTCCTTAATGTTTTATTTAATTTATTTAATTTTTATTTTCATATTTTATTTAATATTGATATTTTATTTTAGTTATTTGTTTCAAATATACCATTTTGACACACTTTTTTTCATTTATTTTATTTTCATAACTTAGAATTATTTTTAATTTCCGATTTTTGGGATGAGGGTTGACCATTGCCTCATGGTCAACCTGACCTTTTATTGGAATTTTATTTCCCATTTTTAATTTATTTTGGATTTATTTTCGACCTAGTTTGCTTGGTTGACTTTTCTTTTGACTTCTGTTTTATTTCAATTAATTTATACACCAACTTTTATTATTTATGAAATCTTTTTGGGGGATGATGATGTCCTGACCCCACCTAACTTATTTTAATTTTTCATAATTTTTGTGATTAATTTACTATTTATTTGATATTTTTTTAAGTTGACTTGGCTTTATAGTTGACTTTTATATGATCGATGTCTGACATAGGGATTGCTTAGGGCAATTGAAGAGATCTTTTGATCCTCCCTTATTCATCTCATGTGCCACATATTAGAGGCCTTTAATCTTGATTTTATTTGATCCTTGCATCATTTCCCGATTAAATTATTCAGTGATTCTTTGTGTGCATAATTCCACTTGTCTTATTCATCTGATATATTTTATACTTGTTTCTTTCATCCATGTCTTTATTGTTTGATTGTTTAACATGTTTATACTTGTCATACATTGTTTAATGTCTTATTATTTCATTCTTTGATTATTTGACTTGATCATATACTTGTTTATATATCTTATCTGTCTGATTAATAACTGTTGCCTACTTGTATGGTGTATGAGGCATATATTATTATTGTTTGATTGCCATGTACAATCCCCATTCATTACAAATGTATCCCTCTGCCATAAAATGTATAATGTTTATTCTTTCATTCTTTATTCATTTGTTAATACAAGAATTAAAATCAACATTCGATAACCATTTCAAAACAAGATCAAAACCTCGATCCAACATCGAGTAATCATTTTTTCAAAACCTAACAGAACCAACACGTATTCATCCATCAAGCTTGTAAGTCGATTGATTTATGCATCACCATAAACCTTGTAAGTCGATTGCTTCATGCATCTCCATCTACCCTTATCCCTAACACCTCTCCTTGCTCTATTCGTCGATTCTTGTTCTGATTAGGTATCACCCATTAGATAGAACCCTTTGTATGATAACATAGGTAGGATTCCCATATCCTTTTGTATGATAACATAGGTAGGATTCCCATATCCTTTTGTATGATAACATAGGTAGGATTCCCATATTCTTTTGTATGATAACATAGGTAGATTTCCCTTATTCTTTGCATGCTAACATTAGGTAGATATTCCCATTTGTAAATCCTAACACTTAAGTACATATTGCATAACAACTCTAGGGCAGAGCTTCCCCCACTTCTAGACCTTTTCGAGCGTCTCCGATCTTGTGGCATGTAGTCCGTTCTATTGCAAAGAGGTAACTGCCTAAGACTCGATTAAGCGAGCTGCGACACCTGCTGCTAGGACGTGAACACATTGCCCATTCTCCTTTGACACAACTGGTGTCTTCCTTTGTAAGTTCATGTTCAGATGGCAATCCCTATGTAGCCGAACTACGGCAACTCTGATTCTCATGTTCAGATGAGATACGTAGGCACAAGATGCGATGTCTTGCCGAGTTTGACTAATAACTAGCAACTAATCTTTGCTTGTTTTCTCCCTCGTTGCGATCCTTTCTCTCGCCCTCGTTGCGATTGAGACCTTCCCTTTCTCTTTCCCTAGTTGCAATCAAGACTGTTGTTCCCGTAGCTAGCTGAACTACGTTTTGCTCTGATTCTCATTCCAGATGAGATACGTAGGCATAAGACGCGATGTCTTAGCGAGCACACATCCCCTTCACCCATAGGTAGCCGAGCTACGAAGACTTTGATTCTCATATTCAGATGATATACGTATGCAGTGGATGCGACATCCGTGCGAGTCATTTCTTTTGACCCTCTTTTAGTAAATAGTACCTTAGATAAACACACACCCTTTAGACAAGAACAACAAAAGTGGATCCCATAAAGTACTACGGATGCGTAGGGGTGCTAATACCTTCCCTTCGCATAATCGACTCCCGAACCCAAGATTTGGTTGCGAGACCTTGTCTTTTCCTTTCCTTTCTCCAGATTTACTTCGAGCGCTTCCTTTCCCTCCTTTGGGATAAATAACGCACGGTGGCGACTCTTCTGTCATTTCTTCTTCGCCGGTTGTTTTTCGCACACTAAATAATTTTTAGGCTGCGACACCATCCTTACCAAGAATTTCAAGGATAAGCCCACAACATCACCGCTTGGTTTCCAATTATCGTTCACTTCCTTGATGCTCAAGTAAAGAGCCTTAGCGACAACTTTGAAATCCACCTCCTTTGGCACATCCAGGAAAGGTACTCGATTTTTGATTCGGACATTCATAAGGATGGAATACTCTTCAAGAGTGGGAGCTAGCTGGTAGTCCTGAAAAGTAAGGCAACGAAGCTCCGGATCATAGAACTGTAAGAGAGTCTGCAGAGGTACCGGATCACTCACCATCTTCAACAATGTCAAGATATCCCCATACTGATCATCAAAAACTTTCTGATTACGATCGGTCACGAGATTACCCAATTCTTCCAAAGATGTCAACGACTCACGGTAAAAGTTGTAGGTGCAAGACTTCCTCTTCAACTCTGGAATGGCAGCCATCTCTCGGTGTGAACAGACTCCTGAATAAACCTGAAAAATGATATGCATATGCGGGTTAACTTTTTTCCTTTTTTTTATGCATTATTTTTTTTGAAAATAAACATGCTATGATGCAAAATGATGAAACGATGGCTGGTTGGCTGTGTATCACAAGGCACAGGATCAGAACTTCAGCATGAATTCGGAACCGGGAACCATAGAACACAATCATCAACTTAGAACCCATACTTCAGAACCAACAGTCACCAACAAGAACCAAACAAAAGTCACCAACAGGACACGATCACCAACTGAACAAGTCACCATTAGTACCTGTAAATGATTCATTCCCGCCCCACTCACGGGTGTAACCTAGGCTAGGGTAAGGTCAAGAGAAACGCAGGATAAACAATCCTTTCAAGAATATCATCATATACACACCAGGTGTATGCAACGATAATACCCCATCAGAATCTGAGCTGCTCGTGATGCCATGTTCCGCTAAGTGGCGCCATACCACCCGCTTCCCAAGAATCACTCTATTCCTAGTTGTCCTAAAGTTCACTCATAGCCTGTGTATTGGGCCTTTTACCACTTGTGACTCCCACCCAACAGCGAAACAGATACACAACCAGCACAGTATGCATGAAACAGTAAAGCGCACGTAGGATGCAATGCAAGCAGATAAGTATGCAAAGCAATAAATAAATAACACACAATAGACAATAAACAAACAAACGCTAGGAAAGGCCCACTAGGGAAAATAAGTCCCCAGCAGAGTCGCCAGCTGTCGCTCCCTGGATTTCCCGAATCCAAGTACAAACGCGAAAAAGAGTGGCGAGGAAAAAGAGTAGAGTCGCCAGCGACGTACTTTTATCCCAAAAGGAGGGAAAGGTAGTACTGCATAACCAATAGGGAACAGATAAAACAAAGTCTCGAACCAAAGAAAACCGAGTAAGGGGGCCGGTTACGTGAAGGGAAGGTTATCGCACCCCTTCACGTCTGTGGTACTCCACAGGATCCACGCTTGCTATTTATGTCTAAAGTGTGTGTATAAAAAGTCTTATATGCGATGCAAAAGAGAGAAAATCAAAGTAGGGAAAAGAAATAGTTATTGCTCGCACATGCCCTACCCTGCTGCATACGTATCTCAAGAAGGATTGAGAATCAGAGCACCGTAGCTCGGCTAACCTATTTTTGTTTGTTTTGTGTTTTTTAGATGAACGACGTTACTACGCAATCTACCAGATGCTCGACCTTTGGAGACTTACTCACCTGTAGTAGAAGGAGTTAACGTGTTCTTAAGAAAAGAAAATCAAAGAGTTTGTTTGTGTTTTAGGAATGCTCGTGCAAAAAAGGAAGTCCTAGACGAAGGAACCGTGCTACCTTAATTGACATCCAAACGAGAGACTATACGAAGCCTAGCAGTCCTATGGGGAGACGATCACACCACACAAAAACATATAACATAAAGTAAATGCACCAACAAGGGGGCTCAAACATACATGGGTAGGGCTTTAGTCAAGAGGGGTCATATCAACCTCGACAAACAAGTCGTGGAAAGGTAATCAAATGGGCTCTTAACCAATGACATTGAACGTCAGGGTGAGCAGATCAAAAGGGTAATGAGGATAAGACCTCATAGCTCTTAACCCTGGACAGGGTGAGCTCACGACAATGCGTGGGGGTTCAAAAAGATGGAACCCTCTCCACTGACTGACCGGACAAAAGATCTTGGGCTTTTGTTCTGAAGCATCGACACGTAGTGCGAGCATAAAGAACGACACACTGAATAACGGGGGATTGACTACTAATCCCTTTTATCCGTCAATTGCCTCTTTATGGAGGTCTTTAGCACTGGTGCCTCCTCTCGGAGGTCTTTGGGCACAAAAGTAAACAAACAAAAACATTGCCTCCTATCGAGGTCTTCCAGCTAAGAAAGCGGTAAAATGCTGGAAAAGATGTAAAAGGGATCAAGAGATCTACCACACGGATAAAGATCCGAAGTAACAACAACTAAAGAAACAAGAAACCCAAGGATCTCTCAAGCTAGCACCATCAAAGAAAGCAAGTCAGCAAAGCAATCAGAATAAATCTCCAAATGGTATCCCACAAATAAAGTGGAATACCAAGCAAGCTATCTCTTCAAGAGTCATGTGAGCCCTCATAAAAACTCAACAAACAAGCTAGAATAACAAGATGGGGTGCAATCAAGAGTTGCACCAAACAGAAGAATCATAGCAACAACAGTGTCAGGTAAACAGTGCACGAATGCAATAGAAAAGCATGTCATAACAAAGCATGAATGATGAAAGGAGGATACAATAGCACCAAGTCAGAAGTGAAATCAATTCAATAAGTGTCTCAAGAACTCAACTCAACAAGATCAAAGCAAAAGCACTAAACATCCAAAGATGTATCAAAGTCAAACAAGTCAACATACAAGTTCAAAGTGCTTCAACTTCAACAATGAGTCATAAAAGGTAAAGGCATGAAGCAAGGTGTCGCAACCTGAAAAATACAGTGCGCGAAAAAACAACCGGCGAAAGAAAATGACAGAAGAGTCGCCACCGTGCGTTATTCATCCCAACGGAGGGAAAGGAAACGCTCGAAGTAAACCTGAAAAAGGAAAGGACAAGACGGGGTCTCGCAACCAAATCTTGGGTTCGGGAGTCGGTTATGCGAAGGGAAGGTATTAGCACCCCTATGCATCCGTAGTACTCTACGGGATCCACTTTTGTAGTTTTTGTCTAAAGGGTGTGAGTTTATCTTGTGCTGTTTACCAAAAAAAAAGGGTTAAATGAAAATGACTCGCGCGGATGTCGCATCCACTGCATACGTATCTCATCTGAATATGAGAATCAGAGTCTTCGTAGCTCGGCTGACCTATGGGTTGGGGGGATGTGTGCTCGCTAAGACATCGCGTCTTATGCCTACGTATCTCATCTGGAATGAGAATCAGAGCAAGCCGTAGTTCGGCTAACTACGGGGTTATGGATTGGGTTTTGGACGAATGACGTCACTACGCAATCTACCGGATGCTCGACCTTTGGAGACTTACTCGCCTGTAGTAGAAGGAGTTAACGTGTTGCTTTGGGTTTTAGGGTTTGGGATGCTCAAGGGCAAAAAGTCATTCCTTGACGAAGGAACCGCGCTACCTGCAGGGATACAAACACATACAAAACAAACATGTATAAATTAAATGTGCCAACAAGGGGGCTCAGAAGTAAATAAACAAAAGAAAACAAATGCCTCCTATCGAGGTCTTCCAGCTAAGAAAGCGATAAAATGCGGAAAAGAGGTAAAAGTACCACACGGATAAAGATCCGAAGTAACAGCAATTAAAGGAGTAAGAAACCCAGGGATCTCCCAAGCTAATGCCATCAAAGAAAGGTGAGTCAGTATAGGTAATTGGAATGAACCTCCAGGGGGTATCCCACAAATAAAGTGGGAAAACCACGCAAACCATCTCGGCAAGAGTCTGTGAGCCCTCACAAAAACTCAACAAAAGGGTTAGTGAAACACGATAAGCATTTTTTTCATGGATAACAGTATGGTTTCAGAAACCTCAAACCCTGTGGCATACATTTCAGAAATCATGTGATTAAACATTCAAGGCATAGGTTTCACCCATTCATGCATAATTAAACCCGTGGGCAAAAACATAATGAAATTCATCCATCATACCTCATACATTCAGATGATCCAAATTAAGAGCATAAAATCATGGGAATGAGGCAAACCTGATGGGAGAGACCGATTGAAATCAAATGGCACAGTTGGGTTTGCAAGGTGTAGCGGTGTATTCGTCGCTATATGATTTATTGATTAAACCATAAGCAAAGCATACAATGAATTCGAGTCGCCGCCGCACTTTTATTTATCCAAAGGACTAGCTAAAAAGCGAACAAAAGCCTAAGAAGTTTTACGCGTAGAAAACTAATAAAAAGATCAGAGAGTCTG
Organism: Lathyrus oleraceus; assembly: GCF_024323335.1. Lineage (NCBI taxonomy): Eukaryota > Viridiplantae > Streptophyta > Magnoliopsida > Fabales > Fabaceae > Lathyrus > Lathyrus oleraceus. The sequence goes on from NC_066584.1 coordinate 205,115,487, forward strand.
GGTAAGGGGTAAATTACGCAATGGGAAGGTGTTAGGCACCCACTACGTCCTAGGTACTCCTAGGGAGCCCTTTTCACACTTGTTGTATAAAATTGTTATTTGTTATGAAATATTTATTGTGAAAACATGAATGGGATGATGAGAAAAGAATATACAATTTTTATTGTTTTTGTGTTCGAACGGATGAACCCGTTGCCTACGTACCTTCCATCAAAGGTAAGGATCAAAATGCCGTAGTTCGGCTAAAAGATTTCCAAAAGTTAGTGGATTCAATTTTAAACACAAGCCTTAAGGTCTTACGTTATCCACGGGAGAAAACTCAACCTTATACAAACAACAAGTCCACCATGTGAGAACAGCTTCAACTTGCTAGTGAGGGGTTAACTCTATAATAAGCAAGGAAGACTTACAATTCAATCAACTAAGGACAAATAGGCGAGATTAACATCAACTAACTAGGATAAATCAAACCTATGGCTAATGTATGAAAACTTAACAAGAATGGACAAAGCCACAAAACAATTGAATGGGTGAAGTTAATTGATTATGATTATTCACAAAAGGAGGGTCAAAGTATGATTAAGATTGATTCAAAAGAAGTATTATGAAATGGAGTTTGAAAAAAGTCAAGGACTTGGGGTCCAGGTTTTTAATTTAAAAGCATGAAGATGTTTGCACAATATTTATCTCAAGTTTTGAAAGTAATATGTGCAAAGGTTTAGGACAAAGAGGGATGAATGGATGAAGATGGAGTGTAAAACTTCTTAGAAGGTCCACCTCTTGAAATCATATAGAAGATGACTCAAGTGTGTCCTTTGGAATAGGCAATGAGCAATAACAAACAAGCAAAGGAAGAAAGTCAACAAAAGCGGATACCGGATGCCAATCATTGGACTTATACCAATCTCCTAAAACAGAACTGGATATCAGAGGCCACGCTATGGACTTATACTAATCTCCTCAACAAAGAAATAAAAAGTGGATACCGGATGCCAATCTATCTGGGCTTATACCAATCTCCAACAAAGCAAACACTTGGATGTCAGATGCCAATTTATCTGGGCTTATTCTAACCTCCAACATATGATCATGGGAAAACAAATGCCAAATTACACGGACTTACAATTGCATCCTCACATAAATCAAACAAATGCATCAAGCAAAGAGAAGATGAGTGGCCAATGAAATGGTCTTATACTCACTTCCATATCATGGAAACAATGGCCAATGAATGGTCTTACAATTGTCCTCAATGGGAAAACAACAAAGCTATGTCACAAAGACAGATGAAATGATCATGCACTAATGAGCAATTAATGATGATAAATGCACAGAGCATACAAGCGAACATGTACAAATGAACTAAGTAATCAATCAATCGAAGTCATTCAGCACACACTATAACCAAGCAATAAGGCTCATACAAAGGGTGGGCATTGAAGCCAACTGGAATAGGGTTAATGGTGCTCTTAACCTTGACATTGAGAGCCAAGGTGAAGCAGATGAAAGGATATGAGGGGTGTGCCTCATCACTCTTATCCCTGGTCAGGGAGAGCATTGAATATCAGAAGGTGTGGGAGTTCAGAAGGTAGGAACTCTCTCCACAAGTTAGACTCGATAGATCTTGGGTATTTACTCACTATGCATCAACACATGTGGTGTGAGCAAGGTGAGTGACTCACAGAATAGTAGGAGATAGGCTACATATCTCTTTTGTCTACCAATTGCCTTATTCAAAGGACTTTTCCTGCTTGGGACAAGAGTAAACAAGCACAGACATTGCCTCTTAAGGAGGACTTCAGACAGTTGCCTGGCCAAGTAACATGCCAGGTCTTCCAGACTACATGAAGAATAAGAGAATCTACCTCAATGCAAATGCTATCAAGCAAAGCAATGCAAGTTCTCAAAGAACTAATAGCAACTAAAGGTACCTGAAATCAATCAAATAAAATCAGTACACAACTCAAATTCAAAATCAATATAAGATATGGATCAACACAATCAGTCAAATGTGCAATGCACAAAGCTCAAAGCATAAGAGCTAAGCATCCTACAAAACAAAAAAAGTTAGTTCATGATAATCAATCAAACTTAATCAACTTGCATAAGTCTCCTTAAGGCATTGGCTTCTTAACCTGAAAAGCAAACTTAAACATGAGAAACAAGACCACTAGGACAAGCCTAGGGTCAAAAAGAGATAAGAAATCCAAAACAGAAAGTGAAAGATATCCAAAATCAAGTTCAAACAATTAAGAAACAAACCCAAGTGGTTTCATGTTCATATCATTCATCATTATCATTTCACAAACAAATTAGGTCAAAACATGTCATATAGAAGCTCATAGAAGTCAACAGAATGATTCAATTCAAATCCAATCACAAACATTTCAATAAATCCTAAAATAATTCATGATCAAACATCATCCATAACATGGTAAGCATACCAAATTTCAGCTTATTTGGATCAAAGGAAGTAGGTCAATGAAAATCAGAAAGTCAAAGCAAGTTCAAACCAAACCATACAAAGCATCAAAACATGCGCCAACTTCAATAAATCATAAAACAGTGACAACACATGATAAATGAATGGGACTAAAACCATGACAAACTTTAAGATGTCTACAATTCACATGTCAAATTTCATGTCCATCCAATTAAGCATTAGAATTTCACAAAGCATATAACATCATGTGTCACAAAAAGTCAACAAATGACCAAACAGGGGAGAAAATTCCAATCAAATAGGAAATGCCATCAATAATTCCAGAAAAATTCACATGTATTCTCAACATCCCTAAGTATGTTCATGCAAAAACCCACACCATTTTGAGTTCAATAAGCATGGTAATTAAAATCATGAAGTTGGACATGAATGGTGTGACACAAATTGTCACACCTCTATTCAAAAAATCATATCTCACTAACCAGCAATGATAATTTCACAAACTCTACACCAAAATCACCATGAACATGTCTAGTTTAAGCACAAACAATTTGAGAAGCATTGGATAAAGTATCATCATTTCACAAGCAATTTGGCATGGCATACATAAAATGGACAACATGAACAAACCCTAGCACATTTTAAAATCCATACATGCAAAAAATCTGGAAAAATCATCATAATAAACTAGAGATCATGAGGAGCATTCCACAAAAAATCCCATCAAATTTGGATTAAAAATGAAGGACTTATGATTTTTTGAAGATTGGGACACAAAATGAAATAAAATTGCAAAATGAAATGATTTAATTAAATGAATGAACCGGCAATGGCAATTTCGTAATAACCCGATCCCTTAAGTGAAACTCTGCATTTCACTTAAGGAGGTGTCAAGCGCTCATTGGCTCATGGCAATGGAATAGTGAAAACACATGCAGAACAAAATGCCAACAGCCAAACGCGTTTCTGGGTTTAACATTTTTAGGGTTTGGGTACTGTTCATCATCATCATCAATCGTGATGAACTTTTGGTTCCAGTTTTTGAAAACAAACACACCATTCAAACCAGCAAACCATGTACATCACAAATCCAACCTTGATTTTCATTAACTCATGCTAACAAGGATGAATCGAGCACAAACATATTTAACCAACAAACTTTAAATCGATGTTTCTCTCTCAATATGCAACCATTTTCCACGATTCAAGTTTCAAAATAATCAACATGGAAAGACCTTCAAAAAGCATAGCATGATTTGGACAAAGGTGTGGTTCGAAATTTTGCCTTGCTTGAAGCACAGTGTTGGAATAGTGGTTTTCTGGCCGTGTAAAGTATAAACAGATGAACAATGATATCCCAGATGATGAATGAACAATGGACTTGGAGCTCAGCTGCCTCGAATTAGCTCAAACACATAGCTGCCATGGATGAAGCTTCAATGTAACAGTGCTAGGAATGGCTTTACAGTTGTGATTTGATGCTTGCAAAGACCCCAAGATTGTTGGTGAATGATGGCACGATGGACAATAGCAAGGGTTCTTTGAAAATTTTCAGAAAAAAATCCAAGTGAAGAATGTAGTGTTCTTGAGAGAAAATGAATTTTAATCTGATTTGGTGAATAGTGGCTAGGGTTTCTCTACCAGAAATGTGAAATATATACCCTGTTTAACATCCTTAAGTTTTTGTTTAGTGGAATGGTAATGGGATTTGGTTAAATGAAGTGTTTTTGCTAATTAGTGAAATTCACTCAAATGACAAGGGCATGGCACTACAGTGCGAAATATGGGCCTAAACCACATCCAAAACATGATTTCTGAACACTTGCAAATGGTAAAAAGTGTTGGCAAAGCTTAATTTGAAAGTTCATTTTTCACCTCCCTCATTTTAAATTCGAGCCACTTGAAAAAGGCCATTTTGATTGGTTGATTTTTGGTGAATTATGATGAAGGATTTGGATAGAGCACATCAAATATGACTTGTAGCAAAAAACCTCACTCAATTTGGCCAAATGGTTTGGAAGATATGCCACTTTGAAGTTCAAAAATGTTTGAGAATGATTTGATCATAACTTGCCAACCACACATGAGAAATGAGTGTTCTTGGACTTTTTAGAAATGGGAGAACAAGATCTTCAACTTTCATGTTGGACAAAAATTCATTTGAAGCATGTATGATGAAGTAAATTTGATGGGAAGAACTTTCCATTTTTGGCAAATTCCAATTACAGGTCAACTTTCTATTTTTGGAAATTTCTTGTCTGACTTCAAATTCTTCACTGTGGATGCTTGACATGTTATATGAGGCTTATATGGACATGAATGAGACCTCTCAAACCAATTCCCACCATCAAATCACTGATTAAATGCACAGTTGACCACAGTTGACTTCAGTTGACTTTGCTAGGGTTTTGGTTGACTGAACCATGTTCTGATGAATTCCAAGCCCCTAACACTTGATATCTTGATTCAAAATGATGTCATAACTCATATGAACTCTTGATGAATGATCATGGTGCCCAAATTCTTCAAGAATGGCCATCATCCACTGTTCAATGACTGTTTTGACTGATTTTGACTGATTTGACCTAATTTGCTTCATCTGCAAGTAGCATGGTTAGATGACAATATTTTTGTACCTTTGGTTAATAGACAGATGAAAAGCAATGATATACAAATGCAATACATGCTTGGTGATCAAGAACCACACTCACAAGATAACCCACCCACTAGGAGGGAAGCAAAGGTGCACAAAGATCCTTGAGGCAATGATATGGTATGATATGATGCCATGAGGAATCTTAGGGACAAAATTGGGGTCTTACACATGCCCCTATTTAAGGTCATTCTAGGCGGAGAAGTGAAGTTTAGAAATCTTCATCTCGACGCGGTAGAATGGACTTAAATAACAGTAATGAGACAAATTTTGGTCCCTAAGAGACCTCATGATGCAAATGTATGCATGCAAAAGACACAAACTCTGTGGGGATACAGTTCACACAGAAGAAGAGACGATCCATCGGAGTAATACACTCACCAGGAACAGAGACTCTAACAAGACTCTTGTTGGGGATAATAAAAGAAAAATAATGCGTGAGCAGGACACGACTTCAAGTTGGGGAAAAACAAAACTGACACAGCGTGAACAAGACACGACTCTGATTAGGGTAACAGAAATCAGACTGGAGACCTCACTGGGGAGTGAAGGACTCACACTGGGGAAAAGAAAATTCCAAAAGGAAAACATCCATTGGAGAGACACAAGCTGACTCTGGGGAGAAGCAACAGGAAACTCCACTGAGGAAGCACCAAAGAATTGAGATGTTACCAGTATAAGGGTAACAAACTCAGGAAGAATGAATATCTAAGACCGGTATAAGGGTGAGAGATATCAATCAACCAAACATCTGAGGAAGACCTGGAAAAGGTACATAAACTCAGGAAAATCTGACTCCACAAGGGACCAAAGTCATAATAGGGAGCAGAAGGGGAAGGAACACCAGGGATACCGAGGTATATAATAGGTGACCGACCGAAACGTGAATTGGTATATATGCCAAAACACTCATCATCCGAAAGGAGGGCTTGAAAAAGCAAATCGACTTACAGGATGGACATTCGAATCCACAACGGGAAAACGAACCTTACTTAACTGGGGACACAAACCCAAAGAGTGCATGAGATATAATATCCATTACCGGCAGACCATGGATAAGAAAACTCGCATGAGATATATTATCTATTACCGTCAGAACGTAGATAATAAACTCGCATGGTAAGAAACACCAGAGATACCGAAGCATATAATAGGTGATCTACCGAAAACGTGAATTGGTATATATGCCAAAACACTCATCATCCGAAACACAAACTGGTTAAGGGATGGACATTCGATTCTACAAAGAATACGAATCTTGCTCAGCTGGGGAAAATCAACAAAGGATTCCAACTAAAGAGCGCATGAGACACATTATTCATTACCGGCAGACCGTGAATAATATACTCGAAAGGACAAGACACCAGAGATACCGAAGTATATAATAGGTGACTAACCAAAAAGAGAGACAATCGATACCAAGCATCCGGGTAAACGAAAGATAACTCAAAGGGATAAATTGCAAGCATCCGGCAATTATCCAACACAACAGAATATTCGACTCCGCAAAGAGGAAGTACGAAACTTACTCGACCAGGGAAACATAAAAGGCTTCGACTGAAGAGTGCATGAGATATATTATTCATTACCGGCAGACCGTGAATAACATACTCGCATGGAAGATTATCCACAACCGGTATAAGGGTAAATAAAGGATAAATCAACCGAAAAGAAAGGTATCGGGATACCAAACTAGGTATATAATGATGACCAATCAAAAGGAGCAACAGACATTACCAACAAGAGGGTAAATGAAAGGCGATCTGCTGAGGATTCACTGGTGAGAATCAATGATCCGGGGATGAATTGCATAAACAACAATTATCCACAACGACAAGCTGGGGATATATTGATGACAATCAACTATCCGGGGAACGCAATCACTAACAAACGGTGAAGGGACCCGCTGGGGATAAATTGCAAGCATCCGACAATTATCCAACTGTACCACAAGGCACAAACTCCGCTGGGGAGAAACATCAACACTTGGGATTTACAACTACCGAATACGGGGTAGGAGACCACAAACTCAACTGGGGATAGAAATCACCACAGGGAGACACCAACTCTGTTAGGGATAAAACCACAACAACAGGGATCCACTTACAATCAGGACGAACCACAGAGGTTATCTCTGTTAGGGAAAAAGAGATAGGACTTACAACTACCGAATACGAGGTAATAGCCATACTCTGGTGGGGATAATCACGAATTAGGGTTTACATCTACCGAATAAGGGGTAGAAAACCAAAAAAACTCTGCGTGGGGATAGAACAAATCACAAATCCGCACGGGAAACCAAAAAAAGGTTTATAACAAACCACAAACTGCTGGAGAGCAGGAAAAATAGGATTTACAACTACCGATTGCTAGGTAGAAAATCAAAACTCTTGCCGCGGAATAAAGGTATATAACCACCAATTCCATCAAAAGGGCAAGGAAAATAGGACTTACAACTACCGGTATGAGGGTAGAGGCCCAAAAAGACTCCGCTGGGGAACAACCCACTGGGAAGCACAAGACATTTTGACAAATAGCCAATTCGGGAATAATCCGAAAAGACAGACTGAATCAAGACACGTCCTAATGAGGATATAACTCAAATAGGAAAATCCATCCCAATATATATGTTGGGAGGAAACGGAAGAAACCATCATCCACGAGGATATATCTCAGTGGGGAACTGCAGAAGGAAAGATAACAGACACTTTCTGCTTATGGGGTTGACTCTATATGGAGAGATTTAACACCCGACATCTGCTAGGGAGATCTATAAAGGAGATCTGCATCACCATAGCAAGGAAACAAACAACAAGAGATATATGGCAAGAAATGCAACATGAATATCTGAATGTTTATGAATATGCATGAATATGCGTGATTTATGTTTGATGAATGCTGACAAAACAGACATATCTAACATAAACAGGTCCAGGAATCAAACGCCCGGTACTATACTTCTAGGGGAGAAAACCAACTGGAAAGTCAATCTGCGGAGATCTATATGCTATAAAGCATAGATATGCGGGTACTGCTGGGGAAGCAGAGGATCAGAGATATCAGGAAACACCAAATCTCTGAGTGATGGATCAGCAAAAAACCCAACCAGGGTACAGAAAGTCACAACGGGCAAAACAGCCACCAAGATGAATCTGTTGGGGAACAAGAGAAAATCTTGAAGATCCGCAGGGGATCTCAGCATCAACTGAGAAACAAAGAGCTCTGCAACTCCAAACAACTCTGGGGAACAACCCACTGAAGGAGAATAACATCGTCCAAGTAGAATCTAACTGCATAAGCAACTCTACTGGAGAAAACTGCTGCTGAAGAAAACTGAGTCTTCAACAACACTCTGCTTGCAACTATGCTGGGGAACAACCCTATCACAAGATCTAGAGAAAGAAGATACAATCAAACCAGGAATATGAACCAAATGTCTTACCTGTTGGAGATCATGCCACCCTTGGGAGAGCACTGAGATATTCTTGAGTATCCTTTCGATCTTATGGATATTCACTTTGTTTAAAACAGCAAATTTTGAAAAATTTGATTTGTTTAAAAACAATGATATTTTTATCAATTAAAACATGCAAAACATTTGTTGAATTGAAACAAATAAGAGTGCAAATAATTGGATAAAAAGCTCAAATTGATTTGATGGAATGGTAGCCTGCAAATGGCAAGACTCCATAGATCTGTACAAATTTAAAATCAGTGATATATATTGGAAGAGGGCTACATTGAACATAATGATCCTTTCTCTACCAATTTGAATCTCGATGTATTCGAAGCTTCAGTTGACGACGAATCGAGAATCTTCTGACGAAATGACAGCTGTGGAACAGAAAGTCTTGTCAGGATGCAGTTACTTGCCAAATCCCTAATTTTTGCCTAGATTGCCCCAGAGTGAGGTACTCAATCTAGCGGGATGCAAATATTCTCTCTTTTTTTTTTTTTTTTTTTCAAGTCTCTAATTTTTGCCTGGATTACCCTTGCAGGTTTTCCACCGAGACGCTCATTTTTGCCTAAGCCGCCCTTTCGGGTTTTCAACTTAGCGAGCCATTCTGTTTTTCATTTGCATATACTCTTTTTTTAGGCAAAGTATCTCTTGACTGCATTTGAATTCACAGGACGAGTGAAATCCTCCCCATCCATTGTTGTAAGCATCAATGCTCCGCCTGAAAAGGCTCTCTTAACAACATATGGACCCTCGTAGTTTGGAGTCCACTTGCCCCTGGAATCGGGCGCGAAAGACAAGACTTTCTTGAGCACGAGGTCACCTTCTCGGAACACACGAGGCTTGACCTTCTTATCGAATGCTTTCTTCATTCTTTGCTGATATAACTGACCATGACACATGGCAGTTAACCGCTTCTCTTCAATCAAATTCAATTGGTCATAACGACTCTGCATCCATTCAGCATCAGTCAACTTGGCTTCCATCAAGACTCTCATTGATGGGATCTCCACCTCTACTGGGAGAACAGCTTCCATGCCGTAAACAAGAGAAAAAGGGGTTGCCCCTGTTGAAGTGCGTACAGATGTACGATATCCATGCAAAGCAAATGGCAGCATCTCATGCCAATCTTTGTACGTGACAGTCATCTTCTGGATAATCTTCTTGATATTCTTATTAGCAGCTTCAACAACCCCATTCATCTTAGGTCTGTAGGGAGAGGAATTATGGTGTGCAATCTTGAATTCAGCGTACAACTCATCCATCATCTTGTTATTCAGATTAGATCCATTATCAGTAATGATCCTCTCTGGCACACCATAACGGCAAATCAGCTGGTTCTTGATAAACTTCACAACCACCTGCCTGGTTACATTTGCATACGAAGCGGCTTCAACCCATTTGGTGAAGTAATCAATTGCTACAAGGATAAACCGATGTCCGTTGGACGCTTTCGGCTCAATCATGCCGATCATGTCGATTCCCCACATAGAGAAAGGCCATGGTGATGAAATCACATTCAGGAGTGTCGGAGGAATATGAATCTTATCCGCATAAATTTGACACTTGTGACATTTTTTCACATACTTGCAACAGTCAGACTCCATTGTCAACCAATAGTAGCCTGCTCTCAACATTTTCTTAGCCATGGCATGTCCATTGGAATGAGTACCAAATGAACCCTCATGGACCTCAGTCATCAATAGGTTTGCTTCGTGTCTATCCACGCATCTGAGCAAAACCATATCAAAATTTCTCTTATACATCACTTCACCACTGAGGTAGAAACTTCCTAACACCTTCCCATTGCGTAATTTACCCCTTACCCAGACTCTCTGATCTTTTTATTAGTTTTCTACGCGTAAAACTTCTTAGGCTTTTGTTCTCTTTTTAGCCAGTCCTTTGGATAAATAAAAGTGCGGTGGCGACTCGAATTCATTGTATGCTTTGCTTATGGTTTAATCAATAAATCATATAGCGACGAATACACCGCTACAGAAAAGTGGCGAAGCAGAGTCGCCACTTTTCTGTAGCGGTGTATTCGTCGCTATATGATTTATTGATTAAACCATAAGCAAAGCATACAATGAATTCGAGTCGCCACCGCACTTTTATTTATCCAAAGGACTTGCTAAAAAGCGAACAAAGTTTTACGCGTAGAAAACTAATAAAAAGATCAGAGAGTCTGGGTAAGGGGTAAATTACGCAATGGGAAGGTGTTAGGCACCCACTACGTCCTAGGTACTCCTAGGGAGCCCTTTTCACACTTGTTGTATAAAATTGTTATTTGTTATGAAATATTTATTGTGCAAACATGAATGGGATGATGAGAAAAGAATATACAATTTTTATTGTTTTTGTGTTCGATTGGATGAACCCGTTGCCTACGTACCTTCCATCAAAGGTAAGGATCAAAACGCCGTAGTTTGGCTAAAAGATTTCCAAAAGTTAGTGGATTCAATTTTAAACACAAGCCTTAAGGTCTTACGTTATCCACGGGAGAAAACTCAACCTTATACAAACAACAAGTCCACCATGTGAGAACAGCTTCAACTTGCTAGTGAGGGGTTAACCCTATAATAAGCAAGGAAGACTTACAATTCAATCAACTAAGGACAAATAGGCGAGATTAACATCAACCAACTAGGATAAATCAAACCTATGGCTAATGTATGAAAACTTAACAAGAATGGACAAAGCCACAAAACAATTGAATGGGTGAAGTTAATTGATTATGATTATTCACAAAAGGAGGGTCAAAGTATGATTAAGATTGATTCAAAAGAAGTATTATGAAATGGAGTTTGAAAAAAGTCAAGGACTTGGGGTCCAGGTTTTTAATTTAAAAGCATGAAGATGTTTGCACAATATTTATCTCAAGTTTTGAAAGTAATGTGTGAAAAGGTTTAGGACAAAGAGGGATGAATGGATGAAGATGGAGTGTAAAACTTCTTAGAAGGTCCACCTCTTGAAATCATATAGAAGATGACTCAAGTGTGTCCTTTGGAATAGGCAATGAGCAATAACAAACAAGCAAAGGAAGAAAGTCAACAAAAGCGGATACCGGATGCCAATCATTGGACTTATACCAATCTCCTAAAACAGAACTGGATATCAGAGGCCACTCTATGGACTTATACTAATCTCCTCAACAAAGAAATAAAAAGTGGATACCGGATGCCAATCTATCTGGGCTTATACCAATCTCCAACAAAGCAAACACTTGGATGTCAGATGCCAATTTATCTGGGCTTATTCTAACCTCCAACATATGATCATGGGAAAACAAATGCCAAATTACACGGACTTACAATTGCATCCTCACATAAATCAAACAAATGCATCAAGCAAAGAGAAGATGAGTGGCCAATGAAATGGTCTTATACTCACTTCCATATCATGGAAACAATGGCCAATGAATGGTCTTACAATTGTCCTCAATGGGAAAACAACAAAGCTATGTCACAAAGACAGATGAAATGATCATGCACTAATGAGCAATTAATGATGATAAATGCACAGAGCATACAAGCGAACATGTACAAATGAACTAAGAAATCAATCAATCGAAGTCATTCAGCACACACTATAACCAAGCAATAAGGCTCATACAAAGGGTGGGCATTGAAGCCAACTGGAATAGGGTTAATGGTGCTCTTAACCTTGACATTGAGAGCCAAGGTGAAGCAGATGAAAGGATATGAGGGGTGTGCCTCATCACTCTTATCCCTGGTCAGGGAGAGCATTGAATATCAGAAGGTGTGGGAGTTCAGAAGGTAGGAACTCTCTCCACAAGTTAGACTCGATAGATCTTGGGTATTTACTCACTATGCATCAACACATGTGGTGTGAGCAAGGTGAGTGACTCACAGAATAGTAGGAGATAGGCTACATATCTCTTTTGTCTACCAATTGCCTTATTCAAAGGACTTTTCCTGCTTGGGACAAGAGTAAACAAGCACAGACATTGCCTCTTAAGGAGGACTTCAGACAGTTGCCTGGCCAAGTAACAGGCCAGGTCTTCCAGACTACATGAAGAATAAGAGATTCTACCTCAATGCAAATGCTATCAAGCAAAGCAATGCAAGTTCTCAAAGAACTAATAGCAACTAAAGGTACCTGAAATCAATCAAATAAAATCAGTACATAACTCAAATTCAAAATCAATATAAGATATGGATCAACACAATCAGTCAAATGTGCAATGCACAAAGCTCAAAGCATAAGAGCTAAGCATCCTACAAAAAAAAAGTTAGTTCATGATAATCAATCAAACTTAATCAACTTGCATAAGTCTCCTTAAGGCATTGGCTTCTTAACCTGAAAAGCAAACTTAAACATGAGAAACAAGACCACTAGGACAAGCCTAGGGTCAAAAAGAGATAAGAAATCCAAAACAGCAAGTGAAAGATATCCAAAATCAAGTTCAAACAATTAAGAAACAAACCCAAGTGGTTTATGTTCATATCATTCATCATTATCATTTCACAAACAAATTAGGTCAAAACATGTCATATAGAAGCTCATAGAAGTCAACAGAATGATTCAATTCAAATCCAATCACAAACATTTCAATAAATACTCAAATAATTCATGATCAAACATCATCCATAACATGGTAAGCATACCAAATTTCAGCTCATTTGGATCAAATGAAGTAGGTCAATGAAAATCAGAAAGTCAAAGCAAGTTCAAACCAAACCATACAAAGCATCAAAACATGCGCCAACTTCAATAAATCATAAAACAGTGACAACACATGATAAATGAATGGGACTAAAACCATGACAAACTTTAAGATGTCTACAATTCACATGTCAAATTTCATGTCCATCCAATTAAGCATTAGAATTTCACAAAGCATATAACATCATGTGTCACAAAAAGTCAACAAATGACCAAACAGGGGAGAAAATTCCAATCAAATAGGAAATGCCATCAATAATTCCAGAAAAATTCACATGTATTCTCAACATCCCTAAGTATGTTCATGCAAAAACCCACACCATTTTGAGTTCAATAAGCATGGTAATTAAAATCATGAAGTTGGACATGAATGGTGTGACACAAATTGTCACACCTCTATTCAAAAAATCATATCTCATTAACCAGCAATAATAAATTCAAAAACTCTACACCAAAATCACCATGAACATGTCTAGTTTAAGCACAAAATATTTGAGAAGCATTGGATAAAGTATCATCATTTCACAAGCAATTTGGCATGGCATACATAAAATGGACAACATGAATAAACCCTAGCACATTTTAAAATCCATACATGCAAAAAATTTGGAAAAATCATCATAATAAACTAGAGATCATGAGGAGCATTCCACAAAAAATCCCATCAAATTTGGATTAAAAATGAAGGACTTATGATTTTTTGAAGATTGGGACACAAAATGAAATAAAATTGCAAAATGAAATGATTTAATTAAATGAATAAACCGACAATGGCAATTTTGTAATAACCCGATCCCTTAAGTGAAACTCTGCGTTTCACTTAAGGAGGTGTCAAGCGCTCATTGGCTCATGGCAATGGAATAGTGAAAACACATGCAGAACAAAATGCCAACAGCCAAACGCGTTTCTGGGTTTAACATTTTTAGGGTTTGGGTACTGTTCATCATCATCATCAATCGTGATGAACTTTTGGTTCCAGTTTTTGAAAACAAACACACCATTCAAACCAGCAAACCATGTACATCACAAATCCAACCTTGATTTTCATTAACTCATGCTAACAAGGATGAATCGAGCACAAACATATTTAACCAACAAACTTTAAATCGATGTTTCTCTCTCAATATGCAACCATTTTCCACGATTCAAGTTTCAAAATAATCAACATGGAAAGACCTTCAAAAAGCATAGCATGATTTGGACAAAGGTGTGGTTCGAAATTTTGCCTTGCTTGAAGCACAGTGTTGGAATAGTGGTTTTCTGGCCGTGTAAAGTATAAACAGATGAACAATGATATCCCAGATGATGAATGAACAATGGACTTGGAGCTCAGCTGCCTCGAATTAGCTCAAACACATAGCTGCCATGGATGAAGCTTCAATGTAACAGTGCTAGGAATGGCTTTACAGTTGTGATTTGATGCTTGCAAAGACCCCAAGATTGTTGGTGAATGATGGCACGATGGACAATAGCAAGGGTTCTTTGAAAATTTTCAGAAAAAAATCCAAGTGAAGAATGTAGTGTTCTTGAGAGAAAATGAATTTTAATCTGATTTGGTGAATAGTGGCTAGGGTTTCTCTACCAGAAATGTGAAATATATACCCTGTTTAACATCCTTAAGTTTTTGTTTAGTGGAATGGTAATGGGATTTGGTTAAATGAAGTGTTTTTGCTAATTAGTGAAATTCACTCAAATGACAAGGGCATGGCACTACAGTGCGAAATATGGGCCTAAACCACATCCAAAACATGATTTCTGAACACTTGCAAATGGTAAAAAGTGTTGGCAAAGCTTAATTTGAAAGTTCAATTTTCACCTCCCTCATTTTAAATTCAAGCCACTTGAAAAAGGCCATTTTGATTGGTTGATTTTTGGTGAATTGTGATGAAGGATTTGGATAGAGCACATCAAATATGACTTGTAGCAAAAAACCTCACTCAATTTGGCCAAATGGTTTGGAAGATATGCCACTTTGAAGTTCAAAAATTTTTGAGAATGATTTGATCATAACTTGCCAACCACACATGAGAAATGAATGTTCTTGGACGTTTTGGAAATGGGAGAACAAGATCTTCAATTTTCATGTTGGACAAAAATTCATTTGAAGCTTGTATGATGAAGTAAATTTGAGGGGAAGAACTTTCCATTTTTGGCAAATTCCAATTACAGGTCAACTTTCTATTTTTGGAAATTTCTTGTCTGACTTCAAATTCTTCACTGTGGATGCTTGACATGTTATATGAGGCTTATATGGACATGAATGAGACCTCTCAAACCAATTCCCACCATCAAATCACTGATTAAATGCACAGTTGACCACAGTTGACTTCAGTTGACTTTGCTAGGGTTTTGGTTGACTGAACCATGTTCTGATGAATTCCAAGCCCCTAACACTTGATATCTTGATTCAAAATGATGTCATAACTCATATGAACTCTTGATGAATGATCATGGTGCCCAAATTCTTCAAGAATGGCCACCATCCACTGTTCAATGACTGTTTTGACTGATTTTGACTGATTTGACCTAATTTGCTTCATCTGCAAGTAGCATGGTTAGATGATAATATTTTTGTACCTTTGGTTAATAGACAGATGAAAAGCAATGATATACAAATGCAATACATGCTTGGTGATCAAGAACCACACTCACAAGATAACCCACCCACTAGGAGGGAAGCAAAGGTGCACAAAGATCCTTGAGGCAATGATATGGTATGATATGATGCCATGAGGGATCTTAGGGACAAAATTGGGGTCTTACAGATGCCCCTATTTAAGGTCATTCTAGCCGGAGAAGTGAAGTTTAGAAATCTTCATCTCGACGCGGTAGAATGGGCTTAAATAACAGTAATGAGACAAATTTTGGTCCCTAAGAGACCTCATGATGCAAATGTATGCATGCAAAAGACACAAACTCTGTGGGGATACAGTTCACACAGAAGAAAAGACGATCCATCGGAGTAATACACTCACCAGGAACAGAGACTCTAACAAGACTCTTGTTGGGGATAATAAAAGAAAAATAATGCGTGAGCAGGACACGACTTCAAGTTGGGGAAAAACAAAACTGACACAGCGTGAACAAGACACGACTCTGATTAGGGTAACAGAAATCAGACTGGAGACCTCACTGGGGAGTGAAGGACTCACATTGGGGAAAAGAAAATTCCAAAAGGAAAACATCCATTGGAGAGACACAAGCTGACTCTGGGGAGAAGCAATAGGAAACTCCACTGAGGAAGCACCAAAGAATTGAGATGTTACCAGTATAAGGGTAACAAACTCAGGAAGAATGAATATCTAAGACCGGTATAAGGGTGAGAGATATCAATCAACCAAACATCTGAGGAAGACCTGGAAAAGGTACATAAACTCAGGAAAATCTGACTCCACAAGGGACCAAAGTCATAATAGGGAGCAGAAGGGGAAGGAACACCAGGGATACCGAGGTATATAATAGGTGACCGACCGAAACGTGAATTGGTATATATGCCAAAACACTCATCATCCGAAAGGAGGGCTTGAAAAAGCAAATCGACTTACAGGATGGACATTCGAATCCACAACGGGAAAACGAACCTTACTCAACTGGGGACACAAACCCAAAGAGTGCATGAGATATAATATCCATTACCGGCAGACCGTGGATAAGAAAAATCGCATGAGATATATTATCTATTACCGTCAGAACGTAGATAATAAACTCGCATGGTAAGAAACACCAGAGATACCGAAGCATATAATAGGTGATCTACCGAAAACGTGAATTGGTATATATGCCAAAACACTCATCATCTGAAACACAAACTGGTTAAGGGATGGACATTTGATTCTACAAAGAATACGAATCTTGCTCAGCTGGGGAAAATCAACAAAGGATTCCAACTAAAGAGCGCATGAGATACATTATTCATTACCGGCAGACCGTGAATAATATACTCGAAAGGACAAGACACCAGAGATACCGAAGTATATAATAGGTGACTAACCAAAAAGAGAGACAATCGATACCAAGCATCCGGGTAAACGAAAGATAACTCAAAGGGATAAATTGCAAGCATCCGGCAATTATCCAACACAACAGAATATTCGACACCGCAAAGAGGAAGTACGAAACTTACTCGACCAGGGAAACATAAAAGGCTTCGACTGAAGAGTGCATGAGATATATTATTCATTACCGGCAGACCGTGAATAACATACTCGCATGGAAGATTATCCACAACCGGTATAAGGGTTAATAAAGGATAAATCAACTGAAAAGAAAGGTATCGGGATACCAAACTAGGTATATAATGATGACCAATCAAAAGGAGCAACAGACATTACCAACAAGAGGGTAAATGAAAGGCGATCTGCTGAGGATTCACTGGTGAGAATCAATGATCCGGGGATGAATTGCATAAACAACAATTATCCACAACGACAAGCTGGGGATATATTGATGACAATCAACTATCCGGGGAACGCAATCACTGACAAACGGTGAAGGGACCCGCTGGGGATAAATTGCAAGCATCCGGCAATTATCCAACTGTACCACAAGGCACAAACTCCGCTGGGGAGAAACATCAACACTTGGGATTTACAACTACCGAATACGGGGTAGGAGACCACAAACTCAACTGGGGATAGAAATCACCACAGGGAGACACCAACTCTGTTAGGGATAAAACCACAACAACAGGGATCCACTTACAATCAGGACGAACCACAGAGGTTATCTCTGTTAGGGAAAAAGAGATAGGACTTACAACTACCGAATACGAGGTAATAGCCATACTCTGGTGGGGATAATCACGAATTAGGGTTTACATCTACCGAATAAGGGGTAGAAAACCAAAAAAACTCTGCGTGGGGATAGAACAAATCACAAATCCGCACGGGAAACCAAAAAAAGGTTTATAACAAACCACAAACTGCTTGAGAGCAGGAAAAATAGGATATACAACTACCGATTGCTAGGTAGAAAATCAAAACTCTTGCCGCGGAATAAAGGTATATAACCACCAATTCCATCAAAAGGGCAAGGACAATAGGACTTACAACTACCGGTATGAGGGTAGAGGCCCGAAAAGACTCCGCTGGGGAACAACCCACTGGGAAGCACAAGACATTTTGACAAATAGCCAATTCGGGAATAATCCGAAAAGACAGACTGAATCAAGACACATCCTAATGAGGATATAACTCAAATAGGAAAATCCATCCCAATATATATGTTGGGAGGAAACGGAAGAAACCGTCATCCACAAGGATATATCTCAGTGGGGAACTGCAGAAGGAAAGATAACAGACACTTTCTGCTTATGGGGTTGACTCTATATGGAGAGATTTAACACCCGACATCTGCTAGGGAGATCTATAAAGGAGATCTGCATCACCATAGCAAGGAAACAAACAACAAGAGATATATGGCAAGAAATGCAACATGAATATCTGAATGTTTATGAATATGCATGAATATGCGTGATTTATGTTTGATGAATGCTGACAAAACAGACATATCTAACATAAACAGGTCCAGGAATCAAACGCCCGGTACTATACTTCCAGGGGAGAAAACCAACTGGAAAGTCAATCTGCGGAGATCTATATGCTATAAAGCATAGATCTGCGGGTACTGCTGGGGAAGCAGAGGATCAGAGATATCAGGAAACACCAAATCTCTGAGTGATGGATCAGCAAACAACCCAACCAGGGTACAGAAAGTCACAACGGGCAAAACAGCCACCAGGAACAAGAGAAAATCTCGAAGATCCGCAGGGGATCTCAGCATCAACTGAGAAACAAAGAGCTCTGCAACTCCAAACAACTCTGGGGAACAACCCACTGAAGGAGAATAACATCGTCCAAGTAGAATCTAACTGCATAAGCAACTCTACTGAAGAAAACTGAGTCTTCAACAACACTCTGCTTGCAACTATGCTGGGGAACAACCCTATCACAAGATCTGGAGAAAGAAGATACAATCAAACCAGGAATATGAACCAAATGTCTTACCTGTTGGAGATCATGCCACCCTTGGGAGAGCACTGAGATATTCTTGAGTATCCTTTCGATCTTATGGATATTCACTTTGTTTAAAACAACAAATTTTGAAAAATTTGATTTGTTTAAAAATAATGATATTTTTATCAATTAAAACATGCAAAACATTTGTTGAATTGAAACAAATAAGAGTGCAAATAATTGGATAAAAAGCTCAAATTGATTTGATGGAATGGTAGCCTGCAAATGGCAAGACTCCATAGATCTGTACAAATTTGAAATCAGTGATATATATTGGAAGAGGGCTACATTGAACATAATGATCCTTTCTCTACCAATTTGAATCTCGATGTATTCGAAGCTTCAGTTGACGACGAATCGAGAATCTTCTGACGAAATGACAGCTGTGGAACAGAAAGTCTTGTCAGGATGCAGTTACTTGCCAAATCCCTAATTTTAGCCTAGATTGCCCCAGAGTGAGGTACTCAATCTAGAGGGAGGCAAATATTCTCTTTTTTTTTTTTTTTTTTTTTTCAAGTCTCTAATTTTTGCCTGGATTACCCTTGCAGGTTTTCCACCGAGACGCTCATTTTTGCCTAAGCCGCCCTTTCGGGTTTTCAACTTAGCGAGCCATTCTGTTTTTCATTTGCATATACTCTTTTTTTAGGCAAAGTATCTCTTGACTGCATCTGAATTCACAGGACGAGTGAAATCCTCCCCATCCATTGTTGTAAGCATCAATGCTCCGCCTGAAAAGGCTCTCTTAACAACATATGGACCCTCGTAGTTTGGAGTCCACTTGCCCCTGGAATCGGGCGCGAAAGACAAGACTTTCTTGAGCACGAGGTCACCTTCTCGGAACACACGAGGCTTGACCTTCTTATCGAATGCTTTCTTCATTCTCTGCTGATATAACTGACCATGACACATGGCAGTTAACCGCTTCTCTTCAATCAAATTCAATTGGTCATAACGACTCTGCATCCATTCAGCATCAGTCAACTTGGCTTCCATCAAGACTCTCATTGATGGGATCTCCACCTCTACTGGGAGAACAGCTTTCATGCCGTAAACAAGAGAGAAAGGGGTTGCCCCTGTTGAAGTGCGTACAGATGTACGATATCCATGCAAAGCAAATGGCAGCATCTCATGCCAATCTTTGTACGTGACAGTCATCTTCTGGATAATCTTCTTGATATTCTTATTAGCAGCTTCAACAGCCCCATTCATCTTAGGTCTGTAGGGAGAGGAATTATGGTGTGCAATCTTGAATTCAGCGCACAACTCATCCATCATCTTGTTATTCAGATTAGATCCATTATCAGTAATGATCCTCTCTGACACCCCATAACGGCAAATCAGCTGGTTCTTGATAAACTTCACAACCACCTGCCTGGTTACATTTGCATACGAAGCGGCTTCAACCCATTTGGTGAAGTAATCAATTGCTACGAGGATAAACCGATGTCCGTTGGACGCTTTCGGCTCAATCATGCCGATCATGTCGATTCCCCACATAGAGAAAGGCCATGGTGATGAAATCACATTCAGGAGTGTCGGAGGAATATGAATCTTATCCGCATAAATTTGACACTTGTGACATTTTTTCACATACTTGCAACAGTCAAACTCCATTGTCAGCCAATAGTAGCCTGCTCTCAACATTTTCTTAGCCATGGCATGTCCATTGGAATGAGTACCAAATGAACCCTCATGGACCTCAGTCATCAATAGGTTTGCTTCGTGTCTATCCACGCATCTGAGCAAAACCATATCAAAATTTCTCTTATACAACACTTCACCACTGAGGTAGAAACTGCCTGACAACCTTCTCAATATTTTCCTATCTTTCACAGATGCCCCAGGCGGGTAAACCTGGTTCTGGAGGAAATTCTTGATATCAAAATACCAAGGCTTGTCATCTTTCACTTCTTCGATTCCAAATATGTGAGCTGGTCTGTCCAAGCGCATCACAGTAATATTGGGGACATCATTCCACCATCTGACCACAATCATGGAAGCAAGCGTAGCAAGAGTGTCTGCCATCCGATTATCCTCTCGAGGAATGTGATAAAATTCAACTTCTGTGAAGAATGTTGAAATTCTCCTTGCGTAATCCCTATATGGGATGAGACCAGGCTGATTCGTCTCCCATTCACCCTTGATCTGATTAACAACCAGGGCCGAATCACCATACACATCAAGATACTTGATTCTCAAATCAATGCATTCTTCAAGTCCCATAATACAGGCTTCGTACTCCGCCATATTATTCGTGCATTTGAAAGTTAGCCTTGCTGTAAACGGAATGTGTGAACCTTGAGGAGTAATGATCACTGCCCCAATTCCATTTCCATATTGATTAACAGCACCATCAAACACCATCGTCCATCTGGAACCAGATTCTGGACCTTCATCAAGTGTAGGCTCATCGCAATCTTTCATCTTCAAATACAGAATTTCCTCATCCGGGAAGTCATACTGAACAGACTGATGATCTTCGATCGGCTGGTGCGCTAAATGGTCGGCCAAGATACTACCTTTGATAGCTTTTTGAGCTCGATACTCAATATCATACTCAGACAACAACATCTGCCAACGGGCAATCCTCCCAGTTAAAGCAGGCTTCTCGAAGATATACTTAATTGGATCCATTCTGGATATCAACCAAGTTGTATGATTTATCATGTACTGGCGCAAACGCTTAGCAGCCCAAGCTAAAGCACAGCACGTCTTCTCAAGCATAGAGTACCGAGACTCACAATCAGTAAACTTCTTACTGAGGTAGTATATAGCAAATTCCTTCTTCCCTGATTCATCTTGTTGACCGAGTACACAACCCATCGAGTCTTCAAGAACTGTCAAATACATGATCAGAGGTCTTCCTTCCATCGGCGGAGACAATATCGGAGGTTCAGACAGATATTCTTTGATACTGTCGAAAGCTTTCTGGCAATCCTCGATCCAATCATGAGACTGATCTTTCCGGAGGAGCTTGAATATCGGCGCACATGTGGCAGTCATGTGGGATATAAATCTGGAAATGTAATTCAAGCGGCCAAGAAAACCTCGGACTTGCTTCTCAGTTTTGGGTGCAGGCATCTCTTGTATTGCTTTGACCTTTGCAGGATCAACCTCAATACCTCTTTCACTTACCACAAAACCCAACAATTTGCCAGAACGGACTCCAAATGTACATTTGTTCGGATTCAGGCGAAGTTTAAACTTCCTCAAACGCTGAAAAAGCTTCAACAAATGCTCAATATGCTCAACTTCCGTTCGGGACTTAGCAATCATATCATCAACATAGACCTCTATCTCCTTGTGCATCATATCATGAAACAAGGTAGTCATAGCTCGTTGATACGTGGCTCCGGCGTTCTTCAAACCGAAGGGCATCACTCGATAACAGAATGTTCCCCAAGGTGTGATGAATGTTGTCTTCTCCATATCCTCTGGTGCCATCTTGATTTGATTATATCCGGAAAATCCGTCCATAAACGAAAAGTCTTTGAATTTAGTTGTATTATCTACCAACATGTCAATGTGTGGTAGAGGAAAATCGTCTTTTGGGCTAGCTTTATTCAAATCTCTATAATCAACGCACATACGGACTTTTCCGTCCTTCTTAGGAACAGGCACAATATTGGCCACCCATTGAGGATATGTAGAAGTCACCAGAAACCCCGCATCAATTTGCTTCTGAACTTCCTCTTTGATCTTCACTGCCATATCTGGATGAGTTCTTCTGAGCTTCTGCTTCACAGGCACGCACTCAGGCTTCAAAGGCAGGAAATGTTGCACAATATCTGTATCTAAACCCGGCATGTCTTCATAGGACCAAGCAAAGATATCTGAATATTCTCGTAGCAAGCTGATCAAATCTTCCTTGACAGACCCTTCAAGAAGTGCCCCAATCTTCACCAGGCGAACACAATCCTCAGACCCCAAGTTGACTGTTTCCAAGTCTTCGAGATGCGGCTGAATGATCTTCTCTTCGTGCTCAAGGAGACGGGTAATCTCATCAGGAATCCCCTCAACGTCATCTTCCTCTACCTCAAATACAGGGAATTCAAAATTGGGAGATGGCGTTGGATCATTATGTTCAATGGGTTTTAGGATCAACCTGCATAATGATTTTGGTTAATGAAAATTTTTAGCATTTAAACAAGCAAACCATTATGCAGATGAAAAAGATTGCTTTTATTCTTGTTTTTTATGGGTTTTTTGTGATCATTGATTTCATGCAAAGGCAAAAAGTGAAAACAGAGGAAAAACAAATGTTTAACAATGCATTAATTGAATGAAAACATCATTGTATATATGCTTTGCCAACAATGTCATCACTTCTCATTTTGGCATGGGAGAAGGGTTTTAAACAAAGTGAATAATTACTCTGATCTATGGATGACTGTAGGAACATCTACAGCGACCCAATTGTGGCAGACACCACCAGGAATAACGAAGTTGTTCACGTCTTCTGCATCCTCTTCCAAGATAGCAGCAGCTTCCTCCTCAGGTTGATCATCATGGATGAATCCTCCACTTGTGAACAAACCTTGCTCATTACATGCCCCAGCACAGTAGCCAATGCCAGCCCGGGATCTATTATCTTCAAGTTCAATCACCTTCCCTAATCCAACAACTGCACCACATTCAATGGCCAGCTTCGCATCTCGGTAGGAAGTGAATGAAGAAGACTTCTTCTCGATTGGTTCATCAATAGATAAAGCTTGGAATGGGGTTCTAACTTCATCCTCTGCGTCAATGCACGAGAAAGAAGACAGATGGCTAACCAGGAGAGCCTTTTCTCCCCCTACTACAACCAATTTCTTGTTTTTGACAAATTTCAGCTTCTGGTGTAGGGTGGATGTCACGGCGCCAGCCTCGTGAATCCATGGTCTGCCTAAGAGACAGCTATAAGATGGGTGGATATCCATTACCTGGAAGGTAACCTGGAAATCACTTGGTCCAATTTTGATAGGGAGATCAACTTCCCCAATCACGGTCTTACGCGACCCATCGAATGCCTTCACAACAACCCCACTCTGCCTCATAGGAGGACCTTGATATGACAATCTGGAGAGTGTGGTCTTTGGCAATACATTTAAAGAAGATCCAGTGTCCACCAGCACATTGGACATTGCATCAGATTTGCAATTCATGGAGATATGTAAAGCCATGTTGTGGTCTCTTCCCTCCTCAGGGAGATCAGCGTCACAAAAGCTCAAAGTGTTGCAAGCGGTAATGTTTGCAACAATACTATCAAATTGCTCGATGGTGACGTCGTGATCAACATACGCCAGATCCAAGACTTTCTGCAGAGCCTCCCTATGGGGTTCTGAATTCAGCAGCAGAGAAAGAATGGAAATCTTGGATGGCGTTTGTAGAAGCTGGTCTACAACGTTGTACTCACTCTTTCTGATGAGCCTCAGCATCTCATCAGATTCTTCATCTACAATGCCACTCGGGCCAACTGAAGAAACATGAGTTTTTTGTACAGAGGAGGATGGTTTGGCAACATCACGTGCCTGATTCTGAACATTCAAAGCGGTCCCAACCGGACGCTCAACCGTATCAGAAGCAACAGCCTTAGGAGGCGCAGAAAATACACGACCACTTCGGGTCAACCCACTTACATCAGCGACATTGGTCACGGAAGTTGAAGGCAAAGGCACTTCTACCCCATCTTGCACAGCAACAGGGTTGTATCTGAATGGAACGGCCTTATCAGATGAATAGGGCACAGGGCCGGCAGGTTTAATGACCAAAGAAGGGGAAGCCTTCGGCTTGCTGCTATTGTAACGAACAACAACAGGCTCGGGCAGCTTGAACACTGGTGAAATCACATTCACTTCAGGCTCGTCTTTATCAACATTGCGATTCTGCAAAATCTCAATGGTACCCTCATCTAACAACATTTGGAGTTCTCTTCGTACTCGATCGCAACCCAAGCGGTTAACCGAGCAGACGCGGCACTTGTCGTGGTTATGCTCCAAGTAGCTGTACTGACACAGCAAACGATGTAATTCAACCAACGACTGCCTAATGTGGCTTACATATCTGACCTTGTACTCCCAAGGTATTCCTGAATCATATTAACAGATTTCCCATGCGCAGGCAATGGGTTCTTGGTGACATTCGGGCCTGAATCTTCAAAGCTCAAGATTCCACATCTCATAAGGTCTTGAACCTTAGTCTTGAGTGGGTAGCAATTCTCGATGTTGTGGCCCGGAGCACCGGAATGGTAAACACAATGTTGATCTGGTTTGTACCACCATTGTGGATTTGCAGGAATGGCAGGGGGATCCCTGGGAGAAACCAATTTCCTTTCCAACAAGGAAGGATAAAGCTCTGCATATGTCATAGGAATTGGATCGAAGCTGATCTTCTTCCTATCATAATTCACGTTAGCTTGATTGGTTGTACTTCCACGAGGCTGGTAAGCCTACTGCTGTGGACGATGTTGTTGCTGATACTGAGGCTGTTGATATTGCTGCTGATGCTGATATTGCTGATGTTGCTGAGCATTGTCTTTAAAGACAGGTGCTATATGAGCCACCTGGTGCTGATGACCGGCACGACGTGCGGGCTTCCTCTGAGCAGAGGGTTTTCTATGCTTGGGATGGGATTGCACAACATGTGCTTCCCCATCCTTCCTCTTAAACGCTCCATATCGTTTAGAGGAAGAGCTCTCATCCTTCGCCAATCGTCCCTCACGGACACCTTCTTCGAGACGCATCCCCATGTTCACCATCTCGGTGAAATCAGAGGGAGCGCTTGCTACCATCCGCTCATAATAGAATGAGCCAAGAGTCTTCAAAAAGATCTTGGTCATTTCTTTCTCCTCAAGCGGTGGAGTGATCTGAGCTGCCAGCTCTCGCCACCTCTGGGCGTACTCCTTGAATGTTTCCTTGTCCTTCTGCGACATGGACCTGAGCTGATCTCGGTCAGGCGCCATATCGACGTTGTACTTATATTGCTTGACGAAAGCTTCGCCAAGGTCATTGAAGGATCTGATATTGGCACTGTCCAAGCTCATGTACCATCTGAGCGCGGCACCGGACAGACTGTCTTGGAAATAATGAATCAACAGCTGATCATTATCCGTCTGGGTAGACATCTTCCTGGCGTACATGACCAGGTGAGCGAGTGGACAGGTGTTCCCTTTATACTTTTCAAAGTCGGGTACTTTGAATTTAATCGGAATCTTCACACCGGGAACGAGGCACAACTCGGCAGCAGACTTGCCGAATAAATCTTTGCCTCGAAGAGTCTTCAATTCCTTTCTCAGCTCGAGGAACTGGTCGTTCATGGCGTCCATCTTTTCATAAACGTCCGGGCCCTCAGACGGCTCGGAGTGATAGATGGTGTCGTCTACCCTTGGCATGGTATGCACGACAGGAGGAGCAGGAACAGGGACCGGGCTAGATGCCGGCATGTGAGCAAAAGTTGGCGCAGGCTGATCAGGCATAAAACCTGGAGGCATTCCCCAAGGGAACCCGGCTGGCATAACATTGGGCACTGGAGCACTGGCTGGCACAGTCGAAGTGGAGACCTCTGAAATGACCGTCCGCTGGGCAGGCGTTGCAGGCTGTTGAGCAGGTTGATTTTGAGCAGCGAGGAGTTGCTCCATCAAAGCGCCAAGTCTGGCGACCTCTTCCTTCAATTCTCTGTTCTCTTGTTCTAGCTGCTCCATTACTCTCGCAGAATTGACTCGAGTATAATACCGGTGAGTCAGCTTGTCTTCAAAATAAATGAAGAACAAAGAGTTAGGACAAGAAGACCAGAAACAAAGGGTACCTGCTTATGCAAAGATGATGCATGAAATGCTTGTGCAGATGCTTTGTTTATTTTCAAGGAACCCTTAGGGTATTATTTGCAATATTTCGAATAGTTAAAACATTTTAATTTCTCATGGAAAATATTTCATTCAATATATCAAGACAAAGAAGTACAACATTTTTTTGATCATTACAAAGAGAAAAGGGAAATAAACATCCTATGGATCCCTAGAAGCTCGGGATGCTGGAAGACGAGAAGTACACAGCTTCTTGATCTCTCTCTCATAGGCCGCTTCCATGTCTGCTTTCTCCTTTGCAAGTCGATCATACCTCCTCTTCCAGAATTTGGAAGACTGAGGAAGCAGAGAGGTCCAAGTGTCGTTCGGGTCGTCGATCACTCGATGCTCGAGGAACTCAATCATAGCGTCCTTCTCCTTAAGCTGCTGCAGCAATTCTTCTCTTTCACGGATCCAAGCACATGAAAGGTCTTCTTCTCTCAACTCCTCTACACGTTGGGTAGGGAGGGTTGAAGGCCCAGCCACATCCAACGGTGTAGGTCTCGGATGATCGTATGGCATCAAGTACACGGCAGCTCTCTGTCTGACCCAAGAGGTGTATGGCTCCAAAGCAATGCAGTTCTTTGGACCCAACTCATTCCTACTCTTCTTATGAATACTGCGCCAAGCACGGACAAATCTGGCTTTCAGGCCTTGGGGATCTTTACCCTCCTGGAAGAACACACCTTCTAACAGAATGTTATGAGGTTTATCCTTCAGGGGGAACCCAAGCTGACGTCGTGCGAGAATAGGATTGTAGCTGATCCCACCACATGTGCCAAGAAGAAGCACATTAGGGAATTCACCACAATAGTCAATGATCTGGACGGTATCATACACGCGATCATACAAGGTGATATCATTATTGGTGAGAGACATGAGTCTCTGAGACCACCGTAGACATCCCTTGTTCTCCTTGAAAGCAACTGTCTGCGGCAAGTGCGAAATAAACCACTTGTATAGCAGAGGTAGACAGCAGACAATAACTCCTCCACCCTTTGCGTTCCTCAGATGCAAAGAGACATAGGCATCGCCTAACAAAGTCGGAACGGGATTAAGAACTGAGAAGATCCTAATAGCGTTCATGTCCACGAACTTGTCGAAGTTGGGAAACAACACCAATCCATAGATGAGCAGCACAAACAAAGCCTCAAAGGCATCCTCACTCATGGCCTTCCCATAAAAGGTAGCTTGGGCAATGAGGAACTCGGAAGGAAAGCCCTGAATTCCGACTTTGGTAGTCAGATTAGCCCTAATCAGATCTTCATCTATGTGCAACAAGCTGGCAATCTCTCGAGCAGTCGGAATACTCTCTAGGCCACTGAACGGCACTTGATCCAGAATCGGAATCCCAATGAGATGAGAATACTCCTCCAAAGTAGGCAACAGCTGGAAGTCCGGAAAAGAGAAGCAATGATACAGCGGATCATAAAACTGAGCCAGAGTACTCATCAGCCCTTCATCAACCTGAGTAGTCAGCAGAGGTAGAAGCTTCCCATAGCGAGCTTTGAAACCCAAGGGATCTAATACATAAGATGTCAGATTCCTTAACTCTTTTACATCGGGTTGTTTAAAGCTGTACTTCTTCGTATGCCTTTTTGGTCTTTCCATGTCTGAAAATTTTGCAAATAAACCCTTTTAAGTTCCTTGAAAATTTTCTTTTTTTTCTGATGACATGAAGTGCAGATGAATGCATGAATGCATGAATGCAACAATCACACTCAAGGATCAAACAAGTCACACCAAACAAAGGTCATGGGAAAGCTCATTGTATCCCTAATATCAATCATCCATTTTGGTGGATTTAGGTTTTCACCTTATCGACACCCAAGTTCCATTGATATTAACGGTACATGAACCGGCTCAAACATCCTTAATATCAACCATCCGTTTTGGGGGATTTAGGTTTTATACCTGATCAACACCCAGGTTCCATTGATATTAAGGTTGTTTGAACGACTCAACCACGAATCACGGGTTTGTTGAGAGTCACGAGGATGGAGTCTCGGTTAAGAACCACCCAAAGGGAGTGTACTAGGGTTTAAACCTGCCAGACATGTTCTACCAGAGGTTCCCATAATCATCGTTCCATCTTTCGAATATTATCGGAGGAACGAATACTCGTATTCCAAAAATATTCTCAAGAGAAACTCTTATGAGTGTAGTATCGCGTAACAATCGCATCAGAACTTACATCTGAACGACCTTCGCACTACGTTCCTAAAAAATAGGCCAAGATGGGTTTGGTAAACTACGGTCCTTGGCTTCTGCGGCACATGATTGAAAGAATAATGCCTAACCACAAATAACTTGTGTGACATTATTAATCCAACATGACCTCCACCAAGTGAATGGACTCGCAAGTCAACTGGCTAAGGAATACTCCACACCAGTCAACAAGACTATGCCATTCTCCTATCCTAGAGTGAACTCGAGTTCGGGTATAGAACTCATCTCACAGATCACCAAAGCAAACAGCAATTGTATATCAAGCAATTCAAACATTACAATCAATACAGTCATCCCAAATGGTACAAAAATATGTCAAATAACAAATAATAATATGTCACACAACAAGGGTGAAAAGTAGGCAATACCACCAAGGATCACATCCCCAGTGGAGTCGCCACTTTTCTGTAGCGGTGTATTCGTCGCTATATGATTTATTGATTAAACCATAAGCAAAGCATACAATGAATTCGAGTCGCCACCGCACTTTTATTTATCCAAAGGACTGGCTAAAAAGCGAACAAAAGCCTAAGAAGTTTTACGCGTAGAAAACTAATAAAAAGATCAGAGAGTCTGGGTAAGGGGTAAATTACGCAATGGGAAGGTGTTAGGCACCCACTACGTCCTAGGTACTCCTAGGGAGCCCTTTTCACACTTGTTGTATAAAATTGTTATTTGTTATGAAATATTTATTGTGCAAACATGAATGGGATGATGAGAAAAGAATATACAGTTTTTATTGTTTTTGTGTTCGAACGGATGAACCCGTTGCCTACGTACCTTCCATCAAAGGTAAGGATCAAAACGCCGTAGTTCGGCTAAAAGATTTCCAAAAGTTAGTGGATTCAATTTTAAACACAAGCCTTAAGGTCTTACGTTATCCACGGGAGAAAACTCAACCTTATACAAACAACAAGTCCACCATGTGAGAACAGCTTCAACTTGCTAGTGAGGGGTTAACCCTATAATAAGCAAGAAAGACTTACAATTCAATCAACTAAGGACAAATAGGCGAGATTAACATCAACCAACTAGGATAAATCAAACCTATGGCTAATGTATGAAAACTTAACAAGAATGGACAAAGCCACAAAATAGTTGAATGGGTGAAGTTAATTGATTATGATTATTCACAAAAGGAGGGTCAAAGTATGATTAAGATTGATTCAAAAGAAGTATTATGAAATGGAGTTTGAAAAAAGTCAAGGACTTGGTGTCCAGGTTTTTAATTTAAAAGCATGAAGATGTTTGCACAATATTTATCTCAAGTTTTGAAAGTAATGTCTGAAAAGGTTTAGGACAAAGAGGGATGAATGGATGAAGATGGAGTGTAAAACTTCTTAGAAGGTCCACCTCTTGAAATCATATAGAAGATGACTCAAGTGTGTCCTTTGGAATAGGCAATGAGCAATAACAAACAAGCAAAGGAAGAAAGTCAACAAAAGCGGATACCGGATGCCAATCACTGGACTTATACCAATCTCCTAAAACAGAACTGGATATCAGAGGCCACTCTATGGACTTATACTAATCTCCTCAACAAAGAAATAAAAAGTGGATACCGGATGCCAATCTATCTAGGCTTATACCAATCTCCAACAAAGCAAACACTTGGATGTCAGATGCCAATTTATCTGGGCTTATTCTAACCTCCAACATATGATCATGGGAAAACAAATGCCAAATTACACGGACTTACAATTGCATCCTCACATAAATCAAACAAATGCATCAAGCAAAGAGAAGATGAGTGGCCAATGAAATGGTCTTATACTCACTTCCATATCATGGAAACAATGGCCAATGAATGGTCTTACAATTGTCCTCAATGGGCAAACAACAAAGCTATGTCACAAAGACAGATGAAATGATCATGCACTAATGAGCAATTAATGATGATAAATGCACAGAGCATACAAGCGAACATGTACAAATGAACTAAGTAATCAATCAATCGAAGTCATTCAGCACACACTATAACCAAGCAATAAGGCTCATACAAAGGGTGGGCATTGAAGCCAACTGGAATAGGGTTAATGGTGCTCTTAACCTTGACATTGAGAGCCAAGGTGAAGCAGATGAAAGGATATGAGGGGTGTGCCTCATCACTCTTATCCCTGGTCAGGGAGAGCATTGAATATCAGAAGGTGTGGGAGTTCAGAAGGTAGGAACTCTCTCCACAAGTTAGACTCGATAGATCTTGGGTATTTACTCACTATGCATCAACACATGTGGTGTGAGCAAGGTGAGTGACTCACAGAATAGTAGGAGATAGGCTACATATCTCTTTTGTCTACCAATTGCCTTATTCAAAGGACTTTTCCTGCTTGGGACAAGAGTAAACAAGCACAGACATTGCCTCTTAAGGAGGACTTCAGACAGTTGCCTGGCCAAGTAACAGGCCAGGTCTTCCAGACTACATGAAGAATAAGAGATTCTACCTCAATGCAAATGCTATCAAGCAAAGCAATGCAAGTTCTCAAAGAACTAATAGCAACTAAAGGTACCTGAAATCAATCAAATAAAATCAGTACACAACTCAAATTCAAAATCAATATAAGATATGGATCAACACAATCAGTCAAATGTGCAATGCACAAAGCTCAAAGCATAAGAGCTAAGCATCCTACAAAACAAAAAAGTTAGTTCATGATAATCAATCAAACTTAATCAACTTGCATAAGTCTCCTTAAGGCATTGGCTTCTTAACCTGAAAAGCAAACTTAAACATGAGAAACAAGACCACTAGGACAAGCCTAGGGTCAAAAAGAGATAAGAAATCCAAAACAGCAAGTGAAAGATATCCAAAATCAAGTTCAAACAATTAAGAAACAAACCCAAGTGGTTTCATGTTCATATCATTCATCATTATCATTTCACAAACAAATTAGGTCAAAACATGTCATATAGAAGCTCATAGAAGTCAACAGAATGATTCAATTCAAATCCAATCACAAACATTTCAATAAATCCTCAATTAATTCATGATCAAACATCATCCATAACATGGTAAGCATACCAAATTTCAGCTCATTTGGATCAAAGGAAGTAGGTCAATGAAAATCAGAAAGTCAAAGCAAGTTCAAACCAAACCATACAGAGCATCAAAACATGCGCCAACTTCAATAAATCATAAAACAGTGACAACACATGATAAATGAATGGGACTAAAACCATGACAAACTTTAAGATGTCTACAATTCACATGTCAAATTTCATGTCCATCCAATTAAGCATTAGAATTTCACAAAGCATATAACATCATCTGTCACAAAAAGTCAACAAATGACCAAACAGGGGAGAAAATTCCAATCAAATAGGAAATGCCATCAATAATTCCAGAAAAATTCACATGTATTCTCAACATCCCTAAGTATGTTCATGCAAAAACCCAGACCATTTTGAGTTAAATAAGCATGGTAATTAAAATCATGAAGTTGGACATGAATGGTGTGACACAAATTGTCACACCTCTATTCAAAACATCATATCTCATTAACCAGCAATGATAAATTCACAAACTCTAAACCAAAATCACCATGAACATGTCTAGTTTAAGCACAAAAAATTTGAGAAGCATTGGATAAAGTATCATCATTTCACAAGCAATTTGGCATGGCATACATAAAATGGACAACATGAACAAACCCTAGCACATTTTAAAATCCATACATGCAAAAAATCTGGAAAAATCATCATAATAAACTAGAGATCATGAGGAGCATTCCACAAAAAATCCCATCAAATTTGGATTAAAAAATGAAGGACTTATGATTTTTTGAAGATTGGGACACAAAATGAAATAAAATTGCAAAATGAAATGATTTAATTAAATGAATAAACCGGCAATGGCAATTTCGTAATAACCCGATCCCTTAAGTGAAACTCTGCGTTTCACTTAAGGAGGTGTCAAGCGCTCATTGGCTCATGGCAATGGAATAGTGAAAACACATGCAGAACAAAATGCCAACAGCCAAACGCGTTTCTGGGTTTAACATTTTTAGGGTTTGGGTACTGTTCATCATCATCATCAATCGTGATGAACTTTTGGTTCCGGTTTTTGAAAACAAACACACCATTCAAACCAGCAAACCATGTACATCACAAATCCAACCTTGATTTTCATTAACTCATGCTAACAAGGATGAATCGAGCACAAACATATTTAACCAACAAACTTTAAATCGATGTTTCTCTCTCAATATGCAACCATTTTCCACGATTCAAGTTTCAAAATAATCAACATGGAAAGACCTTCAAAAAGCATAGCATGATTTGGACAAAGGTGTGGTTCGAAATTTTGCCTTGCTTGAAGCATAGTGTTGGAATAGTGGTTTTCTGGCCGTGTAAAGTATAAACAGATGAACAATGATATCCCAGATGATGAATGAACAATGGACTTGGAGCTCAGCTGCCTCGAATTAGCTCAAACACATAGCTGCCATGGATGAAGCTTCAATGTAACAGTGCTAGGAATGGCTTTACAGTTGTGATTTGATGCTTGCAAAGACCCCAAGATTGTTGGTGAATGATGGCACGATGGACAATAGCAAGGGTTCTTTGAAAATTTTCAGAAAAAAATCCAAGTGAAGAATGTAGTGTTCTTGAGAGAAAATGAATTTTAATCTGATTTGGTGAATAGTGGCTAGGGTTTCTCTACCAGAAATGTGAAATATATACCCTGTTTAACATCCTTAAGTTTTTGTTTAGTGGAATGGTAATGGGATTTGGTTAAATGAAGTGTTTTTGCTAATTAGTGAAATTCACTCAAATGACAAGGGCATGGCACTACAGTGCGAAATATGGGCCTAAACCACATCCAAAACATGATTTCTGAACACTTGCAAATGGTAAAAAGTGTTGGCAAAGCTTAATTTGAAAGTTCATTTTTCACCTCCCTCATTTTAAATTCAAGCCACTTGAAAAAGGCCATTTTGATTGGTTGATTTTTGGTGAATTGTGATGAAGGATTTGGATAGAGCACATCAAATATGACTTGTAGCAAAAAACCTCACTCAATTTGGCCAAATGGTTTGGAAGATATGCCACTTTGAAGTTCAAAAATGTTTGAGAATGATTTGATCATAACTTGCCAACCACACATGAGAAATGAGTGTTCTTGGACTTTTTGGAAATGGGAGAACAAGATCTTCAACTTTCATGTTGGACAAAAATTCATTTGAAGCTTGTATGATAAAGTAAATTTGAGGGGAAGAACTTTCCATTTTTGGCAAATTCCAATTACAGGTCAACTTTCTAGTTTTGGAAATTTCTTGTCTGACTTCAAATTCTTCACTGTGGATGCTTGACATGTTATATGAGGCTTATATGGACATGAATGAGACCTCTCAAACCAATTCCCACCATCAAATCACTGATTAAATGCACAGTTGACCACAGTTGACTTCAGTTGACTTTGCTAGGGTTTTGGTTGACTGAACCATGTCCTGATGAATTCCAAGCCCCTAACACTTGATATCTTGATTCAAAATGATGTCATAACTCATATGAACTCTTGATGAATGATCATGGTGCCCAAATTCTTCAAGAATGGCCACCATCCACTGTTCAATGATTGTTTTGACTGATTTTGACTGATTTGACCTAATTTGCTTCATCTGCAAGTAGCATGGTTAGATGATAATATTTTTGTACCTTTGGTTAATAGACAGATGAAAAGCAATGATATACAAATGCAATACATGCTTGGTGATCAAGAACCACACTCACAAGATAACCCACCCACTAGGAGGGAAGCAAAGGTG
Source organism: Lathyrus oleraceus (assembly GCF_024323335.1). Classification (NCBI taxonomy): domain Eukaryota; kingdom Viridiplantae; phylum Streptophyta; class Magnoliopsida; order Fabales; family Fabaceae; genus Lathyrus; species Lathyrus oleraceus. The sequence goes on from NC_066584.1 coordinate 205,150,553, forward strand.
CACAAAGATCCTTGAGGCAATGATATGGTATGATATGATGCCATGAGGGATCTTAGGGACAAAATTGGGGTCTTACACAAGGCAATGTTAGGGTTTGCGTGAGATGAAAGTGTGTGAGTCAGATTGAATTTTTCAGAGCTGCCTGGGGGTTGCTCTGAGTTCTCTGTCAGGTTTCTCTTCCTTTTTCTGTCTGATCTCCCTCTTTTATAACCTGATTTTCATGGCTTTGTGGGCTCAAATGAGAGAGGTCCAAGTCCAAGTTTTTTTCTATTATATTTTATTTATTTTTTTATTATTATTTGTATTTATTTATTTATTTATTTAATTTTATTTTTTCGTTTTTTTTTTCGTTTTTTTTTTAAATAAAGTTTCTTGGATCTAATTCTGATTGACATGATGAAATGCAATATGAAATGCTAAATGAATGCATGAATCAGGAGGGCAAATTTTGGGGTGTTACACAAGGGTCAAGGATTAGACAATTAAGCACACAAACATAACCAAATGACTCCTAAAATATCAAACAAAAGTCATTTATACCCAACTTAGCAAAGTGGAAGTTAATCATGTCCAAAGCACCTCAAAATGCGACAAAAGCATTATAGACAAGTTCATGCAATTATGTGTCAAGATGGAATGAACATGGCAGCAAGGTATGCACATCATAAGCATGTCAAATGAGCTATGTAATCAATATTCAAACCTCCAAGTTCATATCATAAGCATAGAATCACTTTTGGATCAAAATCAAACAAAGTGTATCATGAAACTCTAATGCGTCTTTCATGCTCAAATGAATGCAAAAAGGAGCTCATTATGAATAAATGCACAAACACTTTATAGAAGCATCATAGAACAGGGGAGAACACATGTGCAAAGGCACCAAACCAGAATCAAAGTGTAACCACATGAATCATGCTATTAAAGTTCACAAAAGTTCACAAAAATAACCAAGGATATGAGGCCTAAACCTCTTGTCAAACAAATGCATCAAAAGGGTATCAAAACTCAAAGTCAGGGGCAAGGATCCACACATCAAGACATGACATATATACTAAAACATGTGCAAAAGGATTGGTTTCAACACTCAAAGGAAGTGGCAGAAATGCCTCATGCTAAGCAAGCATCAAAGTAGGGACTAAAATCCAAACATCAACTTCAAAAATCCAAATCAAACTGAAAATGCATCCTAAATTCATGGGAATTTAACACAAGGTTCCACTAAGCATATATAAACATCATGCAAAAAATCAGGAGCATCCAAATTCATTTGATTTGAAAACAAAAATCGAGAAATTGAGAATGCAAAAACACATCCAAAAATGCAACATTTAAATTCATGTGTCAAACCTTAGCAAAATGACATAGAAAATAATCAAACCAGTTACCATATCTTATTATCATGTATGAGGATGGTGTGTGCAAAGGCTTGGGTCAGAATGGTTAAAATATGGGATTTCATGAAGGTTTGAATGCAAATGGTCAAAAATGCACATAAATGAATCAGAAATTCATACTAACTTCCACGTGTCATGAAATAAGTGGGAAATGGTATCGAAAAATCAAGGACTCATCAGGGATCACTCACAACAAATTTTAGAATTTTTTAAGTATTTTGCTATTATTAAAAAATAAAATAAAACGGGGTGAAATGTGTACATGGCATGTGACACATATGCAACAATGTCAATTGGTCACACAAGTCACTTAAGTGACTAATAAAAATAAATAAAAACGAAAATCAGAAAAAAAACATGGGCCTTTGGATCTAAAGAAAAGTCAAATAAAGTCAAAGCGATCCAACGGCCATGGGATCGTCTTCTTCCTCAAGAGACTCCGGCCGTGAACAGTAACGTCGGTGGGATTTCGGCGACCTCCGACGGCGGCCTCCTCCATGCGCGGCCCGGAACTTCACGAAAATGGGGCTACCCCCCCTAAACCATATGCTAGGAACTCAAAAATCATATTAGTTTTTCATGAATCTTCACCAATCTCTCAAATCACAACCAACAAGTTTGAACATCAAAACTTTAAATCAAGATTTCTCACTCAATATTGCATCATTTTAAAAAGTAAACACATCTACATCATCACCATAGCATGTAGTTTCATTTAGGCATAAGAAATGAGCGAAATAAGAGAGTCAAAATTTGAGTTACCGGAAATGGCGCCTTCCGAAACTTCAGTATGGTGATGAGATAAGCTCCAAAATACCTCCCTTGAACTTCTATGAATGTTTGCTACCTTTGATTGTGCTTGAAACGGTCCAGATCTTGAGATTCAAGAAGCAACCTCCATTAAAGCTCTGTTTAGAAACTGCTTGGAATGGCTCAAATGAAGGGTGGTTTGTGATCCTTAGAGTGTGTAGATCAAGAATATGTTATTGGTTTTCATTTTCCATGGATGTATGAAGGGATTTGATGAGAATAAAGTATGAGATGATTTTTGGAAAGTGAGATTTTCAGAGTCTATGGAGGTTGCACGAATTAGGGTTTTGCTCAATTTCATTTTTAGAGTTTATACTCTGATTTTTGTGGCTTGGTGGGCTCAAATGAAAGAGTTTCAAGTCCATGATCATTTTTGGTTATTTTTGGAAATACCCCCCTTATTTGCACATGGACAACCTTGTTTAATGCATTAATCTTCTCTTGAGACTTGATTATTCATGATTATATGAAAGAAATAACACAAAATGATGTTTAATGACAATTTTGCAAAGGTGTAATTTTTGTGCATGCATGACTTTTCCACACATGTGGGAGTGCATGGGCTCAAATTCCAAGGTGGATTTGGCCCAAAAAACAATGCTGAATAAATTCCCAATGATTGGCATGTGAGAATATTCCATGATGTCATCTTGTGTCTTTTGGACTTTTCATGAAAGAAAGCTTGAAAAATGACTTGCATCATTGATGAATCATGCAAAATTATAGGTCATTTTGCATGCCATTTTGAAGTATTTCTCAAAACAAAACCATAGCAAAAAGAGCCACACCAATTGGACTTGTCAACCTCAAGTTATGCCTCTTTAAAGCCTTCATGCACACTTCATCATTCAAGAACCATAACTCTTCAACCATTCATCATATGGCCTTGAAATAGGACTTTTTGGAAAGGGGAGACAAAGATCTACAACTGTCATGTCTGAGAAAAAGTTCAAAACCGCCCTTGCTTTTGATAATTTTCCTGGTACATCAGCAAGCTCGCTAGGTGAGTGAGGTAGCGAAGGGCTCGCTAGGAGAGCACTTAGCGAGGTTCCAGAGAACACTCCCAGACTTGAATAAGAGCATAGCTAGCAAATACTCGCTAGGCGAGCATCCATCGAGCAGGTTAGCGAGCAATTCCAGTAGCAACATCATCAAGGTTCGTTGGAGCGAAGGAGGAAGCGTGGGCTTCGCCTAGCGAAGGATTGCTCGCCTAGCGAGCATGACAGCTCAAGAAGTTTCTTCTGGGCGCAGGTGACTCTGGCGGCTTATCTTAGGGCTCGCTAGGCGAATCATTCTACTCGCCTAGCGAGCATGACATCTCAGGTCATCTTTCCAAATTTGGTAACCTGTGCACTGGACCTTTGTTCCTTCAAGATTAATGTTTTGAATGATGAATAGACCCCATTTGAACATATTAGAAGTATCTCAAGTCATTCCCTAGCCATTTGACCCTCAGTTGACCAACAGTTGAATTTTGACTTCACAGTTGAATTTTGAACTGTACTGAGCCCATTAAGCTTGATCCTTTAAAGAAAACCTCTGAAGATGAAACCCTAGATCTCAAGAGCTCTACACAACATCCATAAGACCTTCAAACCAAGAATGCATCTCAATCCTTGAGGAACCCTACTTTGACTGCTTCAGTAGACCAAAGTTGACCAGAGGTCAAACCCTAATTCAGATGAACTTTGCTGATAAGAAATGAAAATTTTGAGGAAAGAAAGATCATGAGGATGGTGATGCCCCTTGATACCCAGATGAATACAAACTTCCTAGAGTGTTAAGAAAAACGCTAGTTGATGCACAATTTCCCTTGTGTTGACTGATCATTCAGATAGAACCCACAAAGTGACTTGGATGATATCCAAGCTTCTTGGAAGACAAACTCTTGGAGCTAATTCTGATTGACATGATGAAATGCAATATGAAATGTTAAATGACCTAAAATGAATGCATGAATGAGGAGGGAAAATTTGAGGTGCTACAATAGGAAAGTCTGGACAAAGTTGATTTCTGAAGCACATTTAAAGAAGAACCAGTATCAACCAACACATTGGGTAATGCATCCTCCTTACAGTTCATTGAAATATGGAGTGTTAGGTTGTGATTTTTGCCTTCCTCAGGAAGCTCTTCATCACAAAAGATCAGATTATTGCAAGAAGTGATGTTAGCCACAATGTGGTCAAACTGATCCATGGTAACATCATCCTCAACGTAGGCTTACTCTATTACCTTCTGCAATGCTTCTTTGTGTGCTTCAGAGTTCATCAGTAGTGACAACACTGAAATATTTGACGGGGTTTGGAGCAACTGTTCCACCCTGTAGCGGGGTATTCATTATCATTAGAGATATTGACTAAATCCTAAGTAAATCATACAAGTCGAGTCGCCACCGCACTTCTATTTATCCAAAGGAATGGTTAGAAAGCGAACAAAAACTTAAAAAATTTATCGAATCAAAAACTAGTAAAAGAGAGTCAGAGATCTGGGTAAGGGGGTTGGTTATACAATGGGAAGGTGTTAGGCACCCAAAACATCCTAGGTACTCCTAGGGAGCCCTTTTCACATTTGTTGTAAGGTTGTTGTTTTGTGAAAATTTGTTTGTGCAAACATGATTGAAGAGATGAGAAGAGAATATACAAGTTATTTATATTTTGTGTTTGGATGGATAAACCCATTGCCTACGTACCATCTTAAAAAAGGATTAGGATCAAAACCTCGTAGTTCGGGGTAAAAATCTCAAAATAAGTTGGTGAATTGATTGGTCCAAAAGCCTTAAGGTCTTTTGTTATCAAAGGGAGAAAACTCAACCTAAAACCACAAATCCATCATGTGAGGATAGCTTCAACATGCTAGTGAGGGGTTAACCCTATAATAAGCATGGAAGACTCATTGTCCGTCACTAAGGATATAGGTGAGTATTACATCTACCACAAAGATAACTCAAACCTAATAGCTAAAGGTTATGAAAAAGTTTTGATTAGAACATGGCCATTGAAACCACAAAAAGACATTTGAATGGGTTATATTTACCACTTAGAAGTATATACAAAATGGTCAAAGTTGACTTAAAGATTCAATTCAAAATAAGTATTATGAAAAGCAAGTTTGAAAATCAAAAGCATAAGGCTTAGGTTTCTAATGTTGAAAACAAGTGTTAGATGTTTGCACAAAAGTTTTGGCTTGGGTTAGAGTGGAGAGAAGAAGAAGAAGGGCTAAAGTCCTAAGCATGCAAGAGGTAAGGAATAAGAAACAAAACCACAATGGAGTTCCTCTCTTGAGATCATATTGATGATCCAAGTAGCCCCCATCCTTTGGAATAAGCAATCACATAAGCATAAACTCAAGAAATCAACAGCAAATGAACTCTTGGAAAGATTCCTCAATGTATCTTGGATCTCTCTCTCTTGGAAGCTCATGGTAATGGTTCCTCAATTAAGCTCACATTGGAACTCCTAGCACAAGAGAACACATATCAAAAGGTTCTATAATACAATCAAAGAATGGACAAGAGGGAGTTTAGAATATGGTCCTTTCAATGTTCATCTTCAAGCTTAAGCATTCTAAAGGCCCAATGCCTAGTTGCTCTTTGACTTTTTATAGCACTTTAAAGGCCCAATGCCTAGTTGCTCTATGACTCCAAATTTGCATAGGGAAAGTCCTAAAGTCTAAGTCCATTTGTCCAATTCTTTGCATTTGGTTCACAACAATCAAAACAAAACACAAGCACAATAGTATATACACAATTATGTGCTCAAGTGAGCAAAAGGCAAATGGCATTAACATAAACATGTGCTCAAGTGAGCAAAAGGAAAAGCAAATGGATAATATGTGCAAGAATAGTAAATTGCATTAAAAGTAAAGAGCAAAAAGTAAATGTTAATTGTTAATGGTTAGTGTGCCATAAGGCAAATTTAGCGATATGTTAAGCAATCATAATTGGACTTATGTAGAAGTCACAACTATCTGAGGCCGGTCAATAATAATGTAGGCAACAACACAAGTTAGAAGTCTTGATTAGTGAACCAGGTTCCAACAACTTACCATGCCAAAAAGAAGGAGAGAATTGATCTTATATTGGTTTAAGTCTTTTGCATAATTTAGGAAACAACCTATCCTTAATGCAAAGCCATTCACTTGATTAATTGATCAAGATGAATTAGATTTGAATCAAGAAAGGTTAAGTCTCCCTAATCAATGCTAACTTATCAACCTTCAACTCATTGATCAAAAAAAAGAAAAAGAAGAAGAAGAAGAAAGAGATGAATAATGGAAGATGAAAATGGGAAAATAAAGTGCATAAGATGAAATAAATGTACCAATCCATGCATGTTAACCAAATGACATTGAAAGTCAGAGTCAAACAATGAGAAATCAGAAATGAGATGAAGATTGGAGGTCAAATAATAAGCAAAATATTTTTGGCATTTTTAATATTAAAATAAACTTGAATTAAAAATAAAAGCAAGGTCAAACTTCAAAATCACTTCAAATCAACCTTGAAAGGTCCAAGTGATTTATCCTAAGTTCAATAAGGTCAAACAAAGTTTGACAAAAAATTTCAGCATTTTTAAAAGTCATAAACTATTTTTAATCAATTAAAAATGAATAAAAATAACCTAATTGAAATAAAATCTTAAATAAATCTAAAATCATTTAAAAAATTGATAAGAATATTTTTCATAGATCCATCATCATTCAAAAAGGTTAGGAAAATATTTTTGTATTTTTTGAATATCAAAAACTATTTAAAATGAATTAAAAATAACCAGAAAAGAGAAAATTCACAAAAAATATCAAATGACAAAATAAAAAATATTAAAAATCAAAATTAGGAACTAGAATTTATTTGGGGAAGAATGCAATTGGTCCCATATTTTTTGGAATTAAAATGAAAAAGATATGAATTTTTGAAAATAATGGGAATAAAAGAAATAAAATCAGAAAATAAGAAATTCAAAAAAATAAGGAGCGTCTGATCAAGCCTCATTAATTGACGTGGCTGATCAGACGCTCCACATGCGCGCTTCCATGGTGTACCAAAGTCATCAGCGAAACACATGGCATTATTGAAAGTCATAAGAAGCAAGGGCTAGGATTAGATCTGGAAATAAGAATGGACGACCACGATTGGATCTGGAGACCAGACGGTGGCCAGCGCAACCGTCTTCTCCGGCTAGCTCCGGTGAGAGCTCAAATTTGCAGAAGAGCAAATGTGCGCCAAAACACGCGATCCAGGCATCAATCGAAAGAGGAAGTGATGTACATCACTCCTATACCTTCCACTTCCACTCTAGATTTCTATTAAGAGAGAAATCAGAGATGGAAGCTTGATGGTGTTCATCATGAACTTCATGGATTTCAACAATTGAGCATTCAAAACAATTGCCTCAATGAAGAGGACTTCAACCAACACAAAATCCAAGCAAATAGATCAATAAATGGTGAGTTTCGAAGAAAAAACCAATTGAAGAACAACCTTGAATTCTGGAGATTTGATCTTGCTTCCTTGCTTCCTTTGGCCAAACAGAAGATCAATGGAGTATGAGAGAGAGGTCTAGGAACTTTAGATATAGAAATTCAACCTGATTTAGTTGAATTTCAGATCTGAGAAATTGAAGAAAATTGGAATAGTTCCTTTAGGTGTGGCTCGGTTTTCAGTTCAGCAGCATTTCAGATTGATTCATGGATGAAATTTGAATGGAGTGAGGCTCTTATTTATAGATGGAAAGGCAAGGTAAGTGTGATCAAAGTCGTGTGCATGGAATTGGATATTCATTGCATGGGCTTGCATGATCATTCAAAAGGCCCAAATTCAATGCCAAATGCACTCTGAATCACAACTGAGCTGAAATGGTCGTGGAATTGGCAATGCACAAGCTTGTATAATGAGTTTCAACATGTCATGCATAATCATGCCTAAAACTTCTCCTCTTCGAAAATGCCATTTGCCAAATCCAAACATGAGCATGTGAGTAATGGTTGGAAAGGTTTTGATGTAAGGAACATTTGTTATGTTGGGAAAAATCCACTTGAAGTGTGGAAATTGGTGAAAATTTGAGTTTAAAGTGCAAGGTGCAAAACATGAAAAGGCAAAGTTTCTAAATTTGGCCAATGTTCAAGCCCCTCTGTTTTGATGATGCAAACTTCAAATGAAAACACCTCCGACATCAACGTTGTAGATCTTTTCAAGATAATCAAAATGGAATTAAATTTTGCATCATTTGGATTTTTGATGAAAGAGTTATGGGCACTTGAAGTTGGACTTTTTTGCCTTTCAATGCATTTGGTCCAAAGTGACCTATAATGTTTTGCATTATCACATGTATTTCCTTTGAGATTTTGAAATTTGTTTCAACATAACATTTGAAGTATACATCTTAAGCTTTCCAATGCATTTTATCCCACCTCAAAATCATAAAAAATGAGTGAGTTATGTTCTTGGGAAGTTGACCCAAAATTAGGGTTTCAGTCAAAATGACCTATAATGTCTTGGAATGGGAGATGACCTTCCAAGCTTCAAATCAATTTTTGATGAACATGAAAATTGTTTGTATTGTCCTTAAGAACATGTTTGATTTTGGGATCATCTCCATTTTTCCAACATATAAAAAGTTAGGTCTCAGTACATTTCAAAATAGTCAGATGAATTGACTGATCACCTTCTCAAGTCCATGACTCATATCTTGATGAATTGATGATTGAGGACACTCAAATAAGTTCAAATATGCATGAAATGATGAGTTAAAGAACTTCCCTTGATTGTATTTGATCATGGGCTGAGGTTGCTTCAAGAGCAAGGCATTATGGTGCACAGATGAATTAGGGTTTCTTTGGGGAACAAACCTCAAACCCTTTGACTTGTTTTGATCAAAATGATGAATTCAGATGCTAGGAAAGCACATTTGATGGAGGGGAGCTTTGGGAACTATTACCATGTTTGCTTTCCTCTTCTTTTGACCATATCTTTGTACCAATGATCTCCTTGAAGCTTTTGACCTTGTGATTGCTCAAGCTACAAACAAAAGATGTTAGTGACATATTTTTGTGCTTTTGGTTAGTAAACAAAATAAGAAAAGAAATAATATACAATTCAAGCATGCTTGGTGATCTCAAACCACTCACAAAAGGTCCTACCCAAAGGTAAAGGGAACCAAGATGCTTATGATCCTTGAGGTTTTGCAAATGCAATGTTATGATGCCATGAGGGATCTTAGGGTCAAAATTGGGGTCTTACAGATGCCCCTATTTAAGGTCATTCTAGTCGAAGGAGTGAAGGTTAAAATCTTCGTTTCGACGAGGTAGAATGGGCTTAAATAATAACAAAGAGACGAATTTTGGTCCCTAAGAGACCTCATGATGCAGATATATGCATGCAAAATGGTAAAACTCTGTGGGGATATGCATCCACAAAGGCAAAGATCAGGAGGAAATCGACAATTCCTATGAATAATTCATTCTATGGGGCAGAGACTCTACCGGGGAGTAAAGGGATGAAAGCGCGTGAGCAGGTCACGACTTGAAACTTGCTGAGACACGGAGAGAATCCATGAAGTAAATCAATGGAAAGACTCGAGCTAACTCGAAGATGCACGTATTGGGGAATATGCCAATACAGCAAAGATTATCCATAACGGATACTTCGGATAAAGATCTGGACTCAGGTGGGGATGTCCACTAAGGACTCAGTTGAGGAAATAACAAATGAGGTATTACCGGTTACTGGGTAATCAGCTCAAAAGGAGATCATGTGATCCCACTGTAAGACCCCAATTTTGTCCCTAAGATCCCTCATGGCATCATATCATATCATTGCATTGCCTCAAGGACCATTGGACACCTTGCTTCCTTCCCTGTGGGTGGGATCTTTCTTGAGAGTGGTTCTTGATCACCAAGCATTGCTTGCATTTGTATATCATTGCTTTTCTTTTAATCACTAACCAAAAATGTACAAAAATATGTCATCTAACATTTGTCTTGCAGCTTAAGCAGTCAACAGGTCAAGCACATCAAAGGCATTCACTAAGCAATAAATGGTCATCTGAAGACTCAGAAAGTCAACTGCAAAGTCAACTGTGGATTTGGAGGTGGGAAGTGATTAGAAATACTTCATTCATGTTCAAACAAGTCTCATTTGACATTTCAAACACTCACATTGAAGAATTTGAAGTCAAGGCAAAAATTTCCCAAAATGGAAAGTGACCCATAATTTGAAGTTTCCAAAAATGGAAGGGTTTTGGACCAACTTCAACTCAATCTTACATCATCAGAAAAGCTTCAAATGAAATTTTGTTGAACATGAAAGTTGTATATCTTTCTCTCCCATTTCCAAAAAGTCTAATATCATGAGCATCTGATGAATGGTTGAGGAGATATGATCCAATCATTGCCAAGTGTACATGGAACTTCAAATGACCATATCTTTTGATTCATAACTCCAAATTTGGTGGTTCTTTTTGCATTTTTCTTGTCATGACATAAGCTTTCCAAAACACTCATCACATTACATGAATTGTCATCACATGATCACTTGCATATCCATGCCTTTTTTGGAGGGAAATTGCAAAATTTAAAAATGGTGCATTGTATGGACTTTCTACCATTGCCATTGAGTTTAAAAAAGGATTTTAAGTGAAAATGATCAAAGGAATGGTATTGTTCATGTGTAATTATCCCATGCACCATGCATTTTAAAAAATTTGCAAAATACCTTATTTCATTTAACCAAACTAAACATGGATTAGCAAGGTGATTAGTAGAGCATATATATACTCTAATCATAACAGAATTGAAGGGGGTTAATCACAATTCACATTTCTAGATCCAAATTCTCTCTCCCTCCAAAATTTTCTCTCATTCATAATTCAAATTTTCTTCAAATAGCATTGCAATTTTACTTCATATTCGTGTTCCCTAACTTTGATTTAGTGCAAATCAAGTTTTGAATTGGTGAATTCGAGCAAGAATTGTGCAGTTGAAGCTCATGAAGTTGAAAATGGAAATTCAAGATTAAGCTAGATCTACACGTTCTCAAGCTTCAATTTCTTCATCAATCATCATAACAAGGATTCTGGATCAGCTTTGGAGCATTTAGAGCTGTGGATCGTGCAAAACAAGAATCTGCTCTTCAAGAGGTAGGATTTTTGACCTTCACGATTCTCAAATCCATGTGTATATTTGTGTAGATCTTTGTTTGCTGAGAATTCTGAGCTAAAAATCGTGCAAAATGGAGCATTATTCACTGAGTTATGAGCGATTAATGTTTTGCATCCAAAAATGTTCATGCTCGATTCACACTTGTTATGATGTTTTAGAATGAATTATTAGTTGTTTTATGATGTACATGTAATAAGGATTTGAATGATTTGTTATTTTGTGGATTTCTGGACATTTCTGGAATTTCTGGAAATTTGAGGATGAACATTCATCATCTTCATCATGAAGAAGATGAAGATGCATGCATTGCGATGGTTTCTGGAAAAATTGTGTCGGTTTTGGCAAATAGCGTCGGTTTGAATCGTCCAAATCTACGCAGGCTTAGGGTTTTAGGGAACGGTGTCGTTTTGTGTATTGGCGCGCGCTCACTTTTGAATTTGGACATGCTTCGATTCCTGCCGAGTGCAATATTCAAATCTTCATTCCATTTTTCATGTTTTCCCTCCTCTTTTGCCATGCTTGATCATTTTTGAATTTCATTTGGTATGCTAACTTAGAAAAATCATAATAAATTGAAAAATGCATCACTTAATCCCTAATTTTTTTGCAAAATGATCCTTGTTTTGTCTAGTTTTTAATGATGATGAATTTGGAAGTTGTGCATGGCTGGATTTTTGCTGGTGCTATAGTCTTTGATCATATGTGCATTTGTGACCTTGCCTTGCTCTTTCTATTGTGAAATGCTTGATTTTAATCCAATGGACATGAAAGTTTACATGCTGATTCTAGACACATTGCTGGATGTTGTAGGCTTGGTTTGGTATTTTTCCCATTTACCATTTATGTTTTATGCATGTGTTTGCATGGTGTGACATTTTGTGTCACACCTTTGGTTGTTCAACTTGTGCAATTTAATTTCCATATCAAATGATTTCTGTTGATCCTGATTTTTTATATGATGATTGGATTGGATGTGTTGGCTGGTCATGATTTTTTCCAGAATTATTTGAATCATTTTTGTTTTGTTTTGGGAATTTTCATTCACGATGATCAAATATGAGCTTTGAAATTGCCATTGAATTCCTTTGCACATGAAATACTTTTGCTTAATGATTTTGTTGTGATCCTTTTTTGGACATGTTAATATGTGTTTGAAGTTGCATTGTGTTGAATTTCAGCTCCTGTTTTAAATTTTTTCTTCACCTTTGACCCTAGGCTTTGACCTAGTGGTTTGTTGCTTACATGTGAGCTTTGATTTCAGGTTTAAGCATGCAAATGTCATGGGTGATGTTGCTTCATCATTTGAATGTTGATATTTGCTTTTGATTGCTAACATTTGCTGTTTTGTAGGTTGTTGATAAGTCACTTGAGTTTGCCTCATGGCTTATGTGTTGCTCATTAGGATTGTCTGTTTGTTATTGACTGTTGTCTGTTTGTCTGAGTATTGTACTGATTTGTTTAGTTGTTTTCGCAGGTACCTAAGTTGCTTTAAGTTCACTTGAACTTTGCTTTGCTTTTGCTGTGGTTGGCATACCACTTAGGTATAATCCCTGATCTTCATGTAGTCTGGAAGACCTGCTGTTATTGGCAGGCACCTGTCTGAAGCCCTCCTTAAGAGGCCATGTTTTTGTTTGTTTAACTTTGTGCCAAGCAGGTTAAGTCCTCTTAAGAGGCAATTGGCAGATAAAAGGGATGTGTAATCCATCCCCTGCTATTCTGTTGTGTCATTCACTTTGCTCACACCATGTGTTGATGCATTTTGAATAAAAACCCAAAATCATGTCCATAGAGTCAGTCATTTGTGGAGAAGAGTTCCTACATTCTGAACTCCCACACTTTCTATTGTTTAAAGCTCTCCCAGGCCAGGGATAAGAGCTATGAGGCATAACCCTCATCTCCATTTCATCTGTTTCACCCTAACTCTCAATGTTAGGGTTAAGAGCTCAAAACACCCCATTCCAGTTGGCTTGTTTCTAAAGCCTAACCTTGCTTGAGCCCATTGATTGTGTATAGTGTGTGCTAATTGGTTGTTTGTTATTTGTTTGCCCATATGTGCATAATTGTTTGTGTGTGCCTCTGTGCATTGCTTTCATCTTTGAACATTAATTGTATATCATTTCATGATCATTGTTCATTACTTTGTGACATTTTGTTTTGTCCATTGAGGAGTCAATTGTAAGTCCATTGATTGGCAGTTGTTTCCTGTGATCTGGTAGGAGTTGGGACTAAGACCATTGATTGGCATCCCATTTCCTTGGAGTCGAGTGTAATACCATTTATTGGCAACTTGTTTCCTCTTGCTTATTGCATTTGTTATTCGTTTCTTGTGAGGAGTCAATTGTAAGTCCATTTATTGGCAGTTGTTTCCTATGATCATTCCTGGGAGACTAGTGTAAGTCCATTTATTGGCATCTGGTATCCATTTTTGTTCTGTGAGATTGGTGTAAGTCCATTGATTGGCATCCGGTATCCATGTTTTATTTGTTTTGTGAGATTGGTAAGTCCATTGATTGGCATCCGGTATCCATTTATGTTGTTTATTTGTTATCACTTGTTGCCTTTTCCAAAGGAATCACTTGGATCATCTACATATGATCTCAAGAGGTGAACACCTAAGAAGTTTTGCATCCCTTAACCTCCCACCTTTTGTTCCTTAAAACCTCCATTTTGCATTGTTAACTCAAACCAAAAATATTGTGCAAACATTTTCATTTCTTTTCAAATTAGAAACCTAGGCCTTAAGCCTTTGATTTTCAAACTTCATTTTCACAATACTTCTTTTGAATTGAATTCTAATCATACTTTGACTTCATTTTGTGAATAATTCTAATTGACTAATTCCACTCATTCAATTGTTTTGTGGCTCAAGTCCACTTCTTGATAAGTTTTCATACATTAGCCATAGATCTCAATTATCTTAGTGGTTGATGTGAATCTCACCTTTTGTCCTTAGTGATTGAATTGTAAGACTTCCTTGCTTATTATAGGGCATGGTCCCTCACTAGCAAGTTGAAGCTTTTCTCACATGGTGGACTTGTGGTTGTATAGGTTGAGTTTTCTCCCGTGGATAATGAAAGACCTTAGGGCTTTTGTTTAAAATCAATCCACTTACTTTTTTTGGAAATCTTTTAGCCGAACTACGGCGTTTTGATCCTTATCTTTCATGAAAAGGTATGTAGGCAATGAGTTTCATCCATCCAAACACAAAAATAACTAAATTGTATATTCTTCTCTCATCTCTACAATCAATGTTTGCACAAAAATATTTCATAAACAATATTGATACAACAAGTTGTGAAAAGAGGTTCCCTAGGAGTACCTAGGATGCATTGGGTGCCTAACACCTTCCCTTTGCATAATTACCCCCTTACCCAGATCTCTGACCTTTCATTAGTTTTCTATGTGTAAAACTTCTTAGGCTTTTGTTCGCTTTTTAGCCATTCCTTTGGATAAATAAAAGTGCGGTGGCGACTCTATCTTTATATGCTTTGCTTTTGATTTAGTCAATAAATCATAAAGTGACGAATACACCGCTACAGAAAAGTGGCGAATCTGCTGGGGACTCATCTTCCTGGTGGGTTTGCCTACTTTTCACCCTTGTTGTATGATGTTGTTTATTTGTTATATGACATATTTTTGTACAATTTGGGATTACTGTATTGATTGTAATGTTTGAATTGCTTGATATACAATTGCTTGCTTGTTTGGTGATCTCTGTGAGATGAGTTCTATACCCGAACTCAAGTGCACCTTATGATAGGAGAATGGAATAGTCTCGTCGACTTGTGTGGAGTTATTCCTTAGCAAGTTGACTTGCGAGTCCATTCACTTGGTGGAGGTCATGTTGGATTAATAATGTCACACAAGTTATTTGTGGTTAGGCATTATTCTTTCAACACGTGCCTTAGAAGCCAAGGACCTTAGTTTACCAAGCCCATCTTGGCCTATTTTTAGGACGTAGTGCGGAAGTCGTTCTGATGTAAGATCTGATGCGATTGTTACGCGATACTACACTCATAAGAGTCTCTCTTGAGAATATTTTTGGAATACGAGTATTCGTTCCTCCGATAATATTCGAAAGATGGGATGATGAATATGGGAACCTCTTGTAGAACATGTTCGGCAGGTTTAAACCCTAGTACACTCCCTTTGGGTGGTTCTTAACCGAGACTCCATGCTCGTGACTCGCAACAAACCCGTGATTCATGGTTGAGTCGTTCAGACATCCTTAATATCAATGGAACTTGGGTGTCGATAAGGTGTAAACCATAATCCACCAAAATGGATGATTGATATTAAGGATGATTGAGCCGGTTCATGTATCGTTAATATCAATGGAACTTGGGTGTCGATAAGGTGAAAACCATAATCCACCAAAATGGATGATTGATATTAAGGATGCTATGAGCTTTCCCATGACCTTTGTCTGGCGTGCTTTGCTTGATCCTTGAGTGTGATTGTTGCATTCATGCATTCATCTGCATCCATATCATCAAAAAATGGGAATTTTTTTTTTCAAAGAACTTAAGGGGTTTCTTTGCAAAAATTTTCAGACAAAGAATTATTCAATGAGATTTTTTCCATTGAATTCAAAATGGTTTAATATTTCAAAATTTGCAAATAGAACCCTAAAAGTTCTTTGAAATATAAAAACAAACCATGCACCAGCATTTCATGCATCATTTGCATAAGCAGGTGTTTGGTCTCAGCCTCTGGTCTTTTGGTCCCACTCTGTTGTTCTTCATTTATTTTGAAGACAAGTTGACGCCCGGTATTACATCAGAGCCAACTCTTCCAGATTTGATGGATTATCTAGAGCAAGAGAACTGTGAACTCAAGGAGGAATTTGCCAAACTGAGAGCTTTTGATGGATTTATTCCTGGTTAGCCACTTGTCTTCCTTCTCATACATTGATGCTGAGGATGAAGTTGGAACTCCTTTCCAAGCTTTATCTATAGCCGAACCAATTGAGAAGAAGTCTCCTTCATTTGCTTCCTATCGTGATGCGAAACTGGCCATCGAATGTGGTGCAGTTGCTGGTTTAGGAAAGATGATTGAGCTTGAAGATAACAAGTCTCGGGCTGGTATTGGCTATTCTTTTGGGGTCTTCAATGACAAAGGGCTGTTCAAGAGTGGAGGTTTCATCCACGCCGATCAAGCTGAGGAAGCTGCTGCTATTCTGGAAGAGGATGCAGAGGATATTGACAATTTTGTCATCCCTGGCGGGATCTGCCACAATTGGGTCGCTGTGGATGTTCCTACAGTCATTCATAAGTCAGCGTAATATGTTCACTTTGTTTAAAACCCTTCTCCCATGCCAAAAGGAGAAGTGATGACATTGTTGGCATCATTTAATACAATGATGTTTTCATTCAATTGATGCATGTTAAACATTTTTTTTTCCAATTGTTTTCACTTTTTGCTTTTTTGCATAAAATCGGTGATCACAAAAAACCCTGAAAAACAAGAATAAAATCTCTTTTCATCTGCATAATGATTTGCTTGTTTAAATTCAAAAGCTTTTTATTATCCAAAATCATTATGCAGGGATTTCTAAACCCATTGAACATAATGATCCAACGCCATCTCCCAATCTTGAATTCCCTGTATTTGAGGCAGAGGAAGATGATGTTGAAGGGGATTCCTGGTGAGATTACCCGTCTTCTTGAGCATAAAAAGAAGATCATTCAGCTGTATCTTGAGAATCAGCAAAACAGTCAAACTGGGGCATTACAAATGTAATCAAAAAAAAAAAGGGTGAAAAAACAAAATAAAAAAAAAAAATCAAAAATCAATTTTTTTTTATAAAAAAAACAAATAAAAGAAAAGTATACCCTCGAAGCCCTAGTTGACTGATGCTGAATGGATTCAGAGTCGTTATGACCAACTGAATTTGATTGAAGAGAAGCGATTAACTGCCATGTGCCATGGTCAGTTATATCAGCAGAGAATGAAGAAAGCATTCGATAAGAAGGTCAAGCCTCGTGTGTTCCGAGAAGGTGACCTTGTGCTCAAGAAAGTCTTGTCTTTCGCGTCTGATTCCAGGGGCAAGTGGACTCCAAACTATGAAGGTCCATATGTTGTCAAGAGAGCCTTTTCAGGCGGTGCTTTGATGCTCACAAATATGGATGGGGAGGATTTCACTCGTCCTGTGAATTCAGATGCAATCAAGAAATACTTTGCCTAAAAATAAAAACAGAATAGCTCGCTAAGCTGAAACCCGAAAGGGCGGCTTAGGCAAAAATGAGCGTCTCGGTGGATTGAAAACCCGAAAGGGCGATCCAGGCAAAAATTAGAGACATGAAAAAAAATGAGTTTGCATCCCGCTAGATTGAGTACCTCACTCTGGGGAAATCTAGGCAAAAATTAGGGATTTGGCAAGTAACTGCATCCTGACAAGAATTTCTGTTTCACAACTGTCTTTTCGTCAGAGATTCTCGCTCAGTCATCGTCAACTGAAGCATCAAATACATCGGATTCAAATTGGTAGAGAAATGGTCATTATGTTCAATGTAACCCTCTTCCAATATATATCACCGATTTCAAATTTGTACAGATCTATACTTGCCATTTGCAGACTACCATTCCATCAAATCAATTTGAGCTTTTATCCAATTATTTGCACTCTTATTTGTTTCAATTCAACAAATGTTTTTGCATGTTTTTAATTGATAAAATGTCATTGTTTTAAACAAACAAATTTTTCAAAATTGTTTTAAACAAAGTGAACATTCACAATGATAAAAGGATACTTAAGAATTTCTCAGTGCTCTCCCAAGGGTGGCATGATTTCCAACAGGGTAAGACATTTGTTCATATTCCTGGCATGGTTGTATCCTCTTTTCTCCAGATTGTTGTTGGGGTTGTTCCCCAAGCAGAGCTTCTATTGAGATTTTGTGTTCCCAGAGCAGAGTGCTTGTTGGAAACTTCAGTTTTCCTCTCCAGCAGCATTCTCTCCCCGGCATGGGTGCTTTCCTTTTTGGAAGATTCGGTAGTTAGTGGGTTGACCTCCCGGTACCTCGTCACTCTCCTCAGTGTAGTCGCCAACGGAGTGGTGGGAATGATGTACTTCATCTATGTTATTTCTCCATCAGAGTGCTTGTTGAGGTTTTTACCTCTCCTCCCGTCAGCAGAGCAGTGATTCCTGCCTCCTCGGCGGTTGTGGTATTTTGGAAGTTTTGGTATTTGGTGGTTGATCCCCAGTTCTCCTTCTCTGCCTCAGATAAACCCCAGTAGATTTGTGTTGGTGGATTGTATCTGTGATGGTTTCTCCCCTGTAGAGATTTGGTGATTTCCTGATGCTTTTGATCCCCAGTAGAGTGGCGTGTATGGCAGAATCTACTTGTGTGATCTATTCTCCCTCAGTGGATTTATCCCCAATGGAGTTGCTGACAGTATCCCCAGTAGAGTTGCTTGTGCGGCCAGATTCTACTTGTGTGTTCTGTTCTCTTCAGCAGTTTCTGTTTATGCAGTAAACTCCTGTTTCCCAGCTGAGACTGGTGATCCCCTGCAGAAATCTCGGGATTTCTCCACTTCCTCAACAGAGTTGCTTTCGTGGCAGTGTCTGCCTGTTGTGAACTTATGTTCCCCAGTTGGGTTGATTGATGATCCATCGCTCAGAGATTTTGTGATTTTTTGATATCTCTGGATTTTTCCCAGCAGATCTTTGCTTTTTAGCATTCAGATCTCCAGCAGATTGGCTTTCCAGTTGGTTTTCTTGGATTTTCCTCTGGAAGTGTAGTACCGGGCGTTTGATTCCTGGACCTGTTTGTGTTAGATATGTCTGTTTCGTCAGCATTCATCAAACATAAATCACGCATATTCATGCATACTTTCAACATTCAGATATTCATGTTGCATTTTTTTTCCATATATCTTTTGTTTGTTGTATCCTGCTATCAGTGATATAGATCTCCCCAGTAGATCTTCCCAAGCAAATGTCGGGTGTTTAATCTCTCAATATAGAGTCAGCCCCATAAGCAGAAAGTGTCTGTCTTTCCTTATGTAGTTCCCCACTGAGATATATCCTCGTGGATGACGGTTGTTTCTGTTTCCTCCCGACACATATATTGGGATGGGTTTTCCCTATTGAGTTATATCCTTATTAGGATGAGTCTTGATTCAGTTTGCCTTTTTGGATTGACCCTGAATTGGCCTTTTTTGCAACTGTCTCTTGTGCTTCCCTGTGGAATAAATGAATAAATTGCCTAGTAACTGGCAATAGTTCATTTTATCCCCAGCGGAGTTTGGGCCTTCTACCTAGTAACCGGTAGTTGTAAATCCTGTATACCTTTTTTCCCTTTTGTGGAATCTATGGTTGTGAACATTTTGTTCCTCAGCAGAGTTGGTGATTTTCTACCCAGTATTCGGTAGTCGTAAATCCTTTTTTCTTGCTCTCAGCAGTTTGTGGTTTTCTACCCGGTAGCTGGTAGTTATAAACCCTATGTGTGTTTTCCCGTGCGGAGTTGTGATCCTTTCACTCCCCACGCAGAGGCTTTGGTTTTCTACCCCGTATTCGGTAGTTGTAAACCCTAATACTTTTGTATCCTCATCAGAGTTGTGGCCCTCTACCCAGTATTCGGTAGTTGTAAGTCCTATCTCTTTTCCCCTAGCAGAGGTAACCTTTGTGGTTCATTCTGGTTGATGGTGGATTTTGCGGTCTTCTACCCAGTATTCGGTAGTTGTAAATCCTATGTTGTTGTTGTCTCCCTAGTGGAGTCTGTGCTTTCTTGTGGATAATTGCCGTATGCTAGC
Source organism: Lathyrus oleraceus (assembly GCF_024323335.1). NCBI lineage: Eukaryota > Viridiplantae > Streptophyta > Magnoliopsida > Fabales > Fabaceae > Lathyrus > Lathyrus oleraceus. Next base: position 205,170,670 of record NC_066584.1, read on the forward strand.
AATTTTATCCGCCGCTGAGTCTTTGGTTTCCTATCCAGTAGTCGGTAGTGGTAAACCTCTTGTTTCCTCAGCCATAATCTTTGGTCTGCTACCCAGTATTCGGTAGTTGTAAATCCTTTGTTCTCCCCTTTGCAGAGTTAACCTTGTTGTTCATCCTAACCGATGATGGTTACTCTTGTTGGTTATCCTCATCCAGTATTCGATGTTGATATTCCCTTTCTTCTGGGCATTTGCTCTGAGTAAGCACTTGTATTCCCTGCAAGTTTTTGTGGATAATTGCCGGATGCTAGCAATTTTATCCTCAGTGGGTCCTTTCACCGATTGCTAGTGATTTGTTTCCCGGATCATTGATTTCTATCAATGCATCCCCAGTGAGTCCTCTTTCATTTACCCTTTTGTTGGTAATGATTGTTGCTCCCTTTGACCGGTCATCATTATATACCTAGTTTTTGTATCCCGATGCCTTTCTTTTCGGTCGATTTATCCTTTATTAACCCAGTAACCGGTTGTGGATAATCTTCCATGCGAGTATACTATCCACGTTCTAACGGTAATGGATAATATATCTCATGCACTCTTCAGTCGAAGCCTGTTGTGTTTCCCCAGTCGAGTAAGATTCGTGTTCCTTTTGCGGAATCAAATATTCTTTGTTCCCCTTTTTGAGCATATCTCCCAGTAACCGGTGATATGTCTCCTGGATAATTGTCGTATGCTTGCAATTTATCCCCAGCGAGTTATCTTTCGTCTACCCTGTTGTTGTTGGTAACGATTGTTTCTCTTTTCGGTCGGTCACCTATTATATACCCAGTAACCGGTATCCCTGGTGTTCCTTCCATGGGAGTATATTATCTACGTTCTGACGGTAACAGATAATATATCTCATGCACTCTTTGGGTCAAATCTTTTGATTTTTTCTCCAGCTGAGTAAGATTCGTATTCCTTGTGGAATCGAATGTCCATCCTATAAACAAGTTTGCGTTTTGCTCTCTTCCAGGATGATGAGTGTTTTGGCAGTAAAAACCAATTCACGTCTCGGTTGATCACCTATTATATGCCCAGTAACCGGTATCCCTGGTGTTCCTTCCATGCGAGTATATTATCTACGTTCTGACGGTAATAGATAATATATCTCATGCGAGTATACTATCCATGTTCTGACGGTAATGGATAATATATCTCATGCACTCTTTGGTTGAAGCCTTTTGTCCTTCCCCAATTGAGTAAGATTCGTTTTCCCTTTGCGGAGTCGAATGTCCATCCTTTAAGTTGATTTGCTTTTTCAAGCCCTCATTTTGGATGATGAGTGTTTTGGCATATATACCAATTCACGCTTTGGTCGGTCACCTATTATATGCCCAGTAACCGGTATCCCTGGTGATTCTTCCTTTCGAGTGTATTATCTACGTTCTGACGGTAATAGATAATATGTCTCATGCGCTCTTTGGTTGAAGCCTTCTGTCCTTCTCCAATCGAGTAAGATTCGTATTTCCCTTTGTGGAGTCGAATATTCCATCCTAAAAAAAAATTAAAAAAAATCAAATCAAGTTTGTATTTTGGATGATGAGTGTTTTGGCATATATACCAATTCACGCTTTGGTCGGTCACCTATTATATACCCAGTAACCGGTATCCCTGGTGTTCCTTCCTTTCTGCTCCCTATTATGACCTTGGTCCCCTGTGGAGTCAGATTTTCCTGAGTTGATGTACCTTTTTCAGGTCTTTCTCAGATGTTTGGTTGATTGATATCTCTCACCCTTATACCGGTCTTAGATATTCATTCTTCCTGAGCTTGTTGTTCTTTCACCCAGTAATCGGTGTTTAGATCACATGTCTCTTTGAGTTTGTTACCCAGTAGCCGGTAACACCCCATCTTGCAGTTTTTTCCCCTGGAGAGTCTCTTTGTTAGACATTCCCCAGCGGAGTTTCTGTTGTGATTTTACCCTTTTGCTGTATTGGCGTTTTCCCCAATATATGCAATTTTCCCGGCAGGGAGGTTCTGTGAGAATCTTTCCCCAGTCCGAGTCCGGATTTTTATCCGAAGTATCCTTTGTGGATAGTTTGAGTCAGCTTGAGTCTTTCCAATGGATGTGTTCCCTTTGGAAACTTCTTCTTTTCCCCAGTTTGAGTCCTTTACTCCCCAGTGAGGTCTCTAGCCCAGTCGTGTCCTGCTCACGCAATGTCATTTCTTTTTCCCCTAATTCAGAGTCGTGTCCTGCTCACACATTCTTTTCTTTTCTGATCACCAAGCATTGCTTGCATTTGTATATCATTACTTTTCTTTTAATCACTAACCAAAAATGTACAAAAATATGTCATCTAACATTTGTCTTGCAGCTTAAGTAGTCAACAGGTCAAGCACATCAAAGGCATTCACTGAGCAATTAATGGTCATCTAAAGACCCAGAAAGTCAACTGCAAAGTCAACTATGGATTTGGAGGTGGGAAGTGATTAGAAGTACTTCATTCATGTTCAAACAAGTCTCATTTGACATTTCAAACACTCATATTGAAGAATTTGAAGTCAAGGCAAAAATTTCCCAAAATGGAAAGTGACCCATAATTTGAAGTTTCCAAAAATGGAAGGGTTTTGGACCAACTTCAACTCAATCTTACATCATCAAAAACGCTTCAAATGAAATTTTGTTGAACATGAAAGTTGTATATCTTTTTCTCCCATTTCCAAAAAGTCATAGATCATGAGCATCTGATGAATGGTTGAGGAGATATGATCCAGTCATTGCCAAGTGTACATGGAACTTCATATGACCATATCTTTTGATTCATAACTCCAAATTTGGTGGTTCTTTTTGCATTTTTCTTGTCATGACATAAGCTTTCCAAAACACTCATCATATTGCATGAATTGTCATCACATGATCACTTGCATATCCATGCCTTTTTTGGAGGGAAATTGCAAAATTTAAAAATTGTGCACTGTATGGACTTTCTACCATTGCCATTGAGTTTAAAAAAGGATTTTAAGTGAAAATGATCAAAGGAATGGTATTGTTCACGTGTAATTATCCCATGCACCATCCATTTTCAAAAATTTGCAAAACACCTTATTTCAGTTAACCAAACTAAACATGGATTAGCAAGGTGATTAGTAGAGCATATATATACTCTAATCATAACAGAATTGAAGGGGGTTAATCACAATTCACATTTCTAGATCCAAATTCTCTCTCCCTCCAAAATTTTCTCTCATTCATAATTCAAATTTTCTTCAAATAGCATTGCAATTTTACTTCATATTCGTGTTCCCTAGCTTTGATTTAGTGCAGTTCAAGTGTTGAATTGGTGAATTCGAGCAAGAATTGTGCAGTTGAAGCTCATGAAGTTGAAAATGGAAATTCAAGATTAAGCTAGATCTACACGTTCTCAAGCTTCAATTTCTTCATCAATCATCATAACAAGTATTCTGGAGCAGCTTTGGAGCATTTAGAGTTGTGGATCATGCAAAACAAGAATCTGCTCTTCAAGAGGTAGGATTTTTGACCTTCACGATTCTCAAATCCATGTGTATATTTGTGTAGATCTTTGTTTGCTGAGAATTCTGAGCTAAAAATCGCGCGAAATGGAGCATTATTCACTGAGTTATGAGCGATTAATGTTTTGCATCCAAAAATGTTCATGCTCGATTCACACTTGTTATGATGTTTTAGAATGAATTATTAGTTGATCTATGATGTACATGTAATAAGGATTTGAATGATTTGTTATTTTGTGGATTTCTGGACATTTCTGGAATTTCTGGAAATTTGAGGATGAACATTCATCATCTTCATCATGAAGAAGATGAAGATGCATGCATTGCGATTGTTTTTTGTGAATTTCTGGAAATTTGAGGATGAACGGTGTCGTTTTGTGTATTGGCGCGCGCTCACTTTTGAATTTGGACATGCTTCGATTCCTGCCGAGTGCAATATTCAAATCTTCATTCCATTTTTCATGTTTTCCCTCCTCTTTTGCCATGCTTGATCATTTTTGAATTTCATTTGGTATGCTAACTTAGAAAAATCATAATAAATTGAAAAATGCATCACTTAATCCCCAATTTTTTTGCAAAATGATCCTTGTTTCGTCTAGTTTTTAATGATGATGAATTTGGAAGTTGTGCATGGCTGGATTTTTGCTGGTGCTATAGTCTTTGATCATATGTGCATTTGTGACCTTGCCTTGCTCTTTCTATTGTGAAATGCTTGATTTTAATCTAATGGACATGAAAGTTTACATGTTGATTCTAGACACATTTCTGGATGTTGTAGGCTTGGTTTGGTATTTTTCCCATTTACCATTTATGTTTTATGCATGTGTTTGCATGGTGTGACATTTTGTGTCACACCTTTGGTTGTTCAACTTGTGCAATTTAATTTCCATATCAAATGATTTCTGTTGATCCTGATTTTTTATATGATGATTGGATTGGATGTGTTGGCTGGTCATGATTTTTTCCAGAATTATTTGAATCATTTTTGTTTTATTTTGGGAATTTTCATTCACGATGATCAAATATGAGCTTTGAAATTGCCATTGACTTCCTTTGCACATGAAATACTTTTGCTTAATGATTTTGTTGTGATCCTTTTTTGGACATGTTAATATGTGTTTGAAGTTGCATTGTGTTGAATTTCAGCTCCTGTTTTGAATTTTTTCTTCACCTTTGACCCTAGGCTTTGACCTAGTGGTTTGTTGCTTACATGTGAGCTTTGATTTCAGGTTTAAGCATGCAAATGTCATGGGTGATGTTGCTTCATCATTTGAATGTTGATATTTGCTTTTGATTGCTAACATTTGCTGTTTTGTAGGTTGTTGATAAGTCACTTGAGTTTGCCTCATGGCTTATGTGTTGCTCATTGGGATTGTCTGTTTGTTATTGACTGTTGTCTGTTTGTCTGAGTATTGTACTGATTTGTTTAGTTGTTTTCACAGGTACCTAAGTTGCTTTAAGTTCACTTGAACTTTGCTTTGCTTTTGCTGTGGTTGGCATACCACTTAGGTATAATCCCTGATCTTCATGTAGTCTGGAAGACCTGCTGTTATTGGCAGGCACCTGTCTGAAGCCCTCCTTAAGAGGCCATGTTTTTGTTTGTTTAACTTTGTGCCAAGCAGGTTAAGTCCTCTTAAGAGGCAATTGGCAGATAAAAGGGATGTGTAATCCATCCCCTGCTATTCTGTTGTGTCATTCACTTTGCTCACACCATGTGTTGATGCATTTTGAATAAAAACCCAAAATCATGTCCATAGAGTCAGTCATTTGTGGAGAAGAGTTCCTACATTCTGAACTCCCACACTTTCTATTGTTTAAAGCTCTCCCAGGCCAGGGATAAGAGCTATGAGGCATAACCCTCATCTCCATTTCATCTGCTTCACCCTAACTCTCAATGTTAGGGTTAAGAGCTAAAAACACCCCATTCCAGTTGGCTTGTTTCTAAAGCCTAACCTTGCTTGAGCCCATTGATTGTGTATAGTGTGTGCTAATTGGTTGTTTGTTGTTTGTTTGCCCATATGTGCATAATTGTTTGTGTGTGCCTCTGTGCATTGCTTTCATCTTTGAACATTAATTGTATATCATTTCATGATCATTGTTCTTTACTTTGTGACATTTTGTTTTGTCCATTGAGGAGTCAATTGTAAGTCCATTGATTGGCAGTTGTTTCCTGTGATCTGGTAGGAGTTGGGACTAAGACCATTGATTGGCATCCCATTTCCTTGGAGTCGAGTGTAATACCATTTATTGGCAACTTGTTTCCTCTTGCTTATTGCATTTGTTATTCGTTTCTTGTGAGGAGTCAATTGTAAGTCCATTTATTGGCAGTTGTTTCCTATGATCATTCCTGGGAGACTAGTGTAAGTCCATTTATTGGCATCTGGTATCCATTTTTGTTCTGTGAGATTGGTGTAAGTCCATTGATTGGCATCCGGTATCCATGTTTTATTTGTTTTGTGAGATTGGTAAGTCCATTGATTGGCATCCGGTATCCATTTATGTTGTTTATTTGTTATCACTTGTTACCTTTTCCAAAGGAATCACTTGGATCATCTACATATGATCTCAAGAGGTGAACACCTAAGAAGTTTTGCATCCCTTAACCTCCCACCTTTTGTTCCTTAAAACCTCCATTTTGCATTGTTAACTCAAACCAAAAATATTGTGCAAACATTTTCATTTCTTTTCAAATTAGAAACCTAGGCCTTAAGCCTTTGATTTTCAAACTTCATTTTCACAATACTTCTTTTGAATTGAATTCTAATCATACTTTGACTTCATTTTGTGAATAATTCTAATTGACTAATTCCACTCATTCAATTGTTTTGTGGCTCAAGTCCACTTCTTGATAAGTTTTCATACATTAGCCATAGATCTCAATTATCTTAGTGGTTGATGTGAATCTCACCTTTTGTCCTTAGTGATTGAATTGTAAGACTTCCTTGCTTATTATAGGGCATGGTCCCTCACTAGCAAGTTGAAGCTTTTCTCACATGGTGGACTTGTGGTTGTATAGGTTGAGTTTTCTCCCGTGGATAATGAAAGACCTTAGGGCTTTTGTTTAAAATCAATCCACTTACTTTTTTTGGAAATCTTTTAGCCGAACTACGGCGTTTTGATCCTTATCTTTCATGAAAAGGTACGTAGGCAATGGGTTTCATCCATCCAAACACAAAAATAACTAAATTTTGTATATTCTTCTCTCATCTCTACAATCAATGTTTGCACAAAAATATTTCATAAACAATATTGATACAACAAGTTGTGAAAAGAGGTTCCCTAGGAGTACCTAGGATGCATTGGGTGCCTAACACCTTCCCTTTGCATAATTACCCCCTTACCCAGATCTCTGACCTTTCATTAGTTTTCTATGTGTAAAACTTCTTAGGCTTTTCTTCGCTTTTTAGCCATTCCTTTGGATAAATAAAAGTGCGGTGGCGACTCTATATTTGTATGCTTTGCTTTTGATTTAGTCAATAAATCATAAAGTGACGAATACACCGCTACACCCACCAGCATCAGGGTGAGGGAAAAACATGCTCCGGAAGAATGAATATCTAAGACCAGTATAAGGGTGAGAGATATCAAACATCCACAACGTCTGAGGAAGACCTAAAAGGTATATTTCAACTCAGGAATTCTGACTCCACAGGGGATAAAAAGTCATAATAGGGAGCAGAAGGAGGGAACACCAGGGATGCCGGTTACTGGGCATATAATAGGTGACCAACCAAAACGTGAATTGGGGAATAATCCCAAGACACTCATCATCTAAAAGAGGGCTAAAAGCAAACTCGATTATGGGATGGACATTCGATTCCTAAAAAGGGATACGAATCTTACTCAACTGAGGAAGAACAAAAGGCTTCGACCAAAGAGTGCATGAGATATATTATCCATTACCATCAGAACGTAGATAATATACTCGCATGGAAGATTATCCACAATCGGTTACTGGGTTAATAAAGGATAAATCGACCGAGAGAGAAAGGCATCGGGATACCGAAACTAGGTATATAATGATGACCATTCAAGGGGAGCAATAAACATTACCGACAATCGGTATATGAAAGATGGTTTGCTGGGGATAAACTGCCTAATCAGAGCAATTATCCAAAAGAATGAGGGAATATCAACACCGAATATTGGATAATGATAAACGTCAAGGAGGGGATTACATCTACCGGATACTGGGTAGAAAACCACGGAAGAGTAACCGTCATCGATTAGGATGAACAAAAGGTTAACTCTGCAAGGGGATGAAATAGGGTTTACAACTACCGGTATAAAGGTAGAAAACCATAGACTCCGCCGGGGATAAGATGAATGATTACTAATTACTGAGCAATTATTCATTTATACCATAGTGAAGCCTAGGAAATAGTCACAAAAGGCCAATCTAGGATCAAACTAAAGAGGCAAGCTGAATCAAAACTCGTCCCAGTGAGGATATAACTCAATAGGGAAACCCATCCCAATATATGTTGGGAAGGAACAGAAACAACCATCATCCACGAGGATATAACTCGGTGGGGAATATGGAAGGAAAGATAAACACTTTCTGCTTAAGGGGCTGACTCTACATGGGGAGATCAGACACCGACATCTGCTTGGGAAATGTATTACCCACTAGCAGGGGATAACAAACAAAGATATATGTCAAAGAATGCAATCATGAATATCTGAATGTTTGAAAACTATATGCACGCATGCCTGGTTTATGTATGATGAATGTTGACAAACAGACATTTCTAACACAAACAGCTCCGAAGGATAAGTACACAAACATCTGGTACTACATCTCAAGAGAGAAAGACAGGTTCATAGGAGAGTATCCAATCTGATGAGGGCAAGTGATACCAGGGAGCAAAGATCTCCGCAGGGGAATGAACATCAGTCATTCCAGCTGGGGGCAGGAGTTATTGCACAGATAAAAATCCGCCGCATAAGCAACTCTATTGGGGAACCAATCCGAGGAGGAAAGGGAACTTCTGTGAGGAACAAACACCCAATAGGAAGCTTCCAAGGTCACCACTAAATACCGTACTACCAAATATCTCATCTGCTGAGGAGGAAAGAGGGAGAATATCTTATCACACACTCTGCTTGGCGGAAAAACCTCAAAAGGCTCCGGTAGGAAGAGGATACAAACATGCCAGGAATATGAACAAATGTTTTACCCTGTTGGGGGTCATACCATCCTTGGGAGAGCACTGAAGATCTCTTAAGTATCCTTATGTCATTGTGAATGTTCATTTTGTTTAAAAACAAATTTTTGAAAAATTCGATTATTTAAAACAATGATACTTTTTTCAATGAAAACATGCAAAACCTTTGTTGGATAGAAATAAATAAGAGTGCAAATAATTGGATAAAGGCTCAAATTTATTTGATGGGATGGTAGTTTGCGAATGGCAAGACTCCATAGATCTTTACAAATTGGAAATTGGTGATATATATATTGGAAAAGGGCTACATTGAACATAATGACCATTTCTCCACCAATTTTGAATCCGATGTATTTGAAGCTTTGGTTGATGACGAATGAGCAAGAATATCTGACGGATGACAGTTGTAGAACAAAGTCTTGCCAGGGTGCAGTTACTTGCCAAATCCCTAATTTTTGCTTAGATTGCCCCAGGATGAGGTACTTAATCTATCGGGATACATACATATATATATATATATATATATATATATATATATATATATATATATATATATATATATGTATATATATTTATGTCTCTAACTTTTTTCTGGATCGCCCTTTCGGGTTTTCAATCCACTCAAACACTCATTTTTGCCTAAGCTTTTCGGGTTTTCAACTTAGCGAGCTATTCTGTTTTTATTTTAGGCGAAGTATTTCTTGACTGCATCTGAATTCACAGGACGAGTGAAATCCTCCCCATCCATAGTTGTAAGTATCAAAGCACCGCCTGAAAAGGCTCTCTTAACAACATATGGACCTTCATAGTTTGGAGTCCACTTACCCCTGGAATCGGGCGCGAAAGACAAGACTTTCTTGAGCACAAGGTCACCCTCTCGGAAAACACGAGGCTTGACCTTCTTGTCAAAAGCTTTCTTCATCCTATGCTGATATAATTGACCATGACACATGGCAGTCAATCTCTTTTCTTCTATCAAATTCAGCTGGTCATAACGACTCTGAACCCATTCAGCATCAGTCAACTTGGCTTCCATCAAGACTCTCATTGATGGGATTTCCACCTCTACTGGGAGTACAACCTCCATGCCATAAACAAGAGAGAAAGGGGTTGCCCCTGTTGAAGTGCGGATAGATGTACGATATCCGTGTAAAGCAAATGGCAGCATCTCATGCCAATCTTTGTACGTGACAACCATCATTTGGATAATCTTCTTGATATTCTTATTAGCAGCTTGAACAACCCCATTCATCTTGGGTCTGTAAGCAGAGGAATTATGATGCGCAATCTTGAACTCACAACACAGTTCTTTCATCATTTTGTTGTTCAGGTTAGATCCATTACCAGTAATGATCTTATCTGGCACACCATATCGGCATATGAGTTGATTCTTGATAAACTTCACGACTACCTGCCTAGTCACATTTGCATATGATGCCACTTCAACCCACTTGGTGAAGTAATCAATTGCTACGAGAATAAATTTGTGTCCATTAGACGCTTTTGGCTCTATCATGCCAATCATGTCGATTCCCCACATGGAGAAAGGCCATGGTGATGAAATCACATTCAGAAGTGTCGGGGGAATATGAATCTTATCCGCATAAATCTGACACTTATGGCATTTCTTCACATATTTGCAGCAGTCAGACTCCATTGTCAGCCAATAGTAGCCTGCTCTCAATATCTTTCTAGCCATGGAATGTCCATTGGAATGAGTACCAAATGAACCCTCATGGACCTCAGTCATCAACAGGTCTGCTTCGTGTCTGTCCACGCATCTGAGCAGAACCATGTCAAAATTTCTCTTATAAAGCACATCACCATTGAGGTAGAAACTTCCTGATAATCTCCTCAGAGTTTTCATATCCTTCACAGATGCCCCAGGCGGGTAAGACTGGTTCTGAAGGAAACACTTGATATCATAATACCATGGCTTATCATCCTTCACTTCTTCAACCGCAAACACATGGGCTGGTCTGTCCAAGCGCGTCACAGTGATATTGGGAACTTCATTCCAGAGTCTAACCACAATCATCGAAGCAAGTGTAGCGAGAGCGTCTGCCATCCGATTCTCATCTCGAGGAATATGATGGAAGTCAACCTCAGTAAAGAACGTTGAAATCCTCCTCGCATAATCCCTATATGGAATGAGGCCAGGCTGATTCGTTTCCCATTCACCCTTTATTTGATTAACAAGGAGGGCCGAATCACCATATACATCAAGATGCTTGATCCTTAGGTCAATGCACTTCTCTAATCCCATAATACATGCTTCATACTCAGCCATATTATTCGTGCATTTGAAAGTTAGCCTTGCTGTAAAAGGAATGTGTGTGCCCTGAGGAGTAATAGTCACTTCCCCAATACCATTTCCATATTGATTTACAGCGCCATCAAACACCATACTCCATCTGGAACCAGGCTCTGGCCCTTCATCGAGCGTAGGCTCATCGCGATCTTTCATTTTCAAATACAGAATCTCCTCATCTGGGAAGTCATACTGAACTGACTGATAATCCTCAATCAGCTGATGTGCCAAGTGGTCAGCCAAAATACTACCTTTAATAGCCTTCTGAGCTCGATACTCAATATCAATACTCAGATAACAACATCTGCCAACGGGCAATCCTCCCTGTTAAAGCAGGCTTCTCGAAGATATACTTGATTGGATCCATTCTGGATATTAACCACGTCGTATGATTTAACATATACTGGCGTAGGCGCTTAGCAGCCCAAGTCAAAGCACAACATGTTTTCTCAAGCATTGAGTATCGAGACTCACAATCAGTGAACTTCTTGCTCAAGTAGGAAATAGCGTATTCTTTCTTTCCTGATTCGTCTTGCTGACCAAGGACACAACCCATAGAATCTTGAAGAACAGTCAGATACATAATCAATGGTCTTCCTTCCACGGGCGGAGACAAGATCGGAGGCTCAGACAAATACTCTTTAATACTGTCGAAAGCTTTCTGGCAATCCTCGGTCCAATCATGGGACTGATCTTTCCGGAGGAGCTTGAATATCGGCGCACATGTGGCCGTCATGTGGGATATGAATCTGGAAATATAATTCAAGCGGCCAAGAAAACCTCGGACTTGCTTCTCAGTTTTGGGCGCAGGCATCTCTTGTATTGCTTTGACCTTTGCAGGATCAATTTCAATACCTCTTTCACTGACAATAAAGCCCAATAACTTGCCGGAACAGACTCCAAATGTACACTTGTTGGGATTCAGACGGAGCTTATACTTTCTCAAACGCTGAAAAAAGCTTCAACAAGTGCTCTACATGTTCAACTTCCGTTCTTGACTTAGCAATCATATCGTCAACATATACCTCGATCTCCTTGTGCATCATATCATGAAACAAGGTGGTCATAGCTCGTTGATACGTGGCTCCGGCGTTCTTCAAACCGTAGGGCATCACTCGATAACAGAATGTTCCCCAAGGTGTGATGAATGTTGTCTTCTCCATATCCTCGGGTGCCATCTTAATATGATTATATCCGTAAAATCCATCCATAAATGAGAAGACATTGAATTTAGCTGTATTATCTACCAACATATCAATGTGTGGTAGAGGGAAATCATCTTTCAGACTAGCTTTATTCAGGTCTCTATAATCCACACACATCCGGACTTTTCCATCTTTCTTAGGCACAGGCACAATATTGGCCACCCATTGAGGATACATAGAAGTCACCAGAAACCCCGCATCAATTTGCTTCTGAACTTCCTCTTTGATCTTTACTATCATATCAGGATGAGTTCTTCTGAGCTTCTGCTTCATAGGCACGCACTCAGGTTTCAAAGGTAGGAAATGTTTCACAATATATGTATCTAGACCAGGCATGTCTTCATATGACCAGGAAAAGACATCAACATATTCTCGTAGAAATTCAATCAACCCCTTCTTAACAGACTCTTCCAGGAGTGCCCCAATCTTCACTTCTCGCACACAATCTTCAGACCCCAAGTTGATTGTTTCCAGATTCTCAAGATGTGGCTGAATGATCTTCTCTTCATGCTCAAGTAGACGGGTAATCTCGTCAGGAATCTCTTCAACATCATCTTCTTCCGCTTCAAATACAGGGAATTCAAAGTTGGGAGATGGTGTTGGGTCATGATGTTCAATGGGTTTGATAAACCTGCATAATGATTTTGGATATGAAAGCTTTAGAATTCAAACAAGGCAAATCATTATGCAGATGAAAAGATTGATTTTATTCTTATTTTTTAGGTTTTATGTGATCACCAATTTCATGCAAAAAAACGAAAAAGGAAAATAATTGGAAAAACAAATATTTAACATGAATCTATTGAATGAAAATATCATTGTATTTATGCGCCAACAATGTCATCACTCCTCCTTTTGGCATGGGAGGAGGGTTTTTAAACACAATGAACATTACTTTGACTTATGGATAACTGTTGGAATATCCACAGCGACCCAATTATTGCAGATCCCCCCAGGGATGATGAAGTTGCCAGAATCCTCTTCGTCCTCTTCCAAGATGGCAGCAGCCTCCATGTCCTGACCAGTGTGGATGAAACCTCCACTCTTGAACAACCCTTGCATATTAGAAACCCCAGATGAATAACCTATGCCAGCACGGGTCTTATTGTCTTCTAGCTCAATCATTTTCCCTAATCCAGCGGTTGTACCACGCTCAATGGCCAACTTTGCATCTTTGTAGGAAGCAAATGAAGGAGTTCTCTTCTCAATAGGTTCAGCAATAGATAAAGCTTGGAAAGGAGTTCCAACTTCATCCTCAGCATCTATATATGAAAAGGAAGACAAATGGCTAACCAGGAGAGCCTTTTATCCCCCTACCACCACCAGCTTCTTATTCTTCACAAATTTCAGTTTCTGGTGTAGGGTGGATGTCACGGCGCCTGCCTCGTGAATCCATGGTCTGCCTAGGAGACAGCTATACGATGGGTGAATGTCCATAACCTAGAAGGTAATCTGGAAATCACTTAGTCTGATTTTGACTGAGAGATCAACCTCACCAATCATAGTTTTGCGAGACCCATCGAAAGCCTTCACAACTACTCCACTCTGCCTCATGGGAGGCCCTTGATATGACAGCTTCGTAAGAGTGGTTTTTGGCAATACATTCAATGATGACCGAGTGTCCACCAGTACATTGGACATGGCATCATCTTTGCAACCCATAGATATATGCAATGCCAAGTTGTGGTCTCTTCCCTCCTCGGGGAGATTAGAGTCACACAAACTCAAGTTGTTACAAGCAGTAATGTTTGCAACAATGCTATCGAATTGTTCTATCGTGACATCGTGATCCACATATGCCACATCCAACACCTTCTGCAGAGTCTCTCGGTGTGGTTCTAAATTCAAAAGCAATGATAACACAGATATTTTGGATGGCGTTTGTAGAAGCTGGTCTACAACGTTGTACTCGCTTCTCTTGATGAGCCTCAGCATCTTATCACAGTCTTCTTTCGCATGGCCACTCGGGCCTGTAGCAGCAGGAGTTCTCAAAGTAGAGGAGGACTTAACAACAAGTGCCGGATTCGGGCGTTCAACAGAATCAACATCAACACTTCCTCGAGCATCAGCTTGAGGCTTTGGCGGTGCTGAAAATACACGACCACTACGGGTCAAACCGCTAACATCAACAATATTTATAACAGATGAAGAAGGCAAGGACACCTCTTTCCCATTTTCCACTGCTACAGCATTGTAGCGATAGGTACTGGTCTGGCCGGTTTAATGATGAGAGCAGGAGAAGCCTTCTGCTTGCTACCATCATACTTGATGACAACAGGCTCAGGTATCCGGAACACCGGGGAAATCACGTTGACCTCATCAGCATCTTCGTCAACATTTCTATTTTGAAGGATCTCAATAACTCCTTCATCCAGCATTTCTTGAACATCTTTGCGTACCTGGCGACAACCTCTTTGATTAACAGAACAGACTCGACATCTATCGTGGTCATGCTCATAATGACTATAATCACATAGCAAACGATGCATCTCGACCAGAGATTGTCGAATATGACTGACGTATTTGACTTTGTATTTGCCAGGGTGTCGCTCCCCAGGATTTCCCGAATCCAGGTACAAACGCGAAAAAGAGCGGCGAGGAAAAAAGAGTAGAGTCGCCAGCTATGTACTTTTATCCCGAGAGAAGGGAAAGGTAGTACTGCATAACCTAGACGGAACGGATAAAACAAAGTCTCGAACCAAAGAAAATTGAGTAAGGGGGCCGGTTACGTGAAGGGAAGGTTATCACACCCCTTCACGTCTGTGGTACTCCACAGGATCCACGTTTGCTATTTATGTCTAAAGTGTGTATAAAAATCCTATATGCAATGCAAAAGAGAGAAAATCAAAGTAGGGAAAATAAAGAGTTATTGCTCGCACAGGCCCTACCCTGCTGCATACGTATCTCAAGAAGGATTGAGAATCAGAGCACCGTAGCTCGGCTAAACTATTTATGTTTGTTTTGTGTTTTTTAGATGAACGACGTTACTACGCAATCTACCGGATGCTCGACCTTTGGAGACTTACTCACCTGTAGTAGAAGGAGTTAACGTGTCCTTAAGAAAAGAAAATCAAAGAGTTTGTTTGTGTTTTAGGAATGCTCATGCAAAAAGGAAGTCCTAGACGAAGGAACCGTGCTACATTAATTGACATGCAAACGAGAGACTACACGAAGTCTAGCAATCCTATAGGGATACAATCACACCACACAAAACATATAGCATAGAGTAAACACACCAACAAGGGGGCTCAAACACACAAGGGTGAGGCTTTAGTCAAGGGGTCATATCAACCTCGACAAACAAGCCAAAATGCAAAGGTAAACAGGAGCTCTTAACCACTGACATTGAACGTCAGGGTGAGCAGATCAAAATGGTACTGAGGTTGAGACCTCATGCTCTTAACCCTGGCCTGGGTGAGCTTAAGACAAATAATGTGTGGGGATCCAGAATGAGGGACCCTATTCCACCTGACTGACTCTATACAAGATCTTGGGTGTTTATTCAAAAGCATCAGCACGTAGTGCGAGCATAATGAAAGACTCACTGAATAGCAGGGGATTGATTGCTAATCCCTTCTATCTGCCAATCGCCTCTTCACTTAGGAGGACTTAACAAATGACAATGCCTCATTTAGAGGTCTTTAGCGCAAATGTAAACAATAAAAAACATGGCCTCTTAAGGAGGACTTCAGCCAAATGCCTGCCAAAAAGGTGGCAGGACTTCCAGACTACATGGAGAAAGAGAATGGTTACCTAAGTGGTATACCAACCACAAACCAAACCAAAGCTCAAGCAAGAGCTAAAAGCGACTAATGTACTTGTACAAAAGGCTAGTCAATTAGTAACTCCGACAAACAATCAGAAAACAGACAAAACCAATCAACAGTGTTACACAAAGCAAGGCATAAGTGCAAGCACTCAAATGGTTTCCCTTATCAAATGACCTACAAAATAGCAAGAGTTAGTGATCAAACCAATTGGCATCTCAAGTAATGAGGCCAACCCAACCATTAGTGCTAAATACCTGTAACACAAACACAATTGGTGAGTACAAACCACTAGTACAAAGACTAGGGTCAAAGGCAAGGCAAATAGTCAAAACAGCAGCTAACAATTCATATGAAGCACATTTAATCAAACAAGAAGAAGGCCTCAAAAGGATCAAAGCCAAATCAATAAGAAAAGCCATCAATTGAACAAGATAAGGCAAAGGACAACAATGTGATCAAAATTGGATATCAAACATAGAAAATCCACATTAAAACAGAAATGAATCCAATGATCATGAAATTTTTTATGTGAACACAACATGTTATGGACAAGCATCATACCAAAAATTGGGTCCAGAAGATAACAAATGGTGTGTGAATGAAAATGCACAAGTACAAGGTCAAGAATGTGACACCAAATGTTACAACATATATCCATGTGTCCAAAACAGAGATGGAAAATGATAAAAATGCCAAACCAAGTCTCAAAAATCATGTAACATGTTAGGAATAAGCATGTAAAATTTCAAGGCAATTGGATAAACAATGAGCATTTCACAAATCAATTAGCACAACATGTCATTTTGGTATCATGTTCAAACAATCAAGCACATTTAAAAATCCAGAACCACAAAAATCAGGAAATTAATGCTAAAAAATGCTAGAGATCCAAACAAGAATGTGGAAAAAAGTTGGGAGCAAATTGGATTAACCTACTATTATTTATGATTTTTGGAAATTGAATGAAATAATGGAAAAAATATGAAATGAGAGGGAAACAAGGAATTCAAATGGAAATTCACAATATACATTAAGCAGGATTCGAACACAGGTGCGCCAGGTAAAGAATAAGCGCTCAAAAATAAATTCATAAAGAACAATCGCCTGGAATCGAACTCGTGTGCTGAAGGATAAAACGCGCTTCACAAAATAATTCACAAATTTGCAACATGCCAGAATCGAACCAGCGCATGGTAGGACAAGAATGAGCGCTAAAATAAAATTCAAACACAATGCGTGAGCGAAGGCTCGAACTCGCGTGTGGACGGTCCCTAAGCAGCACAAAACACTGTGTTTTGATCCATAGCCAGGCAAACCCTAGCTTCAACACCAAACGGTGGCGGACGGTGGTTTCCACCGTCTTCTCCGGCCAGCCAGGCGGAGCGCCACCGTGAATTTTTGCAGAATTTCATGATATATACATGGTTGGAATCGTCTCGTCATGAGGATCACAAATATCATGCTATCTAAACCTAATTCATCATGGATCAAGCAAATCGAAGGAAAACCTCTCATACATTCAAAACTTCAAATCAACATATCATGCTCAATACCTCACCAAATCAAGATCTATTTACATCAGAATTCTCAGCACATCATGATCTACATGTTTATGTTCATGGATTGGAAAATAGTGAGATTCGAATTTCCACTTACTTGAAGTGCAGTGACCAAAATACTCGTCCTCAAGCTTCCTCCAGCTCCATATCACCTTCTTCAATCTTGCTATGAAGCTTTATGCAAGAATTGGCAGTGGAATCCTCTTAGATCTAGCTCAAACTTCAACTTCCATCTTCATGTTCAAGCTATGGATGTGCACGATTCTTCACCAAATTCTTCAAACCAGAGATCAATTCCTACTCAATGATACATGATAAACCAGAATATGCAAGAATTTTATGGAATTGGATCAAGAAATTTGAAAATTGAAGAGAGAGAAATTTGAGAGGGAATGTGAATTTTCAGATCTAGAATGGTTCTCCCCTGAAATTCTGTTATGATTAGGCTTATATACCATGTGCTAATCACCCTGAAATTGTCATTAGGCAATGGTTAATTGAGATTAAAAAGAAATAAGGTGAATGACCAATTTGGCAAGTGTGTGGTGCATGGAGATTTTACACGTGAACAGTGCACATGCATGGTTCAAATTCACTTAAAATCATCCAAAGATCACAATGGCATTGGTATTTTTCATGTATGATCAATAGAATTTGAATTCTCCATTTCCCGTCCAAAATATACATGCATGGACAAATGATCATGTGAGTTAATTTCATGCAATGCAATGTTTGATTTGGAAAATATTGGTCATGATAAGCAATTTGCAAAAAGAGTGGACCAATTTGGAGGTTTGTAGCAAAAGTTATGCTATGTTGAACTTCCATGTGCATTTTGTCATCCTTTGGCCATAATTTCTTAACCATTCATCAGATGATCATGATCTTGGACTTTTTGGAAAGAGGAGAGAAAGATATTCAGCTTTCATGTTCAACAAAAATCCATTTGAAGCTTCTTTGATGATGATAAGTCAAGTGAAATGTGGACCAAAAACTTGCCATTTTTGGAAACTTTCAATTATAGGTCACTTTCCATTTTTGGAAACTTCTGCCATGACTTTAAAATCTTCAAGATAGATGTTTGAAATGACAAATGGACCTCTTTTGAACATGATTGAGGTGTCTCAACTCATCTCCCCACCTCATAGCCCTCAGTTCTTGCATAGTTGACTATATAGGTCCTCAGATGACCTTGACATGCTCTGATCGGCTTAAACCTCCACCACTTGATAAAATGGATCAGAAATGAAACCCTAGCTCAAATAAGCTCAATATAATGATCATGTGATCTCCATCTCAATAGAATACCTCTTCTCCTTGAAAAGCCCTGGCTGGAAGACTGTCATTGATTAGGGTTGACCAGAGGTCAAAACCCTAATCCAAAGGAACTTGAGAATGCCATGAAACCCTAGATGATGATAGAACCATGATGATAGTAATACACCCTTGCCAACAAGACAATGCTCAAGACCTTTGAAGGATTAGGAAACCCTAATGAGATGCAAAACCCTAAAATGGTAGATGATCAATTCAAAGAGACCCTCAGGCTTGAACCATGCAACTTGCCATCTTCTAAAAAGACTTTGGAGGATGATCTTCTTATTTTTATATGATATGCAAAAACGCAAATGCCTAATACCCTAAAATATGAAATGCAATATGCCAAACTAGTCCCAAGAAGAGGAGAGAAAATTTTGAGGTGTTACAGCTGTCCCTATTCAATCCACTGTGAACTTGTCGATATGAACAACCTCGGCTTTCAGATGATCAGAGTGAAGAGTGGTTGAATACCAAGAACAGACGAATAATTTGCGCTCCGTGGGGAATTATGTAGCAATGCCTGTCAGAATCAGCAAAGGAGTGATCTCAATAAAAGAATCCGTCTGGGACGGTGAGAGTCGGCCTGAATACCGAAAAAGAATGTTAACCTGGATACCAAAATAAATGGTAACACAAGAATAACCATGGCCTGAACGCCGCTCATCAGTCTGAATACTGGAAATGACTTCGATCTAAGTATCAGAAGATATGAGATTATCAATATTGGTCTGAACACCGAGAGATTGGCCTAAACGCCACTTCAGTCTGAATACTGGAAAACTGACTTGAATGCCACAAGTGCTTCAACCTGAATATCGGAAACTTCTTTGTTCTGAACATCGGAAAACTGGCCTGAATACCACTTCAGTCTGAACACCGGAAACCTGGCCTGAATGCCGCAAGTTGCGTCAACCTGAACGTCGGAAGCTTCTTCGATCTGAACATCGGAAAACTGGCCTGAGTACCACTTCAGTCTGAACACCGGAAACCTGGCCTGAATGTCGGAAGCTTCTTCGATCTGAACATCAGAAAACTGGCCTGAGTGCCACAAGTGCTTCAACCTGAACGTCGGAAACTTCTTCGATCTGAACATCGGAAAACTGGCCTGAGTGCCACTTCGGTCTGAATACTTGGAAAACTTTCATGCTTGTCAGCATCGGCAAAAATAGGGAAAATGATAACTGAGGCGGCACGCGGGCCAACGACCTATGCTGGGGATAATAAGTCATAAACAGGCTGGTCTTTCATTCAATCCACTGTGAACCTGTCAACACGAACAACCTCAGCTTTCAGACGATCCGGGTGAAAAAGTGGTTGAATATAA
Organism: Lathyrus oleraceus; assembly: GCF_024323335.1. Classification (NCBI taxonomy): domain Eukaryota; kingdom Viridiplantae; phylum Streptophyta; class Magnoliopsida; order Fabales; family Fabaceae; genus Lathyrus; species Lathyrus oleraceus. The sequence continues at coordinate 205,190,817 of NC_066584.1, forward strand.
AGAACAATCGAACAATTTACGCTCCGCTGGGGATTATTCTTTTATTATTATTATTTTTTGCTTTTCTTGAACCCCAAAACTTTTATGTCACTCTTACTGCCAAACAATGAACCCCCCTCCCCATCTGAATCTCCATCTCCGTATGACGGAATCTCTTCCTCCAATATCGCGCTACTGGGGAAAACTTGTTGAGTCAAAATCACGATGCTAAACTCCTCAGAGTAACATCTTCACCAACCGGCGAAACCAATTCTCAAACGGTAACCACGGCTTGAGTCGCGCTGATCCATCATCACGATGCTAAACTCCTCAGAGTAACAACTTCACCAACCAGCTAAACCAACTCTCCGAACGGTAACCACGGCTTGAGACTAGTTTATGCTTGCAATGCTGATGCTTGAGTTTTTCTAGCGTAATGCTCCATAACCATGGAAATGCTACGCAATGACTATGCAATATGCTATGCTTTTCTGAATGATGAATGCATAAAAAGTATCCCCCTCAGGGGACTCCACTGGGGATCTCGAGGAACTAGATATCGCTCCATTCTCCAATCCTGGTGGGGAATAGCACTGCTGCTGGGGAAAGGATAATCCTCACTGGGGACGACTTTCATTAAACTCGATCCGCTTGGGGACTTCGCTGGGGAAACAGCTACCTTCAGACTTGCTGGGGAAATAACACTCTCAACCCTGCTAGGGGAAACAACAACCTTCAGACCTGGTTGTCGAAGAAACACCGACCTCGAACCTGCTGGGGAGAAACGGAATATTTGACACGGAACACCTGTCGACTCGTCGAACCCTGGTATTCACCATCTAACTCCAGTGTCAGCTTTCCACTTTTGAGAGCTCCCAGACTCATCTGGACTTTTCTGATTCATCACCTTGTATTCTCGAATTCTCCGTACTCTACGGAGATCGAATTCCTCGGATTCATACAAACTTTCCAGTTCTTCAGACTTTGAAGAGTCTTCTTGATTAATACTCCAGGATCGTCGCACGTTTCTCGCTGTCTTCACACCATTCTTCAACGCCTTGTCCCTGATTGGACTCCACTGGGGATCTTTCGTCGGAATGTTTCTCCACTACCTGCAAGTGAGTGAAAATAACCAACAGCGCCTGCAAAAGAGATGGTTAGATAAAAACGTGCCCCAGGCGTGCCAAAGTTTCAACACCCAGGTCACTCTACCTTCCAAATAAGATTTCAAGTTCTCAATCCTATAAACATGCATTGGAAGGGACCCATATATCTCAAAATGCAAAGATTCTTTATCAAAATAAACTGATGTTTTTGCAATCAAAGCGGTAATGAAAACAAAAACAAAATTATTTGACTGAATATGCATTTTATTGATTGAAAAAGATGGTGGCTCGTAACTGAGCAATACAAAGGAAGCAATTCCTGAAAAGAGGTAATTGCTCACAAAAGGAAAATCTATCCTAATGGCAATGTGAACCCGTGATCTCATCGAGTTCCAATCCGGTTACAACCCATATATCCTCAAGACTCTCCGCGCTTTCTGCCTTCTGAACAAGACGCTTCCGACCGATCTCTGCCGGGGATTATCCATTTGTCATATCCATAGTGTAAACGATCATGCTAGACGCAGTTGTTCGTTTCATTCCCTCTTTTGCCTGGACCACCCTTTCGGGTTTTCAGTCCACCGGGATACCCTTTTTTGCCCAAGCCGCCCTTGTGGGGTTTTCGACTTGCCGGGTGTACATTTTTTTCCTTTTTATCCCTAATTTTTGCCCGAACCCTTTTTCATTTTTCTTTGGTTCGCCGGAATGCCCATTTTTGCCTGGACTATTTTATTCTTTTCGTCCAGCGGGTCTCTTATACGAAGTATTTTTTAACTGCGTCCGCATTCACAGGGGATGGAAAATCCTCGCCATCCATGGTCGTCAACAACAAGGCTCCACCAAAGAAAACCTTCTTGACCACGAATGGACCTTCATAATTGGGTGCCCACTTGCCCCTACGATCGTTCTGAGGAGGAAGGATCCTTTTCAACACCATATCTCCCACATGGTATACACGAGGTCATACCTTTCGGTCAAAAGCACGCTTCATCCGCTGCTGGTACAACTGCCCATGACAAATGGCCGCCAGCCTCTTTTCCTCAATCAGGCTCAACTCTTCATACCGAGTCCTTACCCATTCAGCCTCTTTCAATTTCACATCCATCAGGACTCTCAACGACGGAATCTGAACCTCAACCGGTAGCACGACTTCCATCCCATATACAAGCGAGAAAGGCGTTGCCCCAGTAGATGTACGCACTGAGGTTCGATACCCATGCAACGCAAACGGCAACATCTCGTGCCAATCCTTATAGGTCACGACCATCTTCTGCACAATCTTCTTAATATTCTTATTGGCTGCCTCAACCGCCCCATTCATCTTCGGACGATAAGGAGAAGAATTATGATGCTCGATTTTGAACTCCCGGCACAACTCTGCCATCACCTTGTTGTTGAGATTAGAACCATTATCAGTAATGATTCTTTCGGGAACCCCATATCTGCAAATGATGTCCCTTTTCAGGAACCTGGCAACAACCTGCTTCGTCACGTTCGCATAAGACGCCGCTTCCACCACTTGGTGAAGTAATCGATAGCCACTAATATGAACCGGTGCCCATTCGAAGCCGTAGGCTTAATCTTTCCAATCATATCAATGCCCCACATAGCAAACGGCCACGGAGATGACATCAAACTCAACGGATTTGGAGGCATGTGCACCTTGTCAGCATAAATCTGGCATTTATGACATTTCCGCACGAAGTTGAAACACTGAGCCTCCATTGTCATCCAATAATAACCAGCCCTCAACAGCTTTTTCACCATCGCATTCCCACTGGCATGGGTACCAAACGACCCCTCGTGCACCTCTTTCATCAATTGGCTTGCTTCTTTGCCATCAACACATCTGAGTAAAACCCAATCAAAATTCCTCTTATACAAAACCCCATCCTTGTTCAAATAGAACGCCATGGCCAACCTCTTCAGAGTCTTTCGGTCCTTCTTGGATGTTCCCTCGGGATACTCTTGGGTCTCCAAATACCGTTTGATGTCACAATACTACGACTTTTCATCACCAGGCGTTGCCTCAACATCAAACACATAAGCCGGTCTATCCAGTCGTCCCACCTCAACACTAGGGAATTGATTCCACCACTGCACTTTAATTAAAGCGTCCAATGTAGCCAAAGCATCTGCCAAAGGATTTTCTTCTCTCGGCACATGGCGCAATTCCACCTTGGTGAAAAACGTCAACAACCTCGTCGTATAATCCCGATATGGAACTAAATGAGATTGATGCGTATACCATTTCCCGTTAACCTGGTTCACAACCAAAGTTGAATCTCCATAGATAACAAGGTTCTTGATTCGCAAATCAATCGCCTCTTCAACACCTAAGATACAAGCTTCGTATTCAGCCACATTGTTGGTGCACTCAAATGTTAGTCGGGAAGCAAAAGGAATGTGGGATCCCTTCGGCGTAACCAAAACAACACCAACTCCACCACCATTCACTTTAACGGCCCCATCAAACATCAGAATCCATTCGGATTCAGGGTCAGGCCCCTCCTCCGGGATAGGTTCCTCAAAATCTTTCGATTTGAGAAACATGATGTCCTCATCAGGGAACTCAAATTTCATCGGTTGATAATCCTCAATGGGTTGTTGGGCGAGGTAATCAGACAATACACTCCCCTTTATTGCTTTTTGTGAAGTGTACTTGATATCGTATTCAGTCAAAATCATTTGCCATCTCGCAACCCGTCCGGTCAATGCTAGCTTCTCAAATATATACTTGATCGGATCCATCTTGGAAATCAACAAAGTGGTATGAACCAGCATATACTGTCTTAGTCGGCGAGCATCCCATGCCAAAGCACAACAAGTTTTCTCGAGCAGTGAATATCTTGTTTCACAGTCGGTAAACTTTTTGCTAAGGTAGTAGATTGCATGCTCTTTTCGACCAGACTCGTCATGCTGCCCCAGTACACACCCCATAGATCCCTCGAGGACCGTCAAGTACAGAATTAACGGTCTCCCCTCCACAGGAGGCATCAGAATCGGAGGCTGTAGGTGTTTAATTGGCTGCATTGTATGGTAAAATACTAGCTAGATTCTAATGTCTTGACTGATGTCATGACATGCTGTGGAGGTGTTTGTTTGACTGCATTGTATGTTAGAATATCTAGCTGTACTTTGATGTCTTGACTGATGTCATGACATACTTGAGTAGTATACTGCAGGATTAGCTAATACAGGATTTATTGAATGTCAAACTGGATGTTATGACATTCATCCCTGTCAGCAGATACTGAGGAATAGAACAGTTGGTGTTCTGTTAGAACTCAGTATTTATTTGCAGTCTGGTTATCAAGGAAATACCAGACCTGGCATAAGACCTACTGTCTGAATGTCAAACTGGATGTTATGACATTCATCATTGACAGCATATACTGAACAATAGGCAGAGTGGTTTTCTGCTACACTTCAGTATGTATCTCAGTCTGTTCTTCAGGAGGATAACAGACCTGACATAAGGCTAATTGTGTAAATGTCAAATTGGATGTATTGACATTTCCTAATGTATGCTGATACTGAGGTATGGACAAATTGGTCCTGTACAGTTCAGCAAATTTGTACAGTCTGTTTTCAAGAAAAACAGATTTAGCATATGGTCCTGGATTTGGATGTCAAACTGAATGTTGTGACATTCATTCCTGACAGCGTATGCTAGATTGTAGGTTGTTTAGTTTTTCTGTTTCAGCATTTTTCTCAGGCTATTCTTCAGGGATTCAATAGCTGAGAGAAAATCCAGGAAACCAACAACCAAGCTACAATTAATGAACCTAACAAATAGCCTATTTGTTAGTAACCTATATGTGGAATTTAGGGGAACTCGCGTGACCTTAATTCAGGAAAATACAATTACAAGGCCCAAGTGCTGCAATATAAAAGGATGGCAATCCTTCATTCAGAACTAGGGATTTTAGGCGTGAAGATTTAGTGTGTCCATAATACTTCACTGCTGTATTTTTGTGTGTCTTGTATTAGACGTATCTTGTAAGCCAAGCTATTATCACGTAGATGATTGCATTGGTATAGGGTGTTCATTGAGTTGTAAGTGTTGTGTCACTATAAGCTTTTAAGCGTGAGTGCTGTGTATCTTGATTAAAGCTGTTAAGCACAATCAAGAGTTGTTTGAAGTGTGACTTCATAATTGTCTTTAATACTGATTAAAGGTAGTAATCACTGAGGTGATTGAGGGGGAGTGAGTAGGAACTCTGATCTTAGTGTAAGATTGAAATTGCATTGGGTAGGTATTAAGTGATAGGGTTAAACAGTTGGTTTAAGGTCTGAATTAATACTACTGATAGTGGATTTCCTCCCTAGCTTGGTAGCCCCCAGACGTAGGTCATGTTGGACCGAACTGGGTAAACAATTACTTGTGTTATTTACTGCACTTACATTTTAAGTTCTGCATATTTCTTGTTTGCGCAGAATTGGATGTCATAACAACCCTTGTGACATCGGAAGTCTGTTAACTAGAATTTCAATTGGCATCAGAGCAGGCACCCTGCCTCTTAATTTCTGGGTGAGATCTAGGGAAGTTACTTTCTAGTACCATGGACAAGGATATAGTACACTCAAATATACTACCCATGCTGGATGGTTCTAACTATGATGACTGGAAGCCTCGTATGATAGCCTTCTTAAGGTCTCTAGATAGCAAAGTCTGGAGAGCTGTCAACAAAGGATGGGAACATCCAACGAAGACAAGTGAAGATGGAGTCAGTGTGCAAATTCCTGAAGAAGAGTGGGACAAGGAGCAAGAGGCATTAGCCCTTGGAAATTCTAAGGCCTTGAATGCATTGTTCAATGGAATCAGTAAGAACATCTTCAGGCTGGTGCACCACTGTGAGTTGGCTAAGGAAGTTTGGGATACCCTCAAGATAACTCATGAAGGTACCTCCAAGGTGAAGATGTCCAAACTTCAGATGTTGACCACCAAGTTTGAAAATCTGAGGATGAAAGAGGATGAGACTATTCATGACTTTCACATGAATATTCTTGAGATTGCAAACACCTCTGGTGGCTTAGGTGAGAAAATGGCTGAAGAGAAACTTGTAAGAAAGATTCTCAGGTCATTATCTAAGAGATTTACCATGAAGGTCACTGCAATAGAAGAGGCTCAAGATATCTGCAACATGAAGGTGGATGAGCTCATTGGTTCTCTCCAAACCTTTGAAATGGGCTTGTGTGAGAATGTTGAAAAGAAGAACAAAAGCGTAGCTTTTGTATCAAATACTGAAGAGGAGTCAGAAGCAGGATATACTGGAGGTGATGAAAGCATATCAGAAGCCATAGCCATGCTTGGGAGACAGTTCAACAAGTTTGTCAAGAAGATTGATCAAAGAGGTAGATCAAATGTCAAGAACATCTCGTCTGACATCAGGAAAAGATCAACTTCTGAAGAAAAGTTCAACCAAGGCAAAGGGATCCAGTGTCATGGTTGTGAAGGTTATGGATACATTAGAACTGAATGTCCTACTTACCTCAAGATGCAAAAGAAGGGGCTATATGTAACATGGTCAGAGGGAGATTCTGAGAGTGAATCTGAAGGAGAATCTGCTAAACATGTCAGTGCACTAATTGATGTCTGTGCCACTGATGATGACTCAAGTGCAGATGAACCGACCTTTGATGAACTTGCTGCATCATATAAGGAGCTATGTGTCACCAGTGCAGAAGTGCGTGGACAAGGAGAAAAGCAGAAGAAGCTCATCAAGGAACTGGAGGATGAGAAACAGAAGCATCTGACAGTCATAGATGGTCTAAATGGTGAGATAATCTTGCTGACCTCTAAGCTGGAGCAAATGACGAAATCCATCAGAATGCTCAATAAAGGAACAGACTCCTTGGAAGAGATCCTAAAGGTGGGACAAAAGTCTGGAACCAAGTCTGGTTTAGGCTTTGTGAAAAAATCCTCAGCTGAACTCAAACGCTCAAAAGCTAAAGTTCAGAAATTCAAGCGGAGGTCACACCCGATGTCTCAACATCAGGGAACCAGGATGAGTAACCATCAGAAGAAGAAATTTCAGCGATGGAGATATCACCACTGTGGTAGGTTTGGCCATATAAAAGTCTTCTGCTACAGGCTGCATGGGTATCCTAACCATGCCCCCCATGTCAGACCTAAGCATAAGGCATATAGGCATAATGCCCCCATCAAGAAACAACAATGGTATGCTTAGTTAGCTAACACAGCTCTAAGGGCATCCACCAGAGAAGGCTGGTACTTTGACAGTGGCTGCTCTAGACATATGACTGGTATGGAGAATATATTGGTGGATATCCAACCTCACACTACCAGTTATGTGACCTTTGGTGATGGTGCTAAAGGAAAAATAAAAGGTGTGGGTAAGCTGGACTGCTCTGGAGTCCCAGAACTGAATAATGTGTTGTTGGTAAAAGGACTGACTGCCAACCTCATCAGCATAAGCCAGCTGTGTGATCAAGGATACTATGTTCAGTTCACTAAGGAGCTATGTGTTGTGACAAATAGAGATGATCAAGAAGTTATGAGAGGATCCAGATCCAAAGATAACTATTATCTATGGGAACCTAAGTTCTCAAACTTTTCCACAATGTGCTCCTCAGCCAAGGAAGAGTAGGAGGTGAAGCTGTGGCATAGACGCCTTGGTCATCTCCACTTAAGGGGAATGAAAAAGATCATATCCAAGGAAGCAGTTAGAGGAATCCCAAAGCTGCTTATTAATGAAGGAAGAGTCTGTGAAGAATGCCAGGTTGGCAAGCAAACCAAGATGTCACACCCGAAGCTGGGACATCCCACAACTTCCAGAATTCTGGAACGGTTGCACATGGACCTAATGGGACCTATGCAGGTTGAAAGTCTGGGTGGAAAGAGATATGTATATGTGGTGGTTGATGACCATTCCAGATACACTTGGATAAGCTTCATCAGAGAAAAGTCAGATGCATTTGATGTCTTCAAAGAACTGTGCATTAGGCTTCAAAGGGAAAAGGACGGTGGTATTGTCCGAATTAGAAGTGATCATGGTACGGAGTTCAAAAATTCCAAGTTTGATGAGTTTTGCTCGTCTGAAGGAATAAGTCATGAGTTCTCCTCTCCTATAACTCCTCAGCAGAATGGGATAATTGAAAGGAAAAATAGAACTATTCAAGAATCTGTCAGAGCTATGATTCATGCAAAGAAGCTCCCTATGCACTTTTGGGTTGAAGCTATGAATACAACTTGCTATGTTCACAATAGAGTTACCTTGAGAAAAGGAACCTCTTCCACTCTGTATGAAATATGGAAAGGCAGAAAGCCCACTGTGAAGTACTTTCATATTTTTGGAAGTAAATGCTACATTCTCACAGATCGTGAACAGAGAAGGAAAATGGATCCCAAAAGTGATGAGGGTATATTCCTAGGATACTCAACTAACAGCAGAGCTTACCGAGTGTTCAACTACAGGACCAATGTCCTGATGGAATCCATAAATGTTATTGTGGATGATAAAGAGGAAGGAATCGATGTCATAGAGGATGTTGGAACATTCCTTGATTCTCCAACAGACATACTTGTCAAGTCTGAAGAAGTACAGGAGACTCCTCCTGAATGTGAGGTAGATGCACCCACCAAAACGCCATCTATCAGAATTCAGAAAGACCACCCTAAGGATCTTATCATAGGAGATCCCAATAGTGGTGTGACTACCCGATCAAGGGAAATTAGCTCAAATTCCTGTTTTGTGTCCAAGGTTGAACCAAAAAATGTGAAAGAAGCCCTGACTGATGAATATTGGATCAATGCCATGCAAGATGAGCTGGAGCAGTTTAAAAGGAATGAAGTATGGGAGCTAGTTCCATGACCTGAAGGGACTAACATCATTGGTACCAAGTGGATTTACAAAAACAAGTCTGATGAGAAAGGAGTAATCACTAGGAATAAAGCAAGACTAGTGGCTCAAGGATATACTCAAGTTGAAGGGGTTGATTTTGATGAGACGTTTGCACCTGTTGCTAGACTTGAGCCAATCAGATTGCTGTTAGGTGTGGCCTGCATTCTGAAGTTCAAATTGTTCCAAATGGATGTGAAGAGTGCCTTTTTGAATGGCTACTTAAATGAAGAAGTCTATGTGGAACAACCTAAAGGGTTCTGTGATCCTAACCAACCTAAACATGTGTACAAGTTGAGGAAAGCCTTGTATGGGTTAAAGCAAGCACCTAGAGCTTGGTATGAAAGGTTGACTGAATTTCTGACCTCTCATGGGTACAGAAAGGGTGGGATAGATAAGACCTTGTTTGTGAAGGACACAGATGGCAAAATCATGATTGCCCAAATTTATGTGGATGACATTGTCTTTGGTGGAATGTCAGAGCAAATGGTGAAACATTTTGTTCACCAGATGCAATCTGAGTTTGAAATGAGTCTAGTTGGGCAACTAACTTATTTTCTTGGAATGCAAGTTAATCAAATGGTGGATTCTATGTTTCTCTCCCAGAGCAAATATGCCAAAAACATAGTTAAGAAGTTTGGTATGGATAATGCTAGGCACAAAAGAACTCCTGCACCTACGTATCTAAAGTTAACCAAAGATGATGGAGGTCCCAGTGTTGATCAATGCTTGTATAGAAGCATGATAGGTAGTCTACTATATCTAACTGCAAGTAGACCTGATATTTCCTATGCTGTTGGAGTATGTGCTAGATACCAGGCAGAACCCAAAGTGAGCCACTTGAATCAAGTCAAGAGGACTCTCAAGTATGTCAATGGGACTTGTGACTATGGTATGTTGTACTCTCATGGATCTGAGCCTATCCTATCTGGGTATTGTGATGCTGATTGGGCTGGGAGTGCTGATGACAGAAAAAGCACATCAGGAGGATGTTTCTTCTTGGGAAACAATCTCATATCATGGTTCAGCAAGAAGCAGAAATGTGTTTCTCTGTCCACTGCAGAGGCTGAATACATAGCGGCTGGAAGCAGTTGTTCCCAACTGGTGTGGATGAAACAGATGCTTACTGAGTATAATGTCTCTCAAAATGTCATGACATTGTTCTGTGATAACCTCAGTGCCATCAATATTTCCAAGAATCCCATCCAACACAGCAGGACCAAACATATTGACATTAGACATCACTTCATCAGAGATCAGGTGGAAGACAAAGTGATTACCTTGGAACATGTAGCCACTGAACTACAACTGGCTGACATATTTACAAAGGCTCTAGATGCTACTCAGTTTGAAAACCTAAGAGGCAAACTGGGAATATGCAATGATGTTTGGGATGTATTGTTTAATATCTCAACCGATTAAACAATTGAAAGTGTGCTATGACTGGACAACAGTTCACAGCTATGTTACTTACTACAAGTATAGTAACAAGATGTTGAGGGGATATCCTAACATAGGTTGGCCTATGTGGCTGCTGGACTTCAAGAAAGTGTTCATGCAGGAGGGGTTCAAGATGTCAGACTCAAAGTCATGGCATCTGATATGGGTGTAAAGCAAGAATGTGTAACTACTTGATCAAAGCTGTGAAGCAAGATCAATAGGGGGTATGCTTGATTGAAACTGTTAAGTAAAATCAAGTGTGTAATTTTGTTTATGTTATGTTGGTCTGTAATTTAAAGTGTTGCTTTGGCAACATTTTTGACAAAAAGGGGGAGTAACACCTGTGAGGCCCCAGGATAACAGATTGCTTTATTAGACAGATATTGAAAATCCTCTAATCCACCAGAGGTTGTGCTGCAGCTGATGTTCCACTTCTATGAGTGTGATTATGTATATGTGTGCTGCAATTAGAAGTTTTTATTTAACTTCTGTATGTGTGTTGCAATTAGAAGTTTTTATTTAACTTCTGTATGTGTGCTGAAATGTGAAGTTTTTATTTAACTTCCATATGTGTGAGTGTGCTGCTACTCTGAGTGTATTAGCTAGGTTAATTTCCTGCTAGATGTGTGTTTTCCGCTGCTATGGACGCTGTTGTGAGACCAAAGTGTTTTAGCCAAAAATTTGCCAAAGGGGGAGTTTGTAGGTGTTTAATTGGCTGCATTGTATGGTAAAACACTAGCTGGATTCTAATGTCTTGACTGATGTCATCACATGCTGTGGAGGTGTTTGTTTGACTGCATTATATGTTAGAATATCTAGCTGTACTCTGATGTCTTGACTGATGACATGACATACTTGAGTAGTATACTGCAGGATTAGCTAATACAGGATTTATTGAATGTCAAACTGGATGTTATGACATTCATCCCTGTCAGCAGATACTGAGGAATAGAACAGTTGGTGTTCTGTTAGAACTCAATATTTATTTGCAGTATGGTTATCAAGGAAATACCAGACCTGGCATAAGGCCTACTGTCTGAACGTCAAACTGGATGTTATGACATTCATCATTGACAACATATACTGAACAATAGGCAGAGTGGTTTTCTGCTACACTTCAGTATGTATCTCAGTCTGTTCTTCAGGAGGATAACAGACCTGACATAAGGCTAATTGTGTAAATGTCAAATTGGATGTATTGACATTTACTGATGTACGCTGATACTGAGGTATGGACAAATTGGTCCTGTACAGTTCAACAAATTTGTACAGTATGTTTTCAGGAAAAACAGACTTAGCATATGGTCCTTGATTTGGATGTCAAACTGAATGTTGTGACATTCATTCCTGACAGCGTATGCTAGATTGTAGGTTGTTTACTTTTTCTGTTTCAGCATTTTTCTCAGGCTATTCTTCAGGGATTCAACAGCTGAGAGAAAATCCAGGAAACCAACAACCAAGCTACAATTAATGAACCTAACAAATAGCCTATTTGTTAGTAACCTAAATGTGGAATTTAGGGGAACTCGCGTGACCTTAATTTCAGGAAAATATAAGTACAAGGCCCAAGTGCTGCAATATAAAAGGATGGCAATCCTTCATTCAGAACTAGGGAGTTTAGGCGTGAAGATTTAGTGTGTCCATCATACTTCACTGCTGTATTTTTGTGTGTCTTGTATTAGACGTATCTTGTAAGCCAAGCTATTATCACATAGATGATTGCATTGGTATAGGGTGTTCATTGAGTTGTAAGTGTTGTGTCACTCTAAGTTTTTAAGCGTGAGTGATGTGTATCTTGATTAAAGCTGTTAAGCACAATCAAGAGTTGTTTGAAGTGTGACTTCATAATTATCTTTAATACTGATTAAAGGTAGTAATCACTGAGGTGATTGAGGGGGAGTGAGTAGGAACTCTGATCTTAGTGTAAGATTGAAATTGCATTGGGTAGGTATTAAGTGATAGGGTTAAACAGTTGGTTTAAGGTCTGAATTAATACTACTGATAGTGGATTTCCTCCCTGGCTTGGTAGCCCCTAGACGTAGGTCATGTTGGACCGAACTCGGTAAACAATTACTTGTGTTATTTACTGCACTTACATTTTAAGTTCTGCATATTTCTTGTCTGCGCAGAATTGGATGTCATAACAACCCTTGTGACATCGGAAGTCTGTTAACTAGAATTTCAGAGGCTCCTGTAAATATTCTTTTATCTTCTCAAATGCCACTTGGAAATCATTATTCCACCTGACCGTTTGATCTTTTCTCAATAACTTGAATATCGGTTCACACGTGGCTGTTAGATGAGATATGAACCGTGAAATGTAGTTCAATCTACCTAAGAAACCACGAACCTCTTTCTCTGTTCTCGGTTTAGGAATTTCTCGTATTGCTTTTACTTTAGCAGGATCAACCTCGATTCCTCTTTCACTTACAATAAACCCCAGCAACTTACCGGACCGCACTCCAAAAGTGCATTTATTCGGATTCAACCTTAATCTGAATTGTCTCAACCGGTCAAACAACTTGGCCAAGTCTACCAAATGCCCCTCTTCTGTTTGGGACTTTGCTATCATGTCATCAATATAGCACTCGATCTCATGATGAATCATATCATGAAACAAAGTCACCATAGCTCTTTGATACGTGGCACCGGCGTTCTTGAGACCGAATGGCATCACCTTATAACAAAAAGTGCCCCACGGTGTGATGAACATTGTTTTCTCCATATCATCTGGCGACATTTTAATTTGATTATAGCCAGAAAAGTCATCCATGAAGGAAAACACCGAGAATTGAGTTGTATTATCTACCAACACTAAGATGTGAGGTAATGGAAAATCATCTTTCGGGCTAGCTCTATCCAAATCCCGGTAGTCCACACACATTATCACCTTTCCATCCTTCTTCGGCACCGACACAATGTTTGCGACCCAAGGCAGATAACTAGTGGCAGCGAGGAAACCAACATCCTACTGCTTCTGCACCTCTTCTTTGATCTTCATGGCCATCTCAGGTCGAGTTCTGCGTAACTTCTGCTTCACTGGAGGACAGTCTTCTCTCAATGGCAACTTGTGCACAACAATATTGGTATCCAACCCTGGCATATCTTGATAAGACCAGCCAAAGATATCAACATACTCTTTCAATAATGCTACCATTCTGCTCTTGACATTTACCTCCAAAGCGGCCCCGATTTTCACTTCTTTCCTGACCTCCTCGGTGCCCAGATTGACAACCTCAACTTGCTCTTCGTGCGGTTGAATCACCTTCTCCTCTTGTTTCAACAACCTGGCTAATTCCTCCGGCAATTCACAATCTTCTTCGCCTTCTTCTTCGGCATGATAGATCGGGTTGTCGAAGTCATATGAGGGTGTAACAGGATTGTTATCAATAAGATCCGGCGAATGATCGCATCTACATGAATGTTGATTCATACATTTCTTTAGAGTCGGGACACGACAAATAAAGAAGGAAAATGAAAACAAACATTGCCATTTTTATTTATTTTTATTAAACTGCAAAAATAAATGAAAAACAGGGAACACCGCTTTTAATGAAAAAAACATCCTTTTATTGATGATGCAAATATTGCAAAATGAGACACATGAGGTGGCCCTTACAATGAACCATTACGTTTCGGGCAAAACGTATGGCTTTCATGCAAATAGTATTGAAAAACAGAAATATTACTCTTCACGCAGAGTGACAGTGATGATCTTTTCGGCCTTCCAGTTCTGGATCTCCATCCCTGGTACGCACGGTTTTATCCACTGATCAAGCTCGCAGTCACTGTCGATCTCTTCACCTACCGCACAGACGTGATCTGGATCTAGCAATCCCGCACTGGTGAACGTGAACGGTTGACGACGTCCTCTATTCTGCCCAGATGAACCTTGGCCCGCCTGATAGTCAATCCCAAACCTGTCCTCTTTCACCGCAATGTCTATCATTCTTCCCCAACCCGGGGCTTCTCCACTCTTCACCACTTCCGCAGCCTGTTTGTATGAAGCAATGAACGACTTTTTCTCTTCCTTAGCAAAAATGGCATTCTCCACCTTGACGGTTTCGAATGCCTGACTCGGCGTTTCAAATATTTCACTGTCCATTTCCACATATTTGAACGATGAAAATTGGCTGACGAAGATATCTTCCTCGCCACACACTGTTACGACCTGCTCATCCCAGATATACTTTAACTTCTGGTGCAAAGTCGAAGTTACTGCCCCAGCAGCATGTATCCACGGTCGACCCAACAAGCAACTGTATGCCGGCTGAATATCCATGACATAAAATACCGACTTAAACACCTCGGGACTGATCTTCACAGGGAGCTCCACTTCCCCAAACACAACCCTTTTCGAACCATCAAATGCTCTCACCACCAAATCAGTTGGCCTCAGAACCAATCATTCACAATCCAGCTTTGCCAGGGCCTTCTTCGGTAACACATTGAGTGACGAACCGGTATCAACCAGAACGTGCGAGAGCACTGCTCCTTTACACTCCATCGAGATGTGTAATGCCTTATTGTGATTACGCCCGTCCACAGTAAGATCAAGATCAGTGAAACCCAGCCCATGGCTGGCATTGACATTAGACACCACCATCTCCAACTGATTGATCGTTATCTCTTGTGGGACATAGGCTTTGTTCAATATTTTCAACAAAGCCTCTCTATGCCCTTCGGAGCTTAACAGCAATGACATGATTGAAATCTTAGACGGAGTCTGCTGCAAGTGGTCAACAAGCTTGTACTCTGACTTCTTAATGATCCTCAGAAACTCCTCGGCTTCATCATCAAGTTCTTTTTCCGACCCCACGGGCGCCGGTGTCGCTACAGGAGTACCCTCACTTACCACCTGCTTCCCTCTTGCCCGGGCTAAAGCTTCGACCTTATCTTTCTTTTCTTTCTCTCTGTCCCCACTCCTTAAAGTGTCCGGTGGAAACAACCTTCCACTGCGAGTGAAACCACTAGGTCCGACATTATACACCTTTGAAACGGTGGTTTCACCTGCAGCCTATTCCTCCTGCTTCTCCCCATTACAATATACTTCTCCACCATAATCCCACGACACTGCATCGTCGTTTTCATATGGAATAGGCCCAGGTACCGTGATGGTAACTGGAGCTGCATCTGCTGGCGCTGACAAGTCGATCGGATCAAAATAAATGGTTATGGTGGAGACATCCTCCCTCTCCAAACCAGCTTTCTCAAACCTGAGACTTCCCTCGTCCATCATCCTCTGGACAGCCTCCCTCAACAATACACACCCATCAGTAGTGACAGTGCAAGCGACACAGCAATCATCACAACCCGGAAAAACTCCATTCTTCAACAGCTGTCTTTTGACCTCGGCCAATGGAGTTCTCAACTGATCCACGTTCATCAGCCCAATTCTCCTTTCACCCTCCAAAATTGTATTCACCCCCATCTGACCATGCGTCGGCATGGGATTAGCATTAACATTTGGTGACGGAGCAAAATTGATGGCCTTGGAATCTACCAGATCTTGGACAACATGTTTGAAGGCTTTACAATTCTCCACATTGTGTCCAGGGGCACCGGAATGGAACTCGCATTTGGCGTTCTCATCATAATTGGCAGGCCTTTGATCCGGTCTCAACGGAGCCAATGTTCGCAGCTGAACTAACCCCAGATCTTTCAATTTCTTCAAAAGGAAAGAATATGTCACAGGCGGCCTATCAAACTGACGATCAGCCATTCGTACTCTCATCTGATACCCGGCCCATTGTGTTCTCTGTTGAAACGGCTGTCGTTGTTGTGGCTGTTGTTGTTGTTGACATTGATGTTATTGTGCAGGTTGATTATCAGCAGGAATGGTTACTGCAGCAGTGTGCTGGTAGTAATGATCCCTACCATGTCCCCTCTGGGCATACACAGCACTCGTGTCACCCTCCTTCTTACGTTGACCGTTACCGAATGGCTTCTTCGACCCAGAAGACGAAGCATTACCCTGTATCTTCCCCATTTTCAGCCAGCTTTCAATTCTTTCCCCTGCCACTACTATATCTGTAAAGCCAGTGACAGGACAACCCACCATTCTCTCAGCAAAAGTCCCATGCAGGGTACCCATGAACAGATCGGACATTTCCCTATCCACCAATGGAGGTTGAACTCTGGAAGCCAACTCCCTCCACCTTTGTGCGTATTCTTTAAACCCTTCATTCGGCTTCTGAGACATACCCTGCAGCTGGGTACGGCTAGGAGCCATGTCAGCATTGAATTGGTACTGTTTAAAGAAAGCATCCCCCAAATCTTGCCAGCTTTTGATATCCGATGATCTCAACTTGGTATACCACTCCAGAGACCCTCCAGACAAGCTGTCCTGGAAGAAGTACATCCATAGCTTCTGATCCATGGTATAGGCAGAAATTTTCCGGACAAAGGCCTGGAGATGAGTTTCCGGGCAGGAACTCCCATTGTACTTATCAAACGAGGGCACCTTAAACTTTTGTGGGGTTACAATCCCCTCAACTAGCCCCATGTTTGTCATGTTGATAGCCCCAGGAGTAGCATGGCTTTCCAGAGCCCTGATCTTCTCTGCCAGTGCCTGAATCTCTTTGTTTGGTGGTTGAACACCGTACTGACCAAACTACTCGTTTAACACAGAGAACTGATCCGCTTCTTTATCCTCCATGGCCCCAAAGAAAGGAGGAAACTGATTATCCTTCAAATCGTTGCCTGCAGGACCTAATCCATCGCCCGCGGCGAAACCAAAACCTCCACCATTGTTGATCACCACACCAGCAGTAGTTGCCTTCCTTCTGGGATCACCACCATCCCTAGAACCACCGAGACCATTGTTGGAAACACCCTCTAGATTGTTGCCACTATTGGCAGCCGAAGCCCGCTCAAGCTTTTCCATCTTCTCAACCAGTGCCTTCTGCCCCAAGGCGAACCCTTGCATGACGTTGATCAACTCTCCCATCTTCTCTTTCAGCTCGAGAATGTCAGCGTTGGGTGTATCTATCAGTTTGGATTTGTTGCGCCTGGTAGGGTATCTATGCGGACGAGCTACGTGCAAAGGAATGATTCTACGTCCACGAGCAATGATTCCTGAAACAATCAAACACGTTAGAAACCGACACCTGCAAGATAGAAGACAAGTTATTATGATTTATACATGAATGCAATGTCTATCCATATGAGGAACACTCTGTCTTTCGATCCTGGTTTCATCGAGACAGATAATAATTTGACAGCAACATTCTAACATCAATCATCTGGTTTCACCATACAGAGCAGAGAGTTATGATTTAGCAAAGATATCACCCGACCATGTGTGTGTTATGTGAGTGCGCACAGGAAAGCAAATAAAGCTTGAAGATCAATCATTGAAAAAATAATAACCACTGTATATCCAAAGTGCACAATACGTGCAAGAGTCATACATCAGGCTTGCTACAAATCAAGCTTACAATTCTCCAGAATCAGAAAGAAAATACAAGCAAGTGAATTCCGTCAACATGCCTGACGGTAATCCAACACATGATAACAACTGCAATAAAAGTCTAATCTGAAGAAGGTCCCACAGAAGGCTCTGCATCATCAACCATCCTGGTAAACTTCATAGCGAACCTGAGCTCAGTATTCTCCTGCTGAAGTCTTCCCACCTCCTTCTGGTGAATCTTCATCTGTCGGAAATAATGATCCCTCTCAGCAAGATAATGATCTCTTTCGGCCATAATCTTCACCTATTCTTCTTCCTTAGCCCTCAACTTTGCTTCCCACTCTGTAGTAAGGGTTTCGGCTCTATCTTCTCTCTGAGTCTTCAGAAGGACTTTTCTCCTCTTCTCATCTTCAATAACTTTCAACGCTCTAGCCAACTTCTCTTTGGTAATGTCGTGCTCCTTTGTAGATGATTCTAAAGCTTGGCTGATCTTGCAATAATAAGCGGTGTCTATCTCAAAACGCTTCACCATAAGAGCATGTCTCCTAGCCTGGTCTTCTGTTTCCCTATTGATTTCCTGATTAGCCATCTGAATTCTAGCAACACTCATCTCCAACTCAGTCTTCTCTGCTTGCATCTGATCTCTCTCCTTCTTCATCTCAAGGAACTCTTCCATACTGACAGAAGAACATGGCTCCTCAATCAATGGGTACCAAGGATCACCCCCAGGAAATGGTAGATACGTGAGCTCAATCCTCTTTCTGAGCCAATCATCAAACAGAGGAAAAGACCTACTATTAACCCTACCAAATGGAACCTTGCCCTTCCTCTTAATGTTGCGCCATGCTCCAGACACTTGCCTCAACCGTGTCGGATTACCCTCAGTCGGGAAGTAGAAAGACTCATGAATCTCACACTCGAGAGGAGGAACCTCCATAGCAAACCCCATTTGTCTCCTAAAAAGCGTCGGGTTGTAATTAATACAACCTTGAACTCCTATGAGAGGAACATTGGGAAGGCTCCCACAACTGTAAATGAAATCTCGTCCAGCCACACCATTGTGAGTCCAAGCTATGTCCTTGGCTCGCAAACCCATCAGCTTGGTGGTCCAATTAACTGTATGGTCAAGAAAGACAAAGGCACCTCTGGAAGGCAAATACCCCATGAACCACTTGTGTAACAGTTGAGCACAACATCTGATCAATCCTCCACGCCGCTTCTCGTTCCGATTATGGACCGAGTAATAAACATCTCCAATCAAGGTAGGAATGGGATTCCTCTGAGCAAACAACCGGATGGCATTAATGTCTACAAAGTTCTTCTGATTGGGGAACAAAACAATTCCATAAATGCTCACAGCAAGCAGAGCACAGACAGCCTTCCAATCACCCAAAACAGCATACTCCTTGGCTTTGGCCTCCAAGAAACTCAAATGAAAACCGGGCAACTTTCCCTTCTCCTTCAAACCTCCCTTAGTCACTTCCTGGCTCAAATAAAGAGCACGAGAGATCTCACCAACATCAGGTTCTTCCTTAGTGGCATAGAAAGGAATCTGGTTTCTGACCTGAATACCCAGAATACTGGCATAGTCCTCCATCAAAGGTCCCAACAAGTAATCCGGGAAGATGAAACATCTCAAACCAGGATCATAGAACTGGAGAAAAGTATGGATGGCGCTCCTATCCCCATCTGTAAGCCTGAAAACCATCTTCAGAATACCCCCATAAGTCTCACGGAACATCCCCACATGGTCAGGTGTAATCAATGCTATCATATCTTTCAATGCATCAATGGCTGGATCAAAGAAACTGTATACAACATCATTCTTTAAGCCGGGCCTCATATCTGGAGCAAAGGAGTCTCTCAACCAGGATCTCAATCAAGAATTTCCCCTGCATATGGATAAACATGAGTTAGATGCGAATAAATGCAAAATGGGAATGTTGCTGATGCATGAATGCAATGCACTGTGCCATCCTCCAAGTCATCTAAACATCAACTACCCTGGACTCTGGTCTCTGAACTGATCACAACCATCTGAGGGACTGAATAACCACCAATCCAACTCGGGGTTCCGAAATAAACGGAACGGAGGATATATCACCATCATCACCAGACAATCACTGAGTGGATAACACTAAGATCCTCTGAACCAGCACCTTCCAATTCAACCCGGGGATCCGAAATAAACGGAACCCGCTGATAAATACCACGGACAGAACTCCGGCGTGTCAGAAATAAATATCCATAAATCCAACTCATAAATAAGACCCAGATCGAGAACTGAACCATTAGTCACCGTCAGAAAGTCACCACCAGAACATGCATCTGTAGGAATCAATCCCTCCCCTCACAGGTGAATTCTAATAAGGTCATCCTAAGGCGGATAATGGTCTCGACAATCGGACAAGATACTCAACGGGTTTGCCCTTTCGGGTGTGCCGTTGCAGCTCTCATAAGATCATCTAAACCAAAGATCCGGGAAAGAACGGTCACCGAAGTCAACAACTCAGATGAGGTAACCCAACCAAAGTGGAATACTCCACCTGGAATAGCTCTCTCAAAAGAACCTCGTCCGGCTTGTGGTATGTCACGTCGCAACAACATGCTGATCCAACATGTGAGGAAACGTGAGACCACGCTAATCCTAGGTGTATACTCGGGCCTGGGTTTTAGCCCCACTCAGAACACCCACCCCCAAATCAGAGGAACCAACCTGTACAAAATCCAGCACAATGATAATATGATGCATGCAAACACATATGCAAATATATACAATCACAGTGGCACACAATAGACTATAAACAAACAAACGCTAGGAAAGGCCCGCTAGGGAAGATGGACCAGCAAGAGGTCAACTTCTATGAAGTCCCCAGCAGAGTCGCCAACTGTCGCTCCCCGGGATTTCCCGAATCCAGGTACAAACGCGAAAAAGAGCGGCGAGGAAAAAAGAGTAGAGTCGCCAGCTATGTACTTTTATCCCGAGAGAAGGGAAAGGTAGTACTGCATAACCTAGAGGGAACGGATAAAACAAAGTCTCGAACCAAAGAAAACTGAGTAAGGGGGCCGGTTACGTGAAGGGAAGGTTATCGCACCCCTTCACGTCTGTGGTACTCCACAGGATCCACGTTTGCTATTTATGTCTAAAGTGTGTATAAAAATCCTATATGCAATGCAAAAGAGAGAAAATCAAAGTAGGGAAAATAAAGAGTTATTGCTCGTACAGGCCCTACCCTGCTGCATATGTATCTCAAGAAGGATTGAGAATCAGAGCACCGTAGCTCGGCTAAACTATTTATGTTTGTTTTGTGTTTTCTAGATGAACGACGTTACTACGCAATCTACCGGATGCTCGACCTTTGGAGACTTACTCACCTGTAGTAGAAGGAGTTAACGTGTCCTTAAGAAAAGAAAATCAAAGAGTTTGTTTATGTTTTAGGAATGCTCATGCAAAAAGGAAGTCCTAGACGAAGGAATCGTGCTACCTTAATTGACATGCAAACGAGAGACTACACGAAGTCTAGCAATCCTATGGGGATACAATCACACCACACAAAAACATATAGCATAGAGTAAACACACCAACAAGGGGGCTCAAACACATAAGGGTGAGGCTTTAGTCAAGGGGTCATATCAACCTCGACAAACAAGCCAGAATGCAAAGGTAAACAGGAGCTCTTAACCACTGACATTGAACGTCAGGGTGAGCAGATCAAAATGGTACTGAGGCTGAGACCTCATGTTCTTAACCCTGTCCTGGGTGAGCTTAAGACAAAGAATGTGTGGGGATCCAGAATGAGGGACCCTATTCCACCTGACTGACTCTATACAAGATCTTGGGTGTTTATTCAAAAGCATCAGCACGTAGTGCGAGCATAATGAAAGACTCACTGAATAGTAGGGGATTGATTGCTAATCCCTTCTATCTGCCAATCGCCTCTTCACTTAGGAGGACTTAACAAATGACAATGCCTCATTTAGAGGTCTTTAGCACAAATGTAAACAATAAAAAACATGGCCTCTTAAGGAGGACTTCAGCCAAATGCCTGCCAAAAAGGTGGCAGGACTTCCAGACTACATGGAGAAAGAGAATGGTTACCTAAGTGGTATACCAACCACAAACCAAATCAAAGCTCAAGCAAGAGCTAAAAGCGACTAATGTACCTGTACAAACAATCAGAAAACAGACAAAACCAATCAACAGTGTTACACAAAGCAAAGCATAAGTGCAAGCACTCAAATGGTTTCACTATATCAAATGACCTACAAAACAACAAGAGTTAGTGATCAAAGCAATTGGCATCTCAAGTAATGAGGCCAAACCAACCATTAGTGCTAAATACCTGAAACACAAACACAATTGTTGAGTACAAACCACTAGTACAAAGACTAGGGTCAAAGGCAAGGCAAATAGTCAAAACAGCAGCTAACAATTCATATGAAGCACATTTAATCAAACAAGTAGAAGGCCTCAAAAGGATCAAAGCCAAATCAATAAGCAAAGCCATCAATTGAACAAGATAAGGAAAAGGCCAACAATGTGATCAAAATTGGATATCAAACATAGAAAATCCACATTAAAACAGAAATGAATCCAATGATCATGAAATTTTTTATGTGAACACAACATGTTATGGACAGGCATCATACCAAAAATTGGGTCTAGAAGATAAAAAATGGTGTGTGAATGAAAATGCACAAGTACAAGGTCAAGAATGTGACACCAAATGTTACAACATATATCCATGTGTCCAAAATAGAGATGGAAAATGATAAAAATGCCAAACCAAGTCTCAAAAATCATGTAACATGTTAGGAATAAGCATGTAAAATTTCAAGGCAATTGGATAAACAATGAGCATTTCACAAATCAATTAGCACAACATGTCATTTTGGTATCATGTTCAAACAATCAAGCACATCTAAAAATCCAGAACCATAAAAATCAGGAAATTAATGCTAAAAAATACTAGAGATCCAAACAAGAATGTGGAAAAAAGTTGGGAACAATTGGATTAACCTACTATTATTTATGATTTTTGGAAATTCAATGAAATAATGGAAAAAATATGAAATGAGAGGGAAACAAGGAATTCAAATGGAAATTCACAATGTACATTAAGCAGGATTCGAACACAGGTGCGCCAGGTAAAGAATAAGCGCTCAAAAATAAATCCATAAAGAACAATCGCCTGGAATCGAACTCGTGTGCTGAAGGATAAAACGCGCTTCACAAAATAATTCATAAATTTGCAACATGCCAGAATCGAACCAGCGCATGGTAGGACAAGAATGAGCGCTAAAATAAAATTCAAACACAATGCGCGAGCGAAGGCTCGAACTCGCGTGTGGACGGTCCCTAAGCAGCACAAAACGCTACGTTTTGATCCATAGCCAGGCAAACCCTAGCTTCAACACTAGACGGTGGCGGACGGTGGTTTCCACCGTCTTCTCCGGCCAGCCAGGCGGAGCGCCACCGTGAATTTTTGCAGAATTTCATGATATATACATGGTTGGAATCGTCTCGCCATGAGGATCACAAATATCATGCTATCTAAACCTAATTCATCATGGATCAAGCAAATCGAAGGAAAACCTCTCATACATTCAAAACTTCAAATCAACATATCATGCTCAATACTTCACCAAATCAAGATCTATTTACATCAGAATTCTCAGCACATCATGATCTACATGTTTATGTTCATGGATTGGAAAATAGTGAGATTCGAATTTCCACTTACTTGAAGTGCAGTGACCAAAATACTCGTCCTCAAGCTTCCTTCAGCTCCATATCACCTTC
Source organism: Lathyrus oleraceus (assembly GCF_024323335.1). Taxonomy (NCBI): domain Eukaryota; kingdom Viridiplantae; phylum Streptophyta; class Magnoliopsida; order Fabales; family Fabaceae; genus Lathyrus; species Lathyrus oleraceus. The sequence continues at coordinate 205,214,421 of NC_066584.1, forward strand.
TTCACTCTTGCTATGAAGCTTTATGCAAGAATTGGCAGTGGAATCCTCTTAGATCTAGCTCAAACTTCAACTTCCATCTTCATGTTCAAGCTATGGATGTGCACGATTCTTCACCAAATTCTTCAAACCAGAGATCAATTCCTACTCAATGATACATGATAAACCAGAATATGCAAGAATTTTGTGGAATTGGATCAAGAAATTTGAAAATTGAAGAGAGATAAATTTGAGAGGGAATGTGAATTTTCAGATCTAGAATGGTTCTCCCCTGAAATTCTGTTATGATTAGGCTTATATACCATGTGCTAATCACCCTGAAATTGTCATTAGGCAATGGTTAATTGAGATTAAAAAGAAATAAGGTGAATGACCAATTTGGCAAGTGTGTGGTGCATGGAGATTTTACACGTGAACAGTGCACATGCATGGTTCAAAGTCACTTAAAATCATCCAAAGATCACAATGGCATTGGTATTTTTCATGTATGATCAATAGAATTTGAATTCTCCATTTTCCCTCCAAAATATACATGCATGGACAAATGATCATGTGAGTTAATTTCATGCAATTAAATGTTTGATTTGGAAAATATTGGTCATGATAAGCAATTTGCAAAAAGAGTGGACCAATTTGGAGGTTTGTAGCAAAAGTTATGCTATGTTGAACTTCCATGTGCACTTTGTCATCCTTTAGCCATAATTTCTTAACCATTCATCAGATGATCATGATCTTGGACTTTTTGGAAAGAGGAGAGAAAGATATTCAACTTTCATGTTCAACAAAAATCCATTTGAAGCTTCTTTGATGATGATAAGTCAAGTGAAATGTGGACCAAAAACTTGCCATTTTTGGAAACTTTCAATTACAGGTCACTTTCCATTTTTGGAAACTTTTGCCATGACTTCAAAATCTTCAAGATAGATGTTTGAAATGACAAATGGACCTCTTTTGAACATGATTGAGGTGTCTCAACTCATTTCCCCACCTCATAGCCCTCAGTTCTTGCACAGTTGACTATATAGGTCCTCAGATGACCTTGACATGCTCTGATCAGCTTAAACCTCCACCACTTGATAAAATGGCTCAGAAATGAAACCCTAGCTCAAATAAGCTCAATATAATGATCATGTGATCTCCATCTCAATAGAATACCTCTTCTCCTTGAAAAGCCCTGGCTGGAAGACTGTCATTGATTAGGGGTGACCAGAGGTCAAAACCCTAACACAAAGGAACTTGAGAATGCCATGAAACCCTGGATGATGATAGAACCATGATGATAGTAATACATCCTTTCCAACAAGATAATGCTCAAGACCTTTGAAGGATTAGGAAACCCTAATGAGATACAAAACCCTCAAATGGTAGATGATCAATTCAAAGAGACCCTCAGGCTTGAACCATGCAACTTGCCATCTTCTGAAAAGACTTTGGAGGATGATCTTCTTATTTTCATATGATATGCAAAAATTCAAATGCCTAATGCCTTAAAATATGAAATGCAATATGCCAAACTAGTCCCAAGAAGAGGAGGGAAAATTTTGAGGTGTTACACAGGGCAACCCTGGACCATGTTGACATATTTCCCATGCTCGGGCAATGGGTTCTTCTTCACGTTAGGACTTACATCCTCAAAACACAGAATGCCACACCTCACAAGGTCTTGAACTTTGGTCTTCAAAGGGTAGAATTTCTCCACGTCGTGGCCGGGAGCACCAGAATGGTAAACACAGTGTAATTCGGGCTTATACCACCACTAGGGGTTAGTAGGCATAGCCGGTGGGTCTCGCGGAGTAATCAACTTCCTCTCTATCAAAGAGGGATATAACTCTGCATACGTCATCGGAATAGGATCGAAGGTGACCCTTTTCCTCTCGTAACTCGTGCTGGTTTGATTACTGTTTCGAGGCTGGTAGGCCTGCTGTTGCGGACGGTGCTGTTGTTGTTGATATTGCAGATGTGGTGGTTGCGGATTGTTGTTATGTTGCTGGTACTGCTGATTATCTCTGAAGAAAGGTGCTATATGAGCCACCTTGTGCTGGTTACCGGCGGGACGCACGGTCTTCCTCCTCACAGAGGGTCTTCTTGGTTTCATATGGGAGGTCACAGCATGTGCCTCTCCATCTTTCTTTTTCACAAACGCCCCATAACGTTTGGCAGAAGAGTCTTCCTCTCTTGTCAGACGCCCTTCCCTAACCCCTTCTTCTAGACGCATCCCCATATTCACCATCTCGGTGAAGTCAGAAGGAGCGCTAGCAATCATCCGCTCATAATAAAAAGAACTCAAGGTCTTCAAAAAGATCTTAGTCATATCTTTCTCTTCTAGCGGGGGCACGATCTGTGCTGCTACCTCTCGTCACCTCTGGGCGTATTCTTTGAATGTTTCTTTGTCCTTCTGGGACATGGCCCTCAATTGATCCCTATCGGGAGCCATATCCACATTGTACTTGTATTGCTTGACGAAGGCCTCGCCAAGATTGTTGAAGGATCGGATGTTCGCACTATCTAAACCCATGTACCAACGCAGAGCAGCACCGGACAAACTGTCCTGAAAGTAGTGGATGAGCAGTTGGTCATTGTCGATCTGAGTCGACATTTTCCTGGCATACATGACCAGGTGGCTGAGAGGGCAAGTATTTCCCTTGTATTTCTCAAAGTCAGGGACCTTGAATTTCACAGGGATCTTCACATTAGGAACCAAGCAGAGTTCGGCAGCAGACTTGCCGAAGAGATCCTTTCCTTTGAGAGTTTTCAATTCCTTGTGAAGCTCAAGAAATTGATCGTTCATAGCGTCCATCTTCTCATAGACATCTGGGCCCTCAGACGGCTCAGAATGATAGATGGTGTCGTCTACTCTAGGCAGAGTATGCACGACAGAAGGAAGAACAGCAAGGACCGGGCTAGATGCCGGCATAGAAGCAAAGGTGGGAGCAGGACCCTCGAGCATGAAATTGGGAGGCATCCCCCACGGGAATCCGGCTGGCATGGCTGTTGGAGCAAAGTGTGCACTGGCTGCGGGCACAGTCGAAGAGACAATCTCAGAGATGACTGTCCTCTGGGGAGGAGTTGAAGGTGTCGGAGAAGACTAGCTCTGGGCAGCCATGAATGACTCCATCAAGGCACTTAATCTGGCCACTTCCTCTTTCAGATCGCGGTTCTCTTGTTCCAAATGATCCATCAGTCTTGAAATGTTAACTCTGGTGTAGTACCGGTGAGTCAGCTTGTCTTCAAAATAAATGAAGAACACAGAGTTAGACCACAGGACAAGAAGCCGGGAACAAAACCTGCTTATGCACATGATGCATGCAATGCTTGTGCACATGATTTGTTTTTTTATGTTTTTATTTCAAAGGAACTTTAGGGTTCTATTTGCAAAGTTTGGAAGTATTAAACATTTATCACATATGGAAATATCTCATCAAATAATATCTGAAAACATTTTTACACTAAAGAAGGGAAATAAACATCTTATGGATCTCTAGAAGCAATCGTCCAAAGCTCTGGACACAAGAAGATAAGATGCACGAAGCCTCTTCACCTCCCTCTCGTAGGCTGCCTCCATATATGTCTTCTCCTTGGCGAGTCGATCGTACTTCCTTTTCCAAAACTTGGAAGACTGAGGAAGTAGAGAGGTCCATGCATCATCAGGATCATCAATAACCTGATGTTCGAGGAACTCTATCAAAGCATCCTTCTCCTTGATTTGCTGAAGCAACTCCTCTCTTTCACGGATCCAAGCACGTGATCGGTCTTCGTCTCTCAACTCCTCTACTCCTTGGTCAGGGAGGGTTGAAGGCCCAGTCATAACCAAAGGTGTAGGTCTTGGATAATCGTAAGGCATGAGATACTCAGACGCTCTCTTCCTAACCCAAGCAGTGTAAGGCTCCATAGCAACACAATTCTTAGGACCCAACTCTTTCATTCCTTTCCTATGAATCTTGCACCAAGCGCGGACCATTCTGCCCTTCAAGTTTTGGGGATCTTTACCCTCCTGAAAGAACACACCCTCTAACAGAATGTTATTAGGTTTATCCTTTAGGGGGAACCCAAGCTGACGACGTGCCAAAACAGGGTTGTAGTTAATCCCACCACATGTACCAAGAAGAGGTACATTGGAGAATTCACCACAAGAGTCGATAATCTGCACACCATCATACACACGGTTGTACCAAGAGATATCATCATTAGTGAGAGACATAAGTCTCGTGGACCACCATAGACATCCTTTGTTCTCCTTGAAGGCGACCGTCTACGATAAGTGAGAAATAAACCACTTATACAACAGAGGAAAACAACACACAATGGCGCTACCACCCTTTGCATTCCTTATATGCAAAGAAAAAATAAGTGTCACCCAACAGAGTCAGAATGGGATTAAGAGTAGAGAAGATCCTAATAGCATTCATATCCACAAACTTGTCAATGTTGGGGAACAATACTAATCCATAGATGAGAAGTACAAATATGGCCTCAAAGGCGTCCTCACTCATGGCCTTCCCATACATAAGAGCTTGAGCAATGAGGAACTCAGAAGGGAGACCTTGAATTCCACCTTTGGTAGTCATATGAGCACCGACCAGAGATTCATCTATGTGCAACATGTCTGCTATCTCTTGAGAAGTAGGAACATTCTCCAAGCCACTGAACGGCAGCTGGTCTAGAATCGGTATACCCACAAGGTAGGCATACTCCTCAAGTGTAGGCAAAAGCTGGAAATCCGGAAACGTGAAGCAACGGTACAAGGGATCATAAAACTGCACCAATACACTCATTAATCCTTCGTCCACCTGAGTAGTCAGAAGAGAAAGAAGCTTCCCAAAACGAGCCTTGAAACCCAAGGGATCTAGTACATAGGATGTCAGATTCCTTAACTCTTTCAAATCTGGTTGTATGAAACTGTACTTCTTTGTATTCCTTGTTTGTCCTTCCATGTCTGAAAATTTGCAAATAGACCCCTTAAGTTCCTTGAAAATTTTCTTCATTATTGATGATATGGATGCAAATGAGTGCATGAATGCATGAATTCAACAATCACACTCAAGGATCAAGCAAAGCACACCAAATAAAGGTCAGGGGATGGATCATATCATTCTTAATATCAATCATCCATTTTTGGTGGATTATGGTTTACACCTTATCAACACCCAAGTTCCATTAATATTAAGGATACATGAACGGATCAACCACGAATTAAGGGTTTGTTGCGAGTCTCGGTTAAGAACCACCCAAAGGGAGTGTACTAGGGTTTAAACCTGCCAAACATGTTCTACAAGAGGTTCCCATAGTCATCATCCCATCTTTCGGATATTATCGGAGAAACGACTACTCGTATTCCAAAAATATTCTCAAGAGAGACTCTTATGAGTGTAGTATCGCGTAACAATCGTATCAAATCTTACATTTGAACGAATTTCGCACTACATCCTAAGAATAGGCCAAGATAGGCTTGGTAAACTAAGGTCTTGGCTTCTAAGGTCTATATTGGAAAGAGTAATGTCTAACCACAACTACTTGTGTGACATTATTGATCCCAACATGACCTCCACCAAGTGAATGGACTTGCAAGTCAACTTGCTAAGGAATAACTCCACACAAGTCAACAAGACTATGCCATTCTCCTATCCTAAGTGCACTCGAGTCCGGGTATAGAACTCATCTCACAAAGATCACCAAGCATACAAGGAATTAATATTCAAGCAATTCAATCATTACATACAATACAATAATCCCAAATTGCACAAAAATATGTCACAAAACAATACAATACAATACAACAAGTATGAAAAGTAGGCAAAACCCACTAGGGAAAACACAATGCATCCCCAGCAGAGTCGCCACTTTTCTGTAGCGGGGTATTCGTTACCATTAGAGATATTGACTAAATCCAAGGTAAATCATACAAGTCGAGTCGCCACCGCACTTCTATTTATCCAAAGGAATGGTTAGAAAGCGAACAAAAACCTAAAAGTTTTATCGAATCAAAAACTAGTAAAAGAGAGTCAGAGATCTGGGTAAAGGGGTTGGTTATGCAATGGGAAGGTGTTAGGCACCTAAAACATCCTAGGTACTCCTAGGGAGCCCTTTTCACATTTGTTGTAAGGTTGTTATTTTGTGAAAATTTGTTTGTGCAAACATGATTGAAGAGATGAGAAGAGAATATACAAGTTATTTACATTTTGTGTTTGGATGGATAAACCCATTGCCTACGTACCATCTTAAAAAAGGATTAGGATCAAAACCTCGTAGTTCGGGGTAAAAATCTCAAAACAAGTTGGTGAATTGATTGGTCCAAAAGCCTTAAGGTCTTCTGTTATCAAAGGGAGAAAACTCAACCTAAAACCATAAATCCACCATGTGAGGATAACTTCAACATGCTAGTGAGGGGTTAACCCTATAATAAGCATGGAAGACTCATTGTCCATCACTAAGGATATAGGTGAGTATTACATCTACCACAAAGATAACTCAAACCTAATAGCTAAAGGTTATGAAAAAGTTTTGATTAGAACGTGGCCATTGAAACCACAAAAAGACATTTGAATGGGTTATATTTACCACTTAGAAGTATATACAAAATGGTCAAAGTTGACTTAAAGATTCAATTCAAAATAAGTATTATGAAAAGCAAGTTTGAAAATCAAAAGCATAAGGCTTAGGTTTCTAATGTTGAAAACAAGTGTTAAATGTTTGCACAAAAGTTTTGGCTTGGGTTAGAGTGGAGAGAAGAAGAAGAAGGGCTAAAGTCCTAAGCATGCAAGAGGTAAGGAATAAGAAACAAAACCACAATGGAGTTCCTCTCTTGAGATCATATTGATGATCCAAGTAGCCCCCATCCTTTGGAATAAGCAATCACATAAGCATAAACTCAAGCAATCAACAGTCAAATGAACTCTTGGAAAGATTCCTCAATGTATCTTGGATCTCTCTCTCTCTTGGAAGCTCATGGTAATGGTTCCTCAATTAAGCTCAAGTTGGAACTCCTAGCACAAGAGAACACATATCAAAAGGTTCTATAATACAATCAAAGAATGGACAAGAGGGAGTTTAGAATATGGTCCTTTCAATGTTTATCTTCAAGCTTAAGCATTCTAAAGGCCCAATGCCTAGTTGCTCTTTGACTTTTTATAGCACTCTAAAGGCCCAATGCCTAGTTGCTCTTTGACTCCAAATTTGCATAGGGAAAGTCCTAAAGTCTAAGTCCATTTGTCCAATTCTTTGCATTTGGTTCACAACAATCAAAACAAAACGCAAGCACAATAGTATATACACAATTATGTGCTCAAGTGAGCAAAAGGCAAAAGGGATTAACATAAACATGTGCTCAAGTGAGCAAAAGGAAAAGCAAATGGATAATATGTGCAAGAATAGTAAATTGTATTAAAAGTAAAGAGCAAAAAGTAAATGTTAATTGTTAATGGTTAGTGTTAGTGGTTAGTGTGCCATAAGGAAAATTTAGCGATATGTTAAGCAATCGTAATTGGACTTATGTAGAAGTCACAACTATCTGAGGCCGGTCAATAATAATGTAGGAAACAACACAAGTTAGAAGTCTTGATTAGTGAACCAAGTTCCAACAACTTGCCATGCCAAAAAGAAGAAGAGAATTGATCTTGTATTGGTTTAAGTCTTTTGCATAATTTAGGAAACAACCTATCCTTAATGCAAAGCCATTCACTTGATCAATTGATCAAGATGAATTAGATTTGAATCAAGGAAGGTTAAGTCTCCCTAATCAATGCTAACTTATCAACCTTCAACTCATTGATCAAAAAAAAGAAAAAGAAGAAGAAGAAGAAAGAGATGAATAATGGAAGATGAAAATGGGAAAATAAAGTGCATAAGATGAAATAAATGTACCAATCCATGCATGTTGACCAAATGACATTGAAAGTCAAAGTCAAACAATGAGAAATCAGAAATGAGATGAAGATTGGAGGTCAAACAATAAGCAAAATATTTTTGGCATTTTTAATATTAAAATAAACTTGAATTAAAAATAAAAGGAAGGTCAAACTTCAAAATCACTTCAAATCAACCTTGAAAGGTCCAAGTGATTTATCCTAAGTTCAATAAGGTCAAACAAAGTTTGACAAAAAATTTCAGCATTTTTAAAAGTCAGAAACTAATTTTAATCAATTAAAAATGAATAAAAATAACCTAATTGAACTAAAATCTCAAATAAATCTCAAATCAATTAAAAAATTGATTAGAATATTTTTCATAGATCCATCATCATTCAAAAAGGTTAGGAAAATATTTTTGTATTTTTTGAATATCAAAAACTATTTAAAATGAATTAAAAATAACCAGAAAAGAGAAAATTCACAAAAAATATCAAATGACAAAATAAAAAATATTAAAAATCAAAATTAGGAACTAGAATTTATTTGGGGAAGAATGCAATTGGTCCCATATTTTTTGGAATTAAAATGAAGAAGATATGCATTTTTGAAAATAATGGGAATAAAAGAAATAAAATCAGAAAATAAGAAATTCAAAAAAACAAGGAGCGTCTGATCAAGCCTCATTAATTGACGTGGCTGATCAGACGCTCCACATGCGCGCTTCCATGGTGTACCAAAGTCATCAGGGAAACACATGGCATTATTGAAAGTCATAAGAAGCAAGGGCCAGGATTAGATCTGGAAATAAGAATGGACGGCCACGATTGGATCTGGAGACCAGACGGTGGCCAGCGCCACCGTCTTCTCCGGCTAGCTCCGGTGAGAGCTCAAATTTGCAGAAGAGCAAATGTGCGCCAAAACACGCGATCCAGGCATCAATCGAAAGAGGAAGTGATGTACATCACTTCTATACCGTCCACTTCCACTCTAGATTTCTATTAAGAGAGAAATCAGAGATGGAAGCTTGATGGTGTTCATCATGAACTTCATGGATTTCAACAATTGAGCATTCAAAACAATTGCCTCAATGAAGAGGACTTCAGCCAACACAAAATCCAAGCAAATAGATCAATAAATGGTGAGTTTCGAAGAAAAAATCACTTGAAGAACAACCTTGAATTCTGGAGATTTGAGCTTGCTTCCTTGCTTCCTTTGGCCAAACAGAAGATCAATGGAGTATGAGAGAGAGGTCTAGGAACTTTAGATCTAGAAATTAAACCTGATTTAGTTGAATTTCAGATCTGAGAAATTGAAGAAAATTGGAATAGTTCCTTTAGGTGTGGCTCGGTTTTCAGTTCAGCAGCATTTCAGATTGATTCATGGATGAAATTTGAATGGAGTGAGGCTCTTCTTTATAGATGGAAATGCAAGGTAAGTGTGATCAAAGCTGTGTGCATGGAATTGGATATTCATTGCATGGGCTTGCATGATCATTCAAAAGGCCCATTTTCAATGCCAAATGCACTCTGAATCACAACTGAGCTGAAATGGTCGTGGAATTGGCAATGCACAAGCTTGTATAATGAGTTTCAACATGTCATGCATAATCATGCCTAAAACTTCTCCTCTTCGAAAATGCCATTTGCCAAATCCAAACATGAGCATGTGAGTAATAGTTGGAAAGGTTTTGCTGTAAGGAACATTTGTTATGTTGGGCAAAAATCCATTTGAAGTGTGGAAATTGGTGAAATTTGAGTTTAAAGTGCAAGGTGCAAAACATGAAAAGGCAAAGTTTCTAAATTTGGCCAATGTTCAAGCCCCTCTGTTTTGATGATTAAAACTTGAAATAAAAAAACCTCCAACTTCAAAGTTGTATATCTTTTCAAGACAATGAAAATGGAATTAAATTTTGCATCATTTGGATTTTTGATGAAAGAGTTATGGGCACTTGAAGTTGGACTTTTTTGCCTTTCAATGCATTTGGTCCAAAGTGACCTATAATGTTTTTCATTATCACATGTATTTCCTTTGAGATTTTGAAATTTTGTTCAACATAACATTTGAAGTATACATCTTAAGCTTTCCAATGCATTTGATCCCACCTAAAAATAATAAAAAATGAATGTGTTATGGTCTTGGGAAGTTGACCTAAAATTAGGGTTTCAGTCAAAATGACCTATAATGTCTTGGAATGGGAGATGACCTTCCAAGCTTCAAATCAATTTTTTATGAACATGAAAATTGTTCATATTGTCCTTAAGAACATTTTTTCTTTTGGGATCGTCTCCATTTGACCAACACATAAAACGTTAGGTCTCAGTAGATTTCAAAATAGTCAGATGAATTAACTGATCACCTTCTCAAGTCCATGACTCATATCTTGATGAATTGATGATTGAGGACACTCAAATAAGTTCAAATATGCATGAAATGATGAGTTAAAGAACTTCCCTTGATTGTATTTGATCATGGGCTGAGGTTTCTTCAAGAGCAAGGCATTATGGTGCACATATGAATTAGGGTTTCTTTGGGGAACAAACCTCAAACCCTTTGACTTGTTTTGATCAAAATGATGAATTTAGATGCTAGGGAAGCACATTTGATTGAGGGGAGCTTTGGGAACTATTACCATGCTTGCTTTCCTCTTCTTTTGACCATATCTTTGTACCAATGATCTCCTTGAAGCTTTTGAACTTGTGATTGCTCAAGCTACAAACAAAAGATGTTAGTGACATATTTTTGTGCTTGGGTTAGTAAAAAAAATAAGAAAAGCAATAATATACAATTCAAGCATGCTTGGTGATCTCAAACCACTCACAACAGGTCCTACCCAAAGATAAAGGGAACCAAGATGCTTATGATCCTTGAGGTTTTGCAAATGCAATGTTATGATGCCATGAGGGATCTTAGGGTCAAAATTGGGGTCTTACACACCCCATTAAACTCACTCCTCTTAATCAATCGTAATACCTCATCATCATCATTAGGCTTCAGCTTGCTGGATTCAACAGACTGACATACTGGAGCACTAACTGGATTCACCACATGCACATCCACCTTCTTATTGATCACAACATCCTCTACCTCCTTTGGAAAGACCAGACCGAAGACATGACCACTACGGGTCACCTTTGCAATATCATCTATATTCACCACATAATCCGTTATAGGAAAAGGAACCTCTCGACCATTTTCCACTATCATAGCATTATACTGATAAGACACAACTTTATCGGATGCATACGGGACGGGGCCCACTAACCGTATTTCCAACGGTGATACCGATCTATTAACATTATTGTTGCTGCTATCAAATTGAATCACTACCCGCTCAGGGGTCTTGAATACAAGAATAATCACATCCACATCATCTATATCACTTGATTGTTGAATCTGGATTACATTCTCATCCAAAAACCTCTGAATATCCCTCTTAACGATCATACACCCATGGGGGTTCACACTACAGATTGTACAACCATCATGGTCGTGCTCACAATCACTGATAAAACATAATGTTCTATGCATATCCACTAGAGACCTACAGATACATCGTACATCAAGACTCGGAAATTTCCTGGACAACCGTTCACCATATCGACTGAAGCATTACCATGAGCAAGCAACGAGTTAGCTTTCACATTAGATGCACGGTCCTCAAAGGACACAGGAATTTGAGGTGGATTTCTTGGTTGGAGTAGGTTCTTGAGAACCAAAGATGGATACAATTCTGCATATGTCATAGGAATAGGATCAAAGGAGACCTTCTTCCTCTCAAAGATTTGTTGTTGATTATTGTTGTTGTTGTTGTTGGTTCTTTGTTGCGATTGTTATTGACGTTGTTGTTGTTGAATCATAACTGATTAACTATTAGAATTATTGGAAAAATTGGAATCACTAATGAAACTTGATGTTGATGCTGACGCGGTTGAGAACTTCTTATGACATGAGGCCTCCTCTGCCTTCCTACAGATACTGAATTGGTTCCCCCTCCTTCCTCTTGGAAAAACCACCACCGTACTTCTTACTGGACGACGCTTCTTCCTTAGACAGACGTCCTTCACGGACTCCCTCTTTTAACCTCATCCCCATGTTTACCATTTCGGTGAAGTCACTGGGGGAACTGGCAATCATACATTCGTAATAAAACGAACTCAAGGTCTTCAGGAAAATCTTCGTAATCTCTTTTTCTTCTAATGGATGATTAATCTGAGCAGCAAGTTCCCTCCACCTCTGAGTATACTCCTTAAATATCTCATTATCCTTCTGAGACATAGACCTCAGTTGGTCTCTATCAGGCGCCATATCCATATTATACTTGTACGGTTTAATAAAAGCTTCACCCAGATCTTTGAAAGTACGAACACTTGCACTGTCTAGGCCCATATACCATCTCAGAGCAACACCAGTCAAACTATCTTGAAAGTAGTGAATCATCAACTGATCATAATCAGTTTGACTTGACATCTTTATGGCATACATGACAAGGTAGCTAAGTGGACAAGTATTTCGCTTATACTTTTCAAAGTCAGGGACTTTGAACTTCATTGGGATCTTCACATTTGGTACCAGGCATAGTTCAGCAGCACTCTTACCAAACAGGTCTTTTCCTCTCAATGTTTTCAACTCCTTTTGCAGCTCAAGGAATTGATCATTCATTTCATCCATCTTCTCACAAACATATGGGCCCTTAGACGGGTCAGAATGGTAGATGGTATCCTTAACACGGGGCAAGGTATGAACAACTAGATGTGGCACATACATGATCGGGCTAGATGTCGGCATAGAAGCAAAGGCAGGTGCAAACCCTTCAGGCATGAAGTTTGGTGGCATCTCCCACGGGAATCCAACAGGCATAGACGGACCGGATTGGATGGCAGCAATGGGTACAATCAAGCAAGCAACCTCAGAAATGACAGTCCTCTAGGGAGGAGTTGTGGGAGTTGGTGAAGACTGATTATGTGCAGCAAGAACAAATTCCATCATAGCGGTCAACTATGCAATCTCATCCTTCAGCTCTCTGTTCTCTTGTTCCAAATGTTCCATGATTTTGGGTTGATTGGCGCGAGTGTTGTATCGGTGAGTCATCTTGGCTGAAGCACATAAGAATAACCGATAAGACATCTCGCAGAAGAAACCTGTTATGCAAATGATGCATGAAATGCAATGTTTTTGTTTATTTAATCTCAAGGAACATATTGTTTTATTTGCAAGCATATAATAAAAATAATAACAATTTGATTGACCATAAAAATCTCTTTTATTCATAAAATTTGGAAGGATTACACTGAGTACAATTTCAGAAACCAAAGTACAAATACAAGAGAAAAGGAAACTAATCATCCTAAGGATCCCTTAGCAACAATGTCAGATGATCTAGTTGTGGGCGCGTACTTCCTTCGGATGCGTCAAATCTCGAACTCGAAAGAGGTCTTCATCTGAGCCTTCTCAAGGACAATCTAATCAACAATCTTCTTCCAAGCACTGGAAGGTTGAGGCATACTAGAGGAAGGTGAACCCTCTAGATCTCTCTGTCTCTTCACTGCTCGATCTTCAAGGAGTTCAATAAGTGCATCCTTGTCCTTTAACTCAAGCTGCAACTCTTCATGCTTTCGGTTCAAAGCATGGAACCGCTCTTCCCACATATCTCTCTCTTTCTTCATCTTGGTGAGCGTGTCTTCCAACTCCTCTATATCTTAGTTAGGGAGAGTTGATGGCTCATCCACAACCAAAGACCTAGGGCTTTCATAAGCATACGACATCTTCAACTCCGAAGCTCTCTTCTTCACCCAAGTTGTGTAAGCTTCCAAAGCTACACAGTTGCATGGACCAAGCTCAGATCTTCCTTTCCTATGCATATTATGCCAAACGTGTATCATCTTCTGCTTCAAATGTTGGGGATCTTTACATTCTTTCTAGAAAAGACCCTCTAACTGAGTGTTATTAGGTTTATCTCTCAAGGGGAACCTAATTTGATGACGAGCCAAAGCAGGGTTGTAGTTGATTCCTCTTTGTGTACCAATGAGAGGCACATTAGAGAATTCACCATAACTGTAAATAATATCCACACTACTCGATGTAGAATCATACCAAACAATATCATCATTAGTGAGAGACATACGTCTCTGGGACTACCTTAGACATTGTTTATTCTCCATAAAAGCATGCATCTGAGGCATGTGCGAAATAAACCACTTGTATAGAAGAGGAACACAACACATAATAGTCCCACCACCTTTAGAATTCCTCAAATGCAAAGAAAAATACATGTCACCCAACAGAGTCGAAACAAGATTCCCAATCAAGAAGATTCTGATGACGTTAACATCAAAAAAATCGTCAATGTTAGGGAACAAAGCTAAACCATAGATGAGCAACACAAAGATGGCTTCAAAAGCATCCATGCTACCAGCTTGAGCAAAGACATTGGCTTTACCAATGAGGAACTCAAAAGTCAATCAAAACATTCCTCCTTTCTTCACCTAATGAGTCTCAATCTCAGACTTCTTCAAATGAAGAGCTTCAGCTATAATATGAGATCTGGGAATCTCCTTCAATCCACTAAAAGGTACCTTGTCAGAAACAGGTATTCCCAAGAGATGGGCATATTCCTCTAACGTGGGCACGAGCTGATAATCGGGAAAAGTGAAGCAACCGTAGAGAGGGTCATAAAACTGAACCAAAACACTCAAGAGTCCTTCAACCACATCAGTAGATAATACAAACAAACGCTTCCCATGATGTTGCTTGAAGTCCAAGGGATCTAATACAAAAGATGATAGCTTCCTTAACTCTTTCAAATCAGGACATCTGAAACTGTACTTCTTAGTGTTCCTTCGTCCATTATCCATGGTCTGAAAATATTTGCAAACAAGACCTCAGTTCCTTGAAATTATTTTTCTGTGATGAATGTTATGATGTGCATGAATTCATGAATTCAACAATCACAAACAAGGGATCATACACAAGGAAAACACAAACAAAGGACAAGGGATGAATCCAGTCAAGATCAATCATCCATTTTGGTGGATTATGGTTTTCACCTTATCAACACCCAAGTTCCATTGATATTGACAAAACTTGATTAGATCAACCAAGAATCAAAGGGTTTGTTGTGAGTCACGAGCATGGAGTCAGGTAAGAACCATCCCAAATTAGTGTACTAAGGATAATAACCTGTAGATCATGTTCTAAAAAGTTCCCAAAGTCTTAATTTCATCTATCAGATATTATAGGTTAGGATGACTGACTCATCAACCCATAATATTCTCTAGAGAAACTTGTCTAAGTGTAGTATCGTGTAACAACTGTTATCAGGTCTACACCTGAACATTCTCCAAATCAGAGAAAGTAATGCCTTACCACAAATAACTTGTATGACATTAGTAACTCAAAAAGGGTCTCCATTGAGTAGATGGGTCTCAAGCCAACTTGTTAAGGACTACTCCACACAAGTCAAACATGACTATACCATCCTTCTATCTTAATTGCACTCAAGTTCGGGTTAGAACTTATCTCACCACTCAGAGATCACCAAGCACAACAGACAAATTATATCATACAAACAAGTATACAAACATCAAATACAAATATATACACATAAAAAACTAGGCTAAACCCACTGAGGAGTACTTCCCAGCAGAGTCGCCACTTAATTTCTGTAGCGGTAAATTTATGATCATCAAACTATGAATAAGTTTAACGTCAATAAAACCAGAGTCGCCACCGCGTTTTTATTGTTTCTACAGGAAAAGGGAAAAGTACGAACAAAACCCAAAGATAAGAAGATTTCAAATCAAAACTAATAAAATGCCAGAGATTACAGGTAAGGGGGTTGGTTACACAGAGGGAAGGTGTTAACACCCAAAGTGTCCTAGGTACTCCTAGGAAGCCCTTTTTTATGTGTGTATGTGTTTTTGGTATAAAAGATGTTTGAGAAAAATATAGTGTGGGGATGAGAGAAGAATTTATTGATTATATTTTTGTGTTTGACAAGACCTTCGGACTTGTGCCTACGTACCAACATAAAAATGAGGGATCAAAACCTCGTAGTTCATGGTATAAATTTCAAAGTGAGTGGATTGCTTTTAACAAGATTTAAATTCTAGCAATATGAAGATTAAGGCATCAAATAAATATAGCCACATCCAAGCAAGTAATTCCATAGCTAGCAGTATTCTTTGTCTTCTTATGTATCAGATGAAATACTCCTTGATTAACTCAGAATAAATCATTAGACACAAGATCAAAATAACAGTTGTATCAAGACCATATAGCAGATGAATTCAAGTGGATCTCAATACTTGCATCAGATGAAAGCTTAAATTACAATAACTGGGTCTAATAAATGTTTCCATTTACCAAGTCCTCTTGCATATGGAATGTTGCCTAATCCTAAGTCCAAAATTTCATATTAAACCCAACAGTCCACACAAACATTTTTTAGGGTTTTTTGTTGTTTATTAGGTATCTTAATGTCTTAAGACCACAAACACAAACAAAATAATATAAGCAAATATATACAATTATAATATATGGCTCAAATGAGCAAATTGAAAATGGCATAAACATAAACAAGTTAAATGATATGAAAATAGAAATGAATGGTAAATGACTTGAAATTAAATTGCATAAAGTAAATGACTTGAAGGTAAATCAAATTTGATAGTAGTTAGTTTTAGTCAAAGTTAATTGGATGTTAGTGGAGTTTTTCTTTTCAATTGATTAAGTCATTCTTTGGAGAACACTCAACCATCTATTCACAAGCATGGATCCTTGAACCAAGACATCTTCCAAAGGAAGGAAAAAAGGCCAAATTTCCACACAATACCATGAAAGATGGGAGACTTACAATCTAACTTACTAGAATGATATGCCTTTGGGGTCATATTTAGCTCTATGTTAAGCAATCGTAATTGGACTTATGTAGAAGTCACAACCATCTGAGGTCGGGCAATAAAAATTTAGGTGCTAATGCATGTTAGAGATTTGGTATAATGAACCAAACTCCTAAAACATACCACACACTAAAAGAAAAAAGATCAAAGGAGGGACATATCTCATTCATACTTGTATTGGTTAATCTAATACAAGGTTATTGATGAACCAATTAGCCTTAGGATATTGAGATTTCATTGGTCAATGAAAGGGATGGGGAAAGAATGGGATTGAAGAAGAAGAGGGAGGGGAGATGAGAGAAACACAAATTGGTCATGGAAGGAATTTTATCAAATTAAAATCATTCATTTATTTTGGGAGATGAAATGTACATTTCATCAATCCCCTAAATCCAATTATTTTAACTCAACAAAAGTCAAATTAACCTTGACTAAGGCCCAAACAAATAGTAAAACATAACAAGTCAATAAAAATAGTTCAACATAATTTTTACACAATTAATCAATTAAAAATCAAATTAAAAAATGCATTTAAACTCAATTTAATTTGGTCAAAACCTAAAGTCTCTTCAAAACACCAAATAAATGGCCAAGAGATTTATCCTAGGTCAAACAAGGTCAAAGGACCTTAGACAAAAAATTTATGATTTTTGAAAAGTCAGAAGTATTTTTAAACAATTAAAAATATGCACAAAAACAATTAATTCATGAAAAATATCAAAAATAATCCAAAAAATAATTTTAATTCAGAAAATGAAATAGGAAAATATTTAAAGATTTTTGGCGAAAGTCCCATATTTTTTGGATGAGAAATGAAATTAATATGAATTAATCAAAATAAATGGATTAAATAGAAAATCAGATCACCCTCATTAATTGATGTGACAAATCTAATGGTCATGCGCGTGTCATCCATGGTACACCCCAGTCAACGCGTTGCAACATTGGTAATTAAAACCAAAGGCCATGATTAAAACAATTTAAACAGATCTGATGGTTGAGAGGCATGACAACACACCACCGGAGCTAGGGTTCCGGTCTTCTTCTCTGGTGGACCTCACCGGACTGGTCCACCATCAACCATCACTAAAATAAAAAACAAGGACATGGATTCAAAGAAAAAATACTCAGGAGCACGAATTTTGCCTCAATTTTCTCTAATTCCAAGTATATAGAAAGATACAGGGATTTGAATTTTGAGGATCATGAATTGAGTTGCTTCGATTTGACCTCAAAGCAACTCAATCTTGTTGCCTACATTGGTAGGACTTCAGACAACCAAAAATCACAAAGAATGGTGAATAATTGAGAGAGAATCGAAGAGATGAAGTTTCTGAAGAATCACCTTCGAGTTGCTTCAAATTCACTTGATCTTGATCTGGATCTGCTTGCTTTCTCTTCCTCTTGCTTGTAGAAACCAATTGAGATGAAAAAGGAAGTGAACTTCTGGAGTTTGAACTTCCAAACAGAAGATGAAGTTCAAGCTCAATTTCAAAAGAAATCTTCAGAAATTATATGGAATGAAGGGTTTGGATTGTTCTGGCAAAGCTTCGGCAAGGTATTCATGGAGTTCTGATCATAATGCACTCCTATTTATAGCCAATGCAATTGATTTCCACACACTTTCTTTCAAATGTTCGAAAATAGAAAGTTTCATCATGAGCTATCATGGGCGTGCACAAAGCCTAAACAATCATTTGCAAAATCGTGCTAGGTCATGCTGAAGGTGTTGCATTAAGCCATGCAAAGTCGGGATGAGATTGATCATGTAATTCTTCCAAATGGTACCACACATTACACCCATGCGCAAGTCCTTCAATTTTGATCCAAATGAGATGATCTTGGACGTTTGGGAAAGGTGAGATCAAGGGGAACAACTTTCATGTTGAATAATTTTGCATTTGAAGCTTGGATCATGATAAATTTTGAGGTGGAAGTTTGGAAAATCAAACATATTTGAAAATTTTCTAAGTACCAAGTCAAATGTTCACTTCTTCCATCTTGAATAACTTTTTCGATGGACTTCAAATGGAAAAAGTTCCTTCATAAAAGTTGTATAGATTTCAAAACTATTCAATTTGGTCACCAATTTGACCTCATTTGGATTTGGCAATAAGGAGGTATGCATTTTAGAAGTTGAGGAAAATCACTTGTTCAATGGTAATAACCCAAAATGACATATAATGTTTCCTCTTGGCACATGCATTTTCAAGTGGAATTTGAACTTCCTCCAAACATAAAAGTTTAAGTAGACATCTTTAATTTGATCATAGAATTTTAATGGCTTTCATCTCATAAAAATTGAGCAAGTTATGGTCTTGGGAAGTTGACCTCCTAACTAGGGTTCAGACAAAGTGACCTATAATCTTTCACCATAAAAAATGACTTTCCAAGCAAAGAAAGGTGAGATCAAGGGGAACAACTTTCATGTTGAACACTTTTGCATTTTAAGCTTGGATCATGATAAATTTTGAGGTGGAAGTTTGGAAAATCAAACATATTTGAAAATTTTCTAAGTACCAAGTCAAATGTTCACTTCTTCCATCTTGAATAACTTTTTCGATGGACTTCAAATGGAAAAAGTTCCTTCATAAAAGTTGTATAGATTTCAAAACTATTCAATTTGGTCACCAATTTGACCTCATTTGGATTTGGCAATAAGGAGGTATGCATTTTAGAAGTTGAGGAAAATCACTTGTTCAATGGTAATAACCCAAAATGACATATAATGTTTCCTCTTGGCACATGCATTTTCAAGTTGAATTTGAACTTCCTCCAAACATAAAAGTTTAAGTAGACATCTTTAATTTGATCATCGAATTTTAATGGCTTTCATCTCATAAAAATTGAGCAAGTTATGGTCTTGGGAAGTTGACCTCCTAACTAGGGTTCAGACAAAGTGACTTATAATCTTTCACCATAAAAAATGACTTTCCAAGCAAAGAAAGGTGAGATCAAGGGGAACAACTTTCATGTTGAACACTTTTGCATTTTAAGCTTGGATCATGATAAATTTTGAGGTGGAAGTTTGGAAAATCAAACATATTTGAAAATTTTCTAAGTACCAAGTCAAATGTTCACTTCTTCCATCTTGAATAACTTTTTCGATGGACTTCAAATGGAAAAAGTTCCTTCATAAAAGTTGTATAGATTTCAAAACTATTCAATTTGGTCACCAATTTGACCTCATTTGGATTTGGCAATAAGGAGGTATGCATTTTAGAAGTTGAGGAAAATCACTTGTTCAATGGTAATAACCCAAAATGACATATAATGTTTCCTCTTGGCACATGCATTTTCAAGTTGAATTTGAACTTCCTCCAAACATAAAAGTTTAAGTAGACATCTTTAATTTGATCATCGAATTTTAATGGCTTTCATCTCATAAAAATTGAGCAAGTTATGGTCTTGGGAAGTTGACCTCCTAACTAGGGTTCAGACAAAGTGACCTATAATCTTTCACCATAAAAAATGACTTTCCAAGCAAAGAAAGGTGAGATCAAGGGGAACAACTTTCATGTTGAACACTTTTGCATTTTAAGCTTGGATCATGATAAATTTTGAGGTGGAAGTTTGGAAAATCAAACATATTTGAAAATTTTCTAAGTACCAAGTCAAATGTTCACTTCTTCCATCTTGAATAACTTTTTCGATGGACTTCAAATGGAAAAAGTTCCTTCATAAAAGTTGTATAGATTTCAAACTATTCAATTTGGTCACCAATTTGACCTCATTTGGATTTGGCAATAAGGAGGTATGCATTTTAGAAGTTGAGGAAAATCACTTGTTCAATGGTAATAACCCAAAATGACATATAATGTTTCCTCTTGGCACATGCATTTTCAAGTTGAATTTGAACTTCCTCCAAACATAAAAGTTTAAGTAGACATCTTTAATTTGATCATCGAATTTTAATGGCTTTCATCTCATAAAAATTGAGCAAGTTATGGTCTTGGGAAGTTGACCTCCTAACTAGGGTTCAGACAAAGTGACCTATAATCTTTCACCATAAAAAATGACTTTCCAAGCAAAGAAAGGTGAGATCAAGGGGAACAACTTTCATGTTGAACACTTTTGCATTTTAAGCTTGGATCATGATAAATTTTGAGGTGGAAGTTTGGAAAATCAAACATATTTGAAAATTTTCTAAGTACCAAGTCAAATGTTCACTTCTTCCATCTTGAATAACTTTTTCGATGGACTTCAAATGGAAAAAGTTCCTTCATAAAAGTTGTATAGATTTCAAAACTATTCAATTTGGTCACCAATTTGACCTCATTTGGATTTGGCAATAAGGAGGTATGCATTTTAGAAGTTGAGGAAAATCACTTGTTCAATGGTAATAACCCAAAATGACATATAATGTTTCCTCTTGGCACATGCATTTTCAAGTTGAATTTGAACTTCCTCCAAACATAAAAGTTTAAGTAGACATCTTTAATTTGATCATCGAATTTTAATGGCTTTCATCTCATAAAAATTGAGCAAGTTATGGTCTTGGGAAGTTGACCTCCTAACTAGGGTTCAGACAAAGTGACCTATAATCTTTCACCATAAAAAATGACTTTCCAAGCAAAGAAAGGTGAGATCAAGGGGAACAACTTTCATGTTGAACACTTTTGCATTTTAAGCTTGGATCATGATAAATTTTGAGGTGGAAGTTTGGAAAATCAAACATATTTGAAAATTTTCTAAGTACCAAGTCAAATGTTCACTTCTTCCATCTTGAATAACTTTTTCGATGGACTTCAAATGGAAAAAGTTCCTTCATAAAAGTTGTATAGATTTCAAAACTATTCAATTTGGTCACCAATTTGACCTCATTTGGATTTGGCAATAAGGAGGTATGCATTTTAGAAGTTGAGGAAAATCACTTGTTCAATGGTAATAACCCAAAATGACATATAATGTTTCCTCTTGGCACATGCATTTTCAAGTTGAATTTGAACTTCCTCCAAACATAAAAGTTTAAGTAGACATCTTTAATTTGATCATCGAATTTTAATGGCTTTCATCTCATAAAAATTGAGCAAGTTATGGTCTTGGGAAGTTGACCTCCTAACTAGGGTTCAGACAAAGTGACCTATAATCTTTCACCATAAAAAATGACTTTCCAAGCAAAGAAAGGTGAGATCAAGGGGAACAACTTTCATGTTGAACACTTTTGCATTTTAAGCTTGGATCATGATAAATTTTGAGGTGGAAGTTTGGAAAATCAAACATATTTGAAAATTTTCTAAGTACCAAGTCAAATGTTCACTTCTTCCATCTTGAATAACTTTTTCGATGGACTTCAAATGGAAAAAGTTCCTTCATAAAAGTTGTATAGATTTCAAAACTATTCAATTTGGTCACCAATTTGACCTCATTTGGATTTGGCAATAAGGAGGTATGCATTTTAGAAGTTGAGGAAAATCACTTGTTCAATGGTAATAACCCAAAATGACATATAATGTTTCCTCTTGGCACATGCATTTTCAAGTTGAATTTGAACTTCCTCCAAACATAAAAGTTTAAGTAGACATCTTTAATTTGATCATAGAATTTTAATGGCTTTCATCTCATAAAAATTGAGCAAGTTATGGTCTTGGGAAGTTGACCTCCTAACTAGGGTTCAGACAAAGTGACCTATAATCTTTCACCATAAAAAATGACTTTCCAAGCAAAGAAAGGTGAGATCAAGGGGAACAACTTTCATGTTGAACACTTTTGCATTTTAAGCTTGGATCATGATAAATTTTGAGGTGGAAGTTTGGAAAATCAAACATATTTGAAAATTTTCTAAGTACCAAGTCAAATGTTCACTTCTTCCATCTTGAATAACTTTTTCGATGGACTTCAAATGGAAAAAGTTCCTTCATAAAAGTTGTATAGATTTCAAAACTATTCAATTTGGTCACCAATTTGACCTCATTTGGATTTGGCAATAAGGAGGTATGCATTTTAGAAGTTGAGGAAAATCACTTGTTCAATGGTAATAACCCAAAATGACATATAATGTTTCCTCTTGGCACATGCATTTTCAAGTTGAATTTGAACTTCCTCCAAACATAAAAGTTTAAGTAGACATCTTTAATTTGATCATCGAATTTTAATGGCTTTCATCTCATAAAAATTGAGCAAGTTATGGTCTTGGGAAGTTGACCTCCTAACTAGGGTTCAGACAAAGTGACTTATAATCTTTCACCATAAAAAATGACTTTCCAAGCAAAGAAAGGTGAGATCAAGGGGAACAACTTTCATGTTGAACACTTTTGCATTTTAAGCTTGGATCATGATAAATTTTGAGGTGGAAGTTTGGAAAATCAAACATATTTGAAAATTTTCTAAGTACCAAGTCAAATGTTCACTTCTTCCATCTTGAATAACTTTTTCGATGGACTTCAAATGGAAAAAGTTCCTTCATAAAAGTTGTATAGATTTCAAAACTATTCAATTTGGTCACCAATTTGACCTCATTTGGATTTGGCAATAAGGAGGTATGCATTTTAGAAGTTGAGGAAAATCACTTGTTCAATGGTAATAACCCAAAATGACATATAATGTTTCCTCTTGGCACATGCATTTTCAAGTTGAATTTGAACTTCCTCCAAACATAAAAGTTTAAGTAGACATCTTTAATTTGATCATCGAATTTTAATGGCTTTCATCTCATAAAAATTGAGCAAGTTATGGTCTTGGGAAGTTGACCTCCTAACTAGGGTTCAGACAAAGTGACCTATAATCTTTCACCATAAAAAATGACTTTCCAAGCAAAGAAAGGTGAGATCAAGGGGAACAACTTTCATGTTGAACACTTTTGCATTTTAAGCTTGGATCATGATAAATTTTGAGGTGGAAGTTTGGAAAATCAAACATATTTGAAAATTTTCTAAGTACCAAGTCAAATGTTCACTTCTTCCATCTTGAATAACTTTTTCGATGGACTTCAAATGGAAAAAGTTCCTTCATAAAAGTTGTATAGATTTCAAAACTATTCAATTTGGTCACCAATTTGACCTCATTTGGATTTGGCAATAAGGAGGTATGCATTTTAGAAGTTGAGGAAAATCACTTGTTCAATGGTAATAACCCAAAATGACATATAATGTTTCCTCTTGGCACATGCATTTTCAAGTTGAATTTGAACTTCCTCCAAACATAAAAGTTTAAGTAGACATCTTTAATTTGATCATCGAATTTTAATGGCTTTCATCTCATAAAAATTGAGCAAGTTATGGTCTTGGGAAGTTGACCTCCTAACTAGGGTTCAGACAAAGTGACCTATAATCTTTCACCATAAAAAATGACTTTCCAAGCAAAGAAAGGTGAGATCAAGGGGAACAACTTTCATGTTGAACACTTTTGCATTTTAAGCTTGGATCATGATAAATTTTGAGGTGGAAGTTTGGAAAATCAAACATATTTGAAAATTTTCTAAGTACCAAGTCAAATGTTCACTTCTTCCATCTTGAATAACTTTTTCGATGGACTTCAAATGGAAAAAGTTCCTTCATAAAAGTTGTATAGATTTCAAAACTATTCAATTTGGTCACCAATTTGACCTCATTTGGATTTGGCAATAAGGAGGTATGCATTTTAGAAGTTGAGGAAAATCACTTGTTCAATGGTAATAACCCAAAATGACATATAATGTTTCCTCTTGGCACATGCATTTTCAAGTTGAATTTGAACTTCCTCCAAACATAAAAGTTTAAGTAGACATCTTTAATTTGATCATCGAATTTTAATGGCTTTCATCTCATAAAAATTGAGCAAGTTATGGTCTTGGGAAGTTGACCTCCTAACTAGGGTTCAGACAAAGTGACCTATAATCTTTCACCATAAAAAATGACTTTCCAAGCAAAGAAAGGTGAGATCAAGGGGAACAACTTTCATGTTGAACACTTTTGCATTTTAAGCTTGGATCATGATAAATTTTGAGGTGGAAGTTTGGAAAATCAAACATATTTGAAAATTTTCTAAGTACCAAGTCAAATGTTCACTTCTTCCATCTTGAATAACTTTTTCGATGGACTTCAAATGGAAAAAGTTCCTTCATAAAAGTTGTATAGATTTCAAAACTATTCAATTTGGTCACCAATTTGACCTCATTTGGATTTGGCAATAAGGAGGTATGCATTTTAGAAGTTGAGGAAAATCACTTGTTCAATGGTAATAACCCAAAATGACATATAATGTTTCCTCTTGGCACATGCATTTTCAAGTTGAATTTGAACTTCCTCCAAACATAAAAGTTTAAGTAGACATCTTTAATTTGATCATCGAATTTTAATGGCTTTCATCTCATAAAAATTGAGCAAGTTATGGTCTTGGGAAGTTGACCTCCTAACTAGGGTTCAGACAAAGTGACCTATAATCTTTCACCATAAAAAATGACTTTCCAAGCAAAGAAAGGTGAGATCAAGGGGAACAACTTTCATGTTGAACACTTTTGCATTTTAAGCTTGGATCATGATAAATTTTGAGGTGGAAGTTTGGAAAATCAAACATATTTGAAAATTTTCTAAGTACCAAGTCAAATGTTCACTTCTTCCATCTTGAATAACTTTTTCGATGGACTTCAAATGGAAAAAGTTCCTTCATAAAAGTTGTATAGATTTCAAAACTATTCAATTTGGTCACCAATTTGACCTCATTTGGATTTGGCAATAAGGAGGTATGCATTTTAGAAGTTGAGGAAAATCACTTGTTCAATGGTAATAACCCAAAATGACATATAATGTTTCCTCTTGGCACATGCATTTTCAAGTTGAATTTGAACTTCCTCCAAACATAAAAGTTTAAGTAGACATCTTTAATTTGATCATCGAATTTTAATGGCTTTCATCTCATAAAAATTGAGCAAGTTATGGTCTTGGGAAGTTGACCTCCTAACTAGGGTTCAGACAAAGTGACCTATAATCTTTCACCATAAAAAATGACTTTCCAAGCAAAATTAGCTCTTAAATTAAAATTTAAAGTTGTTTTTAATGTAATTTTGAGTAAGTTTTATCTTGGAATCATTTTCATATAACAAAAATTGTAGGAGATAAGGTCTAGGGAACCCCAGTTTTGACCAGTTGACTTTCTCTGGTCAACCACCATGAACCATCTTGCTAGCTTGACATTCTCTTGACTTTTGGGACTTATGAAGGATCATATATGCATAATATGATGTAATATGAAATATCCCTTGAAATATTTGATCAATTGGTGAAGAAAATTATTGAGGAAGTCACACAAGATACCCAGATGAATTAGGGCTTTCAAGGCAAACAAGCTTCCAACTCTTGATGAATTCTTGATCAAAATGATATGTGAAGACCCTGGGGATCCATATATGATGTCTAGAGTCATTGTGAACCATCTCTTGATTAGTTTCCTTGCATTGAGGGTCTCAAACCCTAGATATGAGCTTGATGGAGCATAAGTGAGCATACACACTACCTACAAAAGAAAAAACTATACATTGACACATTTTTGGTAATTTGGTTAGTAAATAATGAAAGACAAAGTATGATACTATAAAAGTGTGCTTGGGAACCTCTCCCAATGCAATCCCCAATGAATGAGGGGTAAGGAGGATGCCAAGGTGTGATCCCAATGCCAATGCATATGATGAGATAACATGAGGGATCTTAGGGTCAAAATTGGGGTCTTACAACATAGGAGAAGGATTTTTCTTAAGACAATAAAAAAAATTACTTAAAATGGTGAATAACAATAGGAACATCAACAACAATCCAATTGTTGCATGTCTGGCCATGCGTCACAAAGTTGGCACAAGCTTCGTCTTCATCACCACTATCTTCAATAATGGCAGTTGAGTGTTGATCATTCCCATGAATGAACCCTCCACTGCGAAATATTGGTTGCATAACTTTGACTTTAGCGTTGAACGACCCTGGTTGAAATCCCAATCCGGTTCTATTCTTGTTCTCGGCGACCTCCACGACACGACCCCACTTGTCAATGTTGCCAGCCTAAATATCCTCTTGCGCATCTTTCAAAGAAGACAAGGGTGCCCCAGTTTTCTTCATTTCCTCAGTAATAGATAAGGCCTGGAACAGTGTTCCAAGCTTCTCTTCAGCATCAACGTACGGGAAAGATGACAGATGGGACACTAACAATGCCTTCTCTCCACCAACAATGACAAGCTTGTCGTTCTTCACAAATTTTAGCTTTTGGTGTAGAGTAGACGTTACTGCTCCAGCTTCATGAATCCATGGCCTTTCCACCAAGCAACTGTAGGTCGGGTGGATACCCATTACCTGAAAAGTAATTTGGAAATCACTCGGACCTATCTTCACTGGAAGGTCCACTTCACCAATGACAGTTTTACGAGAATCGTCGAACGCTTTAGAAGACACTCTTCAAAGACACACACTTGATCTTACTTAGCAGCTTCAATCAAGTAGACACACACTCATGCTTAAAAGCTTAGAGTGACAAATTACAACTCAAAAATCAGACCAATTCAATCATCTATGGATGAATTGAATGGCTTACAAGTCACACGACCACACAAGACACAAACCCTTATTCTCTCTCAATATTTCGCTCTGTATTTCTTGTGTATCAAATCAGGTTTTCCATGTCCTTTTTCTAGAAGCTTCCAGCTGGGCTTGGACATCATAAAACCCTAAAACTACTTTCCATTCAAATCTTCTCATGACAGCTGATTAGATCTCTTTGGAAAATAAGTAAATCTGGTTGTAATTAATGATTGAATGCGTTTGTAAATCAGATCTTCAATCATACATAGATTGCCATTAAAAGCGCAATCACATAACACATAACATTCACACTGAATGTTCTGTGTACAAATGTCATGACATCGGGTCTGACATCCTGGAACAATCCTGCATAATTCCATTTTAAATATCCAGCAGGTACATAATATCAGATGTCATGACATCGTGTATGACATCCTGAAACAATCCTGCATAATTATATTTTTAACCACCAGCAGGTACCAGATATCTTATGTTAAGACATCACATGCAACATCTTGTGAACACTCTTTGTTTTACCAAAATTGCTGCCAACACTTAGAACCAACAAACTCCCCCTTTGTCAAATTTTGGCTAAAACATATATCAGTCCATTTTGTTCACAAGAAAAACACATCAGCAGTTAAACAGCATAACAGCAGTTTAAGCAGCAGTAGAAGCAAACAGAATTACTAGCTATAATAGCAACTAGTAAAACACACAAATGCACATGTGTACATCTTCTCCCCCTAAGTCTGTACAACACAGACATCTCCTTCAGCAATAACAGCACCTGTAATAACAACACCTGTAACAATCAGAATATCCTTCTGACATCTCCTTCAACATCTGTAACATTCATAATCACATTCTGACATCTCCTTTAACATCACAGAACAGAACAACATTTTGTTCAACATCAAACATCTCCTTCACCATCAGCTGTTCACCTGTTTAGCCTAGCTAGCTACAACAACACTGCAGATCTCCATAATCCACACACTTAACTGCTGAATCACATAATCACTTCTCCCCCTTTTTAGTCAAAATAGACCAAAGGTGACCAATTAGACAAAATAAATGTCAAAATGCCTAGCAGAGAATGTCACAAGAGATGTTATAACATATAAAATGTTAAAACATAAATGTTAGGAGATACAAACCAAAATTGTACACAGCTGCAATAGCTGAGATAATTAGAAATCCATGGAACTCATTAAGAGCCCAAATATTACATCAAGGCATCAGTAAGGACTGCAAAAAATTACAAACATTCCAACAGAAAAAACAACAAAACATCCAGCATCCAGAATAGCCAAAACATCATCCAGAACAGCATCCAGAACACACAGTCTTCATAACAGCACACAGCACGCACATTCTTCATAATAGGGGGACCATTATAACTCAGTCTGAGGAAGTAGCATCTTCTTCACCTTCAGATTCAGAATTGCCACTAGATTGATCTTGAGAAATGGACTTCTCACTTGAGGTATGGGCATTTGACTCCTTAGTTTCACCACCCTTATCCATCTCTTCCTTCTGTAAGCTACTAATGAGAACCTCTAAAGCCTCTTTCCTTGCCATGGAAACCCTAATCACAATTTTCATCTCCTTACAAGTTTCCTTGCTATTTTTGTCAAGAATATCCTCTGGGATATTAACCACAAACTCCTTTGATTGCTATAAATTCTCATGAATACAAATCCCCAATTTCCCTCTTAAACATTCAAACTGATTAGCATCCAAAGCTTTTGTGAATATGTCAACTAATTGCATTTCAGTAGTAACATGCTCCAGTGTTATGATTTTCTCTTCCACAAGTTCTCTAATGAAGTGATGACGAATATCAATGTGCTTTATCCTGCTGTGCTGAATAGGATTTTTGGAAATATTTATAGCACTCAGGTTGTCACAGTACAATGTCATGACATCTTGCGTGACATTGTACTCAGTCAACATTTGTTTCATCCAAACCAGTTGAGAACAACTACTCCCAGCTACTATGTATTCAGCTTCAGTAGTGGATAAGGACACACAATTTTGTTTCTTGCTAAACCATGATATCAGATTGTTCCCCAAGAAGAAGCATCCTCCTGATGTGCTTTTCCTATCATCAGCATTTCCAGCCCAGTCAGCATCACAGTAACCAGTTAGCATAGATCCAGATCCATGAGTATATAACATCCCATAGTCACGGGTGCCATTGACATATTTCAGTATTCTATTCACTTGGTTTATGTGACTGACTTTTGGTTCAACTTGATATCTAGCACAAACACCTACAGCAAATGAAATGTCAGGTCTGCTTGTTGTGAGATATAGCAGACTACCTATCATGCTTTTGTATAGACTTTGATCTACACTGACACCATTTTCATCTTTGGAGATTTTCACATGTGTAGGAGCAGGTGTCCTTTTATGACTTGCATTCTCCATGCTAAACTTGCTTGACAATGTTCTTGGCATACTTGCTTTGAGATAGAAAGATAGAATCTTCCATCTGCTTGACTTGTAGCCCAAGAAAGTAGGTCAGCTCTCCAACAAGGCTCATCTCAAACTCAAACTGCATTTGTCTAACAAAATGTTCAACCATCTGATCTGACATCCCACCAAACACAATGTTATCTACATATATTTGTGCCACCATGAGCTTGCCTCCTTCATTCTTCACAAATAGGGTTTTGTCAATACCTCCTTTCATGTATCCATTGTTAGTGATATGAGTCTCTCATACCAAGCCCTAGGAGCTTGCTTCAACCCATAGAGGGCTTTCTTCAATCTGTACACATGCTTTGGAAGATTTGGATCTATGAATCCTTTAGGTTGTTCAACAAATAATTCCTCATTTAAGTAGCCATTCAAGAAGGCACTTTTTACATCCATTTGGAACAGTTTGAATTTCATAATACATGCCACTCCAAGCAATAATCTAATGGACTCAAGGCGATCTACAGGAGCAAAAGTTTCATCAAAGTCTACTCCTTCAACTTGAGTATATCCTTGTGCTACTAATCTTGCTTTGTTTTTAGTAACAACCCCTTGTTCATCAGATTTATTCTTATACATCCACTTTGTACCTATGACATTTACTCCTTCAGGTCTAGGAACCAGTTCCCATACTTCATTCCTCTTGAATTGACCTAACTCCTCCTGCATGGAATTGATCCAGAACTCATCAGTCAAGGCTTCCTTGACATTCCTAGGTTCAATCTTTGACACAAATCAGCCATGTGAGATCACTTCCCTTGATCTAGTAGTGACCCCTTTATTTAGATCTCCTATAATGAGATCTTTGGGATGATCCTTCTGAACTCTGATGGAGGGTCCCTTGTTGATTTTGTCATCTTCAGGTTCAGCTTGAGGAGGTTCACTTTCCTTATTTTTGTCTGAGAAGTCAGCTGGGGAATCATTCAGAGATGTCTCGACATCGTCTGTGACATCACTCTGTTGGTCATCAACCACAACATTAATAGATTCCATCATTACATTAGTTCTGGAATTAAAGACTATGTAAGCTCTGCTGTTTGTTGAGTAGCCCAGAAATATTCCCTCATCACTTTTGGGTTCCATCTTCCTTCTTTGTTCATGATCAGTCAAGATATAGCATTTACTACCAAATACATGGAAGTATTTGACTGTAGGTCTTCTTCCTTTTCAGACTTCATATAGGGTTGTAGGAGTCCCTTTCTTCAATGTCACTCTGTTGTGAACATAGCAGGCTGTGTTCATGGCTTCAGCCCAAAAGTGGTAGGGCAGTTTCTTAGCATGAATCATAGCTCTGGCTGATTCTTGAAGAGTTCTATTTTTTCTTTCCATCACACCATTTTGCTGGGGAGTAATGGGAGAAGAGAACTCATGATGAATTCCTTCTGAAGAGCAAAATTCAGCAAATTTGTTCTCAAATTCCTTCCCATGATCACTTCTAATTTTGATAACTGGACTTTCCTTTTCTCTTTTAAGTTTTAAACAAAGATTCTTGAAGACTTCAAAGACATCAGATTTTTCTCTTATAAAATTGATCCAGGTGTATCTGGAGAAGTCATCCACCACTATATATGCATACTTCTTCCCACCAAGGCTTTCCACTTGCATGGGTCCCATCAAATCCATATGGAGGAGTTCCAAAACTTTGGTAGTGGTGTCATGTCTGAGCTTCTGGTGTGACATCCTTGTCTGTTTTCCAATCTGACATTCTCCACAGATTCTTCCTTCATCAATCTTCAAGTTGGGAATTCCTCTAACAGCTTCAATAGATATAATCCTCTTCATACCTTTAAGATGCAGATGGCCCAATCTTTGATTCCATATCTTCACTTCTTCCTCTTTGGCCAAGGTACACATTGAAGAGTAACCAGTTTCTTGAGAACTCCACATGTAGCAGTTGTCTTTAGACCTAAATCCTTTCATGATCACTTCATTTTCATTGTTAGTAATCAGACATTCAGTTCTAGTGAAGTGTACATTTAGACCTTGGTCACACAGTTGACTGATGCTTATTAGATTAGCAGTTAATCCCTTAACAAGTAGGACATTGTCAAGGTCAGGAACTCCAAGGCAATCAAGCTTACCAATCCTCTTGATTTCACCCTTTGCTCCATCACCAAAGGTTACATAACTTGTGGCATGAGGATGAAGGCCAGTTAGCAGGTTTTTGTTCCTAGTCATGTGTCTGGAGCAACCACTATCAAAATACCAATCTTCTTTGGCTGAAACTCTGAAGGAAGTGTGAGCTATCAAACATGTAACATTATTCCTAGGAACCCATTGCTTTTTATTGATAGGTCTGTAATGTTTGGGTTTAGGTAGATAATGAGCAGGCTGAGGGTAACCATACAGCTTATAGCAGAAGGGTTTTATGTGGCCAAACATCCCACAGTAATGACATCTCCATTTTTGGTGTTTCCCTTTCTGCTGTCTTCCTTTATGATGTTGTAACATGTGATGTGACATTGCAGGTTTGTTATCAATATGGTTGCACTTAGGTTTGGATTTAGGTTTGCCATTTGTTTGCAATCAGCCTTAGATTCATTCAACCCAATGCCAGATTTGTCTCCTGTTATTTGACCAGTCTGGAGAATCTTGTCTAAGATGTCAGATCCATTGTTAAGCATTCTTACATACTTGGTCATCTCATCTAGTTTGGAATTCAAGAGTGCAGCTTCAGTCTTCAACTTGGAGATGGTTTCCACATGTTCTCCCTTCTCATTCTCTAGCTGAGCTATCACTTTCTTCTGGATTTCAACTTGTCTGCACACTTCTGCACTTCTATGACACAACTCTCTGTAGGTAGTTGCCGGCTCTTCAAAGGTTACTTCATCATCACTTGAATCTTCATCAGAACCCTATCTTCCTGTCAATGCAGTCACAAGATTTGCAGCTTCTTCTGTTTCACTTTCATCAGACCAAGAGGCAGCAAGACTCCTCTTTTGTTTCTTGAGGTAGGTGCCACATTCAGTTCTAATGTGACCATACCCATCATATTCATAGCTGATGCGTGCTTTTCGCAAGTATACGAACGTGTCAGAGTAATATAAAAGATTGTCGAATCCACATAAACCAAGTGTCAATCTATCGTAATCTAGTGTTATGGTGTTTATCAAAGGTAATCAAAATAGGGGTTTTTAGAGTGTGCAATGAAAAGTAAAGTGTTGAATAAAGTTCAATTAATAAAGACAGGCTCGAATGTAATTCACATAATCAATTAATAATCCAAGTACTTGATAATAGAACTACTTATGGGCAGTGTTTCCTACTTTGAAAAGAACCAATTTAACAGGAACTGTCGCTTTCGCGTATTCAGAACTGAGTTGTACTCCCTAATCAAACCCTCTTATTGTCACTTATAAAAAGGCGCGCATTGCGTTAGAGTAGTAAACCTATTTTTAAGAAATATAGTATCTTGACTAAGTTGAAAAGTATTTTAACCTAGATTTCTTAACCAAAAGAGGTTCTCACGAACCATACTCTAAACTTATAAACGCGTCCGAAAATAGTTTTAAAATCTCTTTTCTTCTTAAGTTAAAAACTCCTAATGAACTAAACAAAGCGCTTTCGCTGTATTTGAAATAGTTAGAAACAATTCAGTTTAAATAGACGTTGGACGGCTTTCGATCTTACCCAACGGAAATTAAGTGCGGGAAAACTTAAGTTGAAAGTTAAAATAGCCCTTAAGTGTTTCTACGAACAATTGTACGGATTATCGGTTCAATTACGATCCTTACATTCTAACCTTATAGATTTAGTTAGACATGGTAAAGTAAAGCTGCATTTTAATTTAAATAATAGTAGTGCGAGTGCGGAAAGTAAATAAATGTAGTGCGAGTGCGGAAAGTAAATAAAAGTAGTGCGAGTGCGGAAAATAAATGAAAGTAGTGCGAGTGCGGAAAATAAATAAAGTAAAGCGAGTGCGAGAAATAAATAAAGTAAAGCGAGTGCGAGAAATAAATAAAGTAAAGCGAGTGCGAGAAATAAATAAAGTAAAGACAGTGCGGGAAAATTGTGTCGCCTTAGTGGAAGTAGTGGGGAACGTGACAGTTGAGGGAAGTTGAGTTGTGACACGTCATGGCTGGTCCTATGGCGCCAGCCACAGTGGGAGCCACAAGTGTAAAATGCTGAATTTTAGTCTTTTTAGCTCATTTTCACTCCTTTTCTCGATCGGGGCTCCGATTAAAGTAAAAACCTGAAAATAAAGAGAAACATAGTAATAACACAACAAAATAACAATAAAACCACTAAAATGCATGCGAAATCGGAGTCGAAAATATGGTGAATTTCAGTGTCATCAAACTCTCCCACACTTAAACCCTTGTTGTCCTCAAGCAAAACACAAAAAAAAACTCATAGAAGAAGAACAGGTGTCAACGAGTGATTCGGGCTAGAAAGATTTCTAAGTTCAAGTCGGGATGCAGTGATAGGTACTAACTGAGTGAACTAAGGGTATCATGATGACACTTATCCGCAAACACGAACATAAACTCCATTCCTATATTAACCAACCCATATTATCCCACAATACCTAGGCCTTCCTCTTCATCTCTTTTTGTGTCCTTTTCATTCAGGCGCAATCACATTAAGCCCGTTATCCGTACATGCTTCATAGAAGAGTGACCTGTTAGTGATTATGATCCAAACATGAGGTTCCTGGCACATAAATGTGTGTAAACTCTTTTATTTGACCCAACTGCAGTTGTGGGGGATCGGATCGTAATCCGCCCTACCGAGTTCAGTGCCAGATACCTCTGAACCAACTAACAGCGGGTAAGTTTTTATTTTTCTTTTTCTTTTTCTTTTTGTAGCAAATTTTTACAACTCTTTTGGTTTAAATGACTTTGTGAGGGTCAGCTATATCGGATTTTCCTTTTTGCTTTCTTTTATTTATTTCACTGGATCATTCACTTATATTCATCGGTCCCCTACGTAGAGGATGCGTAGGCCGGAGCTGACTGCTGGGATAAACTACTGAGGACTTATACTGAAATGATGATTAAGGCCATGGTATATGGGGTTTCGGGAATGATTCATATATTCATGAAGTCTATCGTGCTAAAACAATACTGATGTTTCAAAAAGTTCTCCCAAGTCACCGCATCCTTACTCAAAACCCGTCTTTAAAACCCAAAAACTTTCAGAATAACACTGTTTTCTTTTGCAAAAAAATTTTGGTAGGGCTAAAGGTATGAGGAGATAAGACTGTACTAAAGATACACTATATTGGTGACTCGTCAGACTCATGCATTATCTAAGACACTTATACTAAAAGCAAAATGAAATAAAGTAAACAAAAAAAGAAATAAAAATAAACAAACTATCTAAAAACAGCAAAGAAAAGCGATAAAGTCTCCTCCCACACTTAAATCGAACATTGTCCCCAATGTTTCGAAATAAGATAAGGGGGGAGTCACCTGACATCCTACTGCTGACCACTGGTGCCTTCGCCATCCTGAGGTGGATGACGTGATCGGGTACGACGACGGTCTCTCTGATCCATCCTGGCCTGTAAGGCATCCTGAGCAGTCCTCACCTCTCGAAGGTTACCCAAAATGGAACCTTGAGTGGCTTTGATGAGTGCAGTATGTTGACGGTGGTATTGTTGCTGACGGGCTTGCGTATTTATGATCGTAAGCAAGGACTGCAAAACAGTGTCATAGGATCTTTCTGTCCTCCGCTGCGATTCTTGCATGAAGCTCGTGTTATCCGCCAGTTGTTGTTGGATGGTAGAGAGTAGGTCGTCACGCCTTTGCTCTCTAGCCATATGGTCACACCACATCTCCTCTGTAATATAAAAGCCAGGAGCAGAACCTGCAAAATAAGAAGATGGTGTGGTGTATGGTTGTGAAGGATGATGGGGGGACACATGAGGTACGGGAGATCGCTCTCGCCGATCATATTCTTCATCAGTGTCGTGTCCCTCCTCATCAGGAACATTAGGAGGAAGTGAACCCAAAACAGGTGGAGCATCTAAAACGTAGGTCCAATTCCTTTCATCACATACATCACTACGTCTAGTGCATGGTAAGATAACAGATGGGCGTATTTGTGATCGTAAGCAGGGACTGTAAAACAGTGTCATAGGATCTTTCTGTCCTCCGCTGCGATTCTTGCATGAAGCTCATGTTATCCGCCAGTTGTTGTTGGATGGTAGAGAGTAGGTCGTCACGCCTTTGCTCTATAGCCATGTGGTCACGCCACATCTCCTCTGTAATATAAAAGCCAGGAGCAGAACTTGCAAAAGAAGAAGATGGTGTGGTGTGTGGTGGTGAAGGATGATGGGGGGACACATGAGGTACGGGAGATCGCTCTCGCCGATCATATTCTTCATCAGTGTCGTATCCCTCCTCATCAGGAACATTAGGAGGAAGTGGACCCAAAACAGGTGGAGCATCTAAAACGTAGGTCCAATTCCTTTCATCACGTACATCAGTATGTCTAGTGCATGGTAAGACAACAAATGGGATAGCTACACCATGAACCATAAGCACATAGCCTCCTTCTCTCCTCAATCGGCATAATTTCACATCTCTCAGAAATTTTAGGTTGATTGTGCGAGGAGGTAAGGGACCTAGGGTAGCTATCTCATTGTTCAGGTTAAGCGCCCGAGCAATAGACGTAATGAGTCCTCCGAAAACAATCGGTCCCGCTTTGTTTAAAGTTAAAGCCATATGTGCGAGCATGAACGGGACCGAGTTAATTATTCTATTTGTGAGGCTTCCTTGCAAAAATAGAAGCTCTCGAGCATTGACCTTGTTTGGATTCTCCCGGCCAAAAATAGTACATGCCAACAGATATCTAAAAACTCTGATGGTCGGGTTATGGATGGTCGAGGCGAGAATTCCTTCAAAAGAATTTATAGAAGTGTTTGACAATCTCTGCCAGAAGGAAAACACCTCGACCGACCACTCTGAATCCAAAGGGCCCTCACAAATAGCACCGTCCCCATGAGGGATTCCTAAAAGGCCTGCTAGTGTGTCGGTACTGAATTCATATTCAACAGCAAACACTCTAAATCGGACAGTACCAACTGTGCTAGCAGTGTTAGGATTCACAATATAGATTAAAGAACTTAAAAATTCGATTGTCAATCGCTCAAAGGTAGGTTCTTTGTTTGAAAAGATATTATGCAAACCTAAATTATCTAATAAATAAAAAATGCTATGGTAGATACCCAAATTGTAGAGACAATTTTCATCGACATACCTTGTCGGGAGGATCTCCCGATTTTGCAACCGTTCGATAATCTTCCTCTGCCTATCTCCCGGTTTCCCTTCACGAAGGATGAATCCATTAAACTCCATTATGTAGCTCTTGCAATGTGATGAAGAAGATGAAGATGGGTTGTAAAAAGGTTGGATTTTTATGAAATTCGACGGATGAAGATGAAAATGGAAGTCGGGAAAATGATTTGTATGGTGTGAAGATGAGAAAGTTGGGAGCTTTTGTGGGGTTCAAGGGCTTTTTCGGAAGGTGAAAAAATGGGTTTTGAAGGTTTGAAGGTGTGAAAATGGTGAAGAATGGGAGTCTGCCCGGAGCTTATACAGACGCTGTGGCGGGCGCCACAACATCTATGGCGGGCGCCACAAGGCAAAATTCGGCTAGGCCGGATTTTGGTCATTTGGCTTGGGCTTCTCGTTCTCTTTTTGGTTGGGGGGTCCGGATAGCATTTGCATTGTATTTTCCTAGCGACATAAGGCTTGCATAATTTTATAAAAAATAAAATTTAAACATTAGACTAAAAAATAAATAAACAATTAATATAACTAAACTATAATAAAAACATAAATATAATAAACAAACATAAAACATATATATATATATATATATATATATATATATATATATGTAGAAATATCAATGTGCTAAACATAGTTAAGAAAAATATCCCAAATGCAATGATATAAAATAAGTTATGTAAATGCGAAAAATATAAGCATAAATGAGACAAAATAAAATGAGATAGTAAGATCATATAGTAGGGGGTTCGTCTTCCTGAGTAGATCCACGGAGCATGGCTATCTCTTGGCGAAGCTCGGCGATCTCCTGGTATAAACAGTCAGCCTCGGTAGCGTGTGTGAGATCAGATACTCCCATATGTAAGGTGAGGTCAGCCACCTCCTGTCTAAGCCCGACAATCTCTCTACGACACTCTGCGATCTGGGTGCAGATGTCTGGAGTCTGCAATGATAAATTGTTAGAGAATACAGTGATTCTGGGCGAAGGCGGTGTAGGGGTATACTCAGCAATATGTGGGGATCTCGGCTCCTCGATAGTCTCTCCCTGGACCTCCAAGGCATAACTCTAGTTAGCTGGATCATGCACACTAGTCATCATAGGATCAGGCAGTGTAAAATAATGAATCGCCTCGCTATCAACCAGCAATCTGAACTGACTTAGGTGGAAGGAGGATCTCCTCATCAACCCTCTGGTCAAATAAAAGTCGATATCCATGGTAGTGTACCCACAGAAGGTCCGGAAATGTAACAGCTTGCGAGATAGACCTAAAGCGATAGCAATCTGTGTGACGATCCCTCCTACATGAATGACTCCTTCGGTCGATCTGGAAACACCGTTGAGGCCACACAACAGAAAGTTCCCACATGCTACTGGGCGAGACTGGGATGCACAAAATAGTAGGAAGATCTCCTCCTCACTTAGTAATGTCTCAGCATCCGGTCTTCCTAGGAAGGAATGTGCTAGTATCATCTGGAAGTATCTAAAAGCAGGGTTATGTATAGCCTGGGACATCTGCGTAGAAGGATCCTGACTCCCTCCACCTGATATATCACTCCATAACTTTTCCACCTCCTTACCCAGAAAGTATCCCATAGGTGTCTCAGGGATAGCTTCAGGAGTGGTCTGGAAACCCAATAGGTCACCGAACTCTTTCTGGCTGAAAGAATACTCAACTCCAAAGAGCCTGAAAATAGCATACCCATCCAGTCCAGAGTACGGGTCATAATCAAATGAACTGAGGAACTCCAATGTCAAGTTTCTGTAGGTGTTACTCAGGTCGTCAGCGAACTCGTCCCAATGGAGTTGGTGGCTCAGAAATCGGATACTCGGCTCGATACCCAAGGCTTCCATGCAGTGCTGATCTGGATAGTGTGTGGGCGCCATAGGGCACTGATAAAGAGCTATGTAGCTCTCTCTCTCTCTCTCTGAGCATCACCTCTATAGGCTACGTGCATATCGTCGAAGTCCTATATCCTGTAAAAGTTAGGAAAAGGGATCCTAAAAATACAAACCATTCAAATATTTAGTCTCGATGAAAATATGATATAAATAAAATAAAATAAAATAAAATAAATAAATGCAAAAAAGTAAAATAAAATAAAAAACCATGGGTTGCCTCCCAAGCAGCGCTTGTTTAACGTCATTAGCTTGACGATCAAAATTTATACACCTGTAGTAGTAGGAATCGGTGGATCAATCAGAGTGTGGCTTGAGTAGTCTGTTGGAATGTCTCCTCCTTCGTAGAGCTTTAGTCTTTGTCCATTTACAATGAATGGACTATAGGTTTCGTTCTTGATTTCTACGGCTCCGGATCTCAGAATCTTGGATACTTCGAAAGGGCCAGTCCATCTTGAGCGTAGCTTCCCTGGGAAGAGTCGTAACCTAGAGTTGAAGAGGAGAACAAGGTCGCCTATATTGAAATCTTTCTTTACTATTCTTTTGTTGTGCCAAGATTTTGTTCTCTCTTTGTATATCTTGCCATTCTGGTAGGCAGATTGCCTAAGTTCTTCTAGTTTGTGAATGTCAAGGATACGCTTTTCTCCAGCGGTCAGGTAGTCTAAATTCAAAGTTTTAATGGCCCAATAGGCCTTATGCTCTAATTCGAAAGGTAAGTGACAGGATTTTCCATAGACTAGTTGGTAGGGAGTTGTTCCTATAGGGGTTTTGAGAGCGGTTCGGTAGGCCCATAATGCTTCTTGAAGCTTCTGAGACCAATCTCTCCTAGAGATAGAAACAGTTTTTTCTAGGATTTGTTTTATCTCCCTATTGGATACTTCTACTTGGCCACTAGTCTGTGGATGGTATGGTGTTACTACTCTATGCCTAACTCCATATTTTCTTAAAAGTTTATCAAATATCCTCGATATGAAGTGTGATCCTCCATCGCTTATGACTAAACATGGTGTTCCAAATCTAGGGAAAATATAGTTTTTAAATAGCTTGATCACTACCCTAGTGTCGTTTGTGGGTGCAACTATAGCTTCAATCCACTTAGACACGTAGTCTATAGCTACTAAGATATACCTGTTTCCTAAGGATGGTGGGAAAGGTCCCATGAAATCTATCCCCCATACGTCGAAGAGTTCTACTTCCTGAATGTTTCTTAGAGGCATTTCGTCACGCCTTGAAAAGGAGCGGTTCGTCCCAGTAAAAGTTTCTCACATCGGTGAAGAACTTCTTCTTGCGGTGGTAGTCAAGATCAGGGGGTACGATATCAGCAGCTAGGTAATTAACGAAGTCTACATACCAGGGTACGTTACTTACTGCTAAGGAATTTTGGAAGTGCTCATGAGGGCTTAGGTTATCATCTTCAATGGTTTCTAGTCTAGCTATCAGTCTATCGTAGGCAAAATCATCATTTATGGGTACTAAGTCTGGTTTTAGATGTTCTAGCCTAGAAAGGTGATCAGCTACTATATTTTCAGTGCCTTTTTTATCTCTTATATCTAAATTGAATTCTTGTAGTAAGAGAATCCATCAGAGTAACCTGGGCTTGGCATCCTTTTTACTTAATAGGTAACGAATGGCAGCATGATCGGTGTAAACTATAATTTTTGCTCCTACTAGATAAGACCTAAATTTTTCTATAGCGAAGACTACAATGAGTAATTCCTTTTCAGTTGTTGCGTAGTTAAGTTGGGCAGCGTCTAGGGTTCTACTGGCATAATAAATTGCATGTAATTTTTTATCTTTCCTTTGTCCTAGAACGGCTCCAACTGCATAATCACTAGCATCGCACATTATCTCAAAAGGTTTTGACTAATCAGGGGGTTTCATAATAGGTCCTGATACTAATGCTTGCTTTAAAAGATTAAATGCGTCATTACATTTTTCATTGAAAATGATTTCAGCATCTTTCATTAAAAGGCCAGTTAAGGGTTTAGTTATTTTGGAGAAGTCCTTGATAAAACGCCGGTAGAATCCAGCATGTCCAAGAAAACTTCGGACTTCTCTGATAGTTTTTGGTGGTTTTAGATTTTCTATAACTTCTATCTTAGCTCTATCTACCTCTATACCTTTTTCCGAAACTATATGTCCTAAAACAATTCCTTCGGTCACCATGAAATGACCCTTTTCCTAGTTTAGCACGAGGTTTACCTCCACGCATCTCTCCAGGATTTTCTCAAGGTTAGCAAGACAATTTTTGAAATCAAATCCGCAAACCGAGAAATCGTCCATAAACACTTCCATGATACCATCTAGGTAATCTGCAAAGATTGACATCATGCAGCGTTGGAAAGTAGCTGGGGCATTACAGAGGTTGAATGGCATTCGTCTGTAGGCAAAAGTTCCATAAGGGCATGTAAAGGTAGTTTTTTCTTGATTTTTGGGGTGGATAGGTATTTGGAAGAATCCAGAGTATCCATCTAGATAGAAGAAGTAAGAGTGTCTGGCTAGACGCTCCAACATCTGGTCTATAAATGGTAAAGGGAAATGATTCTTTCTGGTTGCTTTATTTAATTTTCTATAATCTATACACATCCGCCATCCTCCTTCTAACCGTTTTGCTACATGTTCGCCTTTATCATTTTGCACGACTGTGATGCCTCCCTTTTAAGGTACTACATGCACAGGGCTCACCCACTTACTGTCTGAGATCTGATAGATTATACCTGCCTCAAGTAACTTAAGAACTTCCTTTATAACAACATCACTCATTATAGGGTTTATTCTTCTCTGATGTTCTCTGGAGGGTTTTGAATCTTCTTCGAGCGAAATCCGATGCATGCATACGGATGGGCTTATACCTTTCAGGTCAGAGATATTATATCCTAAGGCTGAGGGATATCTTCGTAAAACTTCTAAAAGTTGGTTTGTTTCCTCTTGGCTCAAGGTAGCACTGATTATAACTGGACGATTCATCTCTTCATTGAGGAACTCATATCTCAGGTTCTTAGCCAGTTCCTTAAGTTCTAAGGTTGGTTTCTTAGGGCATGGCATAGGATCTGGGTTAAGGGATAAACATTCGTAAAGGTTATCATTGATGTAGGGTTTCTTAAAGTCATCCTCTTCCAGTATGAGAGTTGATGGTAACTTAATTGTTTTTATGATTTCTTCTTGTTCTAATTCCCTAATGCATTCATCAATGATATCTATGGCATAACATGCGTCTCCCATCACAGGTGCCATAAGATATTTCGAAAGTATAAATTCTATTTTCTCGTCACCTACCTCAAAGGTCAACTTTCCTCTCTTGACATCTACTATGGCTCCTGCAGTTGATAAGAATGGTCTACCTAGAAGGATCGGTATATCATTGTCCTCTTTGATGTCCATGACAACGAAGTCATTAGGGATAAATAACTGACCTATCCTAACAGGGACATCTTCTAATATTCCTATTGGATACTTGACAGATCTATCGGCTAACTGAAGTGACATCTTAGTAGGCTGTAATTCTCCTAAGTTTAACCTCTCACAAACTGCTAAAGGCATTAAGCTCATACTAGCTCCTAAGTCTAGAAAAGCTTTTTCGATGACATGACTACCCAAAAGACAAGGAATGGAGAAATTTCCAGGATCTTTATCTTTTTTGGCTAACTTATTCTCGGAAATAGAATTACATTCCAATGGCTTCGGATCGTCGAGTCTACGTTTGTTGGTAAGGATGTCTTTGAGAAATTTTGCATAAGAAGGTATTTGGGTGATGGCTTATATGAAAGGGATTTCTACATGAAGTTTTTCTATAACTTTAATAAATTTTTGATATTGGTTGTTGATCTGGGTTTGTTTGAGTCTTTGCGGATATGGTATAGGTGGTTTATATGGCGGGGGTGGTACGTAAGTTTTATCTTTAGGTTCTTCCCCTTTTTCTTGACCTTCCTGTTTTTCAGATTCCTCTGGTTCCTTTACTTCGTCCGGGGGTTTGGTATATTCCTTAGAAGTTTTGGGTTCACTCAATCTTGGGTTTGATGGCTCATCATAAGCGTTCCCACTTTGTAGGGTAATGGCATTGGCTTGTCCTCTCGAATTATGTTGAGGTTGTCCAGGGAACTGTCCTCCAGGTGTGGTATGAGGGGCTTGGTTTAAAGCTACCTGAGAGATATGGGTTTCAAGCATCTTGGTGTGAGTAACTATTTGGTCAACCTTGGTTCCTAACTGAGTAATCAGTTCGTTAACGTGAATGTTTTGGTTCATGAACTCTTTGTTTTGTTGGGTTTGAGCA
This sequence comes from Lathyrus oleraceus, assembly GCF_024323335.1. Classification (NCBI taxonomy): domain Eukaryota; kingdom Viridiplantae; phylum Streptophyta; class Magnoliopsida; order Fabales; family Fabaceae; genus Lathyrus; species Lathyrus oleraceus. The sequence continues at coordinate 205,257,529 of NC_066584.1, forward strand.
GTGATAAAATTTTCCATAATTTTCTCAAGGCTCGGCTTTGGTGGTACAGGTTGCATAGGTTGATTTGGTCTTGGGGCTTGATAACCAGGTTGTCTCGGAGGTGCATTATTTTGGATAGGGTTATTGTTCTTATAGGAGAAGTTCGGGTGATTCCTCCATCCAGGGTTATAGGTATTCGAGTATGGGTTCCCTTGGGTGTAGTTCACTTGCTCAGAGTGGGTTTCGTTTAATAGACTGCATTCTGCAGATTGGTGTCCTTTGGTTCCACATATCTCACAATCCGATGAAACTGCGGCTACAGTATTCGGTTTTATGCACATATGCTCGACCTTAAGGGCTAATGAGTCCATTTTAGCTTGCATCATGTCTATAGAGCTTAGTTCATGCACTCCTCCTTGGGCTTCCTTCTTCTCAACTGTCGCTCGTTCGACACCCCATGATTGATGATTTTGAGCCATATCTTCGATGAGGGCACTAGCTTCAGGATAAGGTTTGTTCATCAGTGCTCCGCCTGCGGCATCGTCGATGGTCATCTTAGTGTTATAGTGAAGTCCATTATAGAGGTTTGAATGATTAACCAATTTTCTAAACCATGATGTGGGCATGCTCTTAACAGTTCTTTATATCTCTCCCAAGCTTCGAACAACAATTCTCCTTGGTTCTGGGTAAATCTAGTTATATGGTTTTGAAGAACGGCGGTCTTACTTGGGGGAAAGTATCTAGCAAGGAATACTCTTCTAAGGTTATCCCAAGTCGTAATGGAATTGGGTGGAAGGGAATCTAACCATGATAGGGATTTATCTCTGAGGGAAAAAGGGAATAATCTTAAACGAATTGCCTTAGGAGAAGCTCCATTGGTTTTAAAAGTGTCTGCTAATTGGAGAAATTTTTTTAAATGTTGGTTTGGGTTCTCAGTAGTGAGACCTGCGAATTGTCTCTGTTGCACTAGTTGTAACAGGGAAGGTTTAAGTTCGAAATTATTAGCTGGGATGGCTGGGTTTACTATACTAGAACTAGGTTCTTCGTTGGATGGTTGGGAGAAATCTTTAAGAGGTCTTTGGTTTTGATCTTCGGCCATCGCTCTCCTAATTCTATGAAAGAATAAATGTGCGCGAGCGTAACGTTCAGGTTCCGCTAGAGGATATACTAAGCTTCCGGTGCTGCGAGCTTTTCGCATTGACCGGCGGGTAATAGCCTAAGTCTAAACGATATAACAACAGGGTATGAAATTTGACGAAATTGGTCCCCGGCAACGGCGCCAAAAACTTGATGCGTGCTTTTCGCAAGTATACGAACGCGTCAGAGTAATATAAAAGATTGCCGAATCCACAAAGAGCAAGTGTCAATCTATCGTAATCTATTGTTATGGTGTTTATCAAAGGTAATCAAAATAGGGGTTTTTAGAGTGTGCAATGAAAAGTAAAGTGTTGAATAAAGTTCAATTAATAAAGGCAGACTCGAATGTAATTCACATAATCAATTAATAATCCAAGTACTTGATAATAGAACTACTTATGGGCAGTGTTTCCTACTTTGAAAAGAACCAATTTAACAGGAACTGTCGCTTTCGCGTATTCAGAACTGAGTTGTACTCCCTAATCAAACCCTCTTATTGTCACTTATAAACCTATTTTAAAAAATATATTATCTTGACTAAGTTGAAAAGTATTTTAACCTGAATTTCTTAACCAAAAGAGGTTCTCACAAACCAGACTCTAAACTTATAAACGCGTCCGAAAATAGTTTTAAAATCTCTTTTCTTCTTAAGTTAAAAACTCCTAATGAACTAAACAAAGCCCTTTCGCTGTATTTGAAATAGTTAGAAACAATTAAGTTTAAATAGACGTTGGACGGCTTTCGATCTTACCCAACGGAAATTAAGTGCGGGAAAACTTAAGTAGAAAGTTAAAATAGCCCTTAAGTGTTTCTACGAACAATTGTATGGATTATCGGTTCAATTACGATCCTTACATGCTAACCTTATAGATTTAGTTAGACATGGTAAAGTAAAGGTGCATTTTAATTTAAATAAAAATAGTGCGAGTGCGGAAAGTAAATAAAATTAGTGCGAGTGCGGAAAGTAAATAAAAGTAGTGCGAGTGCGGAAAATAAATGAAATTAGTGCGAGTGTGGAAAATAAATAAAGTAAAGTGAGTGCGAGAAATAAATAAAGTAAAGCGAATGCGAGAAATAAATAAAGTAAAGACAGTGCGGGAAAGTAAAGTAGATAAAGGTAAAGCAATAAAAACCTGCTCCAATCGGAGGGTTGAATAAAATGCAAAGCGGAAATGAAAATGGCGGCAGGATTAACTTCCTTCCAAAGTGCTCCAAACTCGATTAGAGACTCGATCACATACTTGATTACACAATTGTGGTAACACCCCAATGCGAAGCGATTACCACTTTAAAATACTGAATATATGCCTAAGTGAAACTAAGTTTACTCTAAGATTGAATCTTCTCTAAGTTTGGATGATTAAACAAATGAAAACGAGTTTGTATTTATAGGCAAGTAAAATGATGGAAATGACAAGGATGCCCTTCAGTTTGAAATTGGGAGGGAAAACTTTTCCTCTTGTGGCGCCCGCCACAAGTCCATGGCGCCCGCCATAAGGCAAAATTGTGGCGCCTTAGTGGAAGTATTGGGGAACATGGGAGTTGAGGGAAGTTGAGTTGTGACACGTCATGGTTGGTCCTATGGCGCCAGCCACAGTGGGAGCCACAAGTGTAAAATGCTGAATTTTAGTCTTTTTAGCTCATTTTCACTCGTTTTCTCGATCGGGGCTCCGATTAAAGTAAAAACCTGAAAGCAAAGAGAAACATAGTAATAACACAACAAAATAACAATAAAACCACTAAAATGCATGCGAAATCGGAGTCAAAAATACGGTGAATTTCAGTGTCATCAATAGCACTGAACTCCTTTTCCTTCTTTGGGCTTTTCTTCTGACCTTGTTCTTCTTCCACTATTGTTGGATTTACTGATGTCAAATGAGATGTTCTTGACATTGGCCTTAGATCTTACATCCGTATTTTTCATAAGTCTGTTGAATTGTCTTCCCATCATTGCTACCTCATTTGCCAGATCTTCATCAATGTCTTGATCACCTTCCTCATCTTCCCCGTCAGTGTTTGACATGAATGCTATGCTCTTGGATTTCTTTTAAGATCCATCACATATTCCCATATCAAATGTTTGGAGGGATCCAATTAGCTCATCAACTCTCATATTTGAGATGTCTTGAGATTCTTCTATGGCTGTCACCTTCATAGCAAATCTCTTAGGGAGTGACCTGAGTATTTTCCTTACTAACTTTTCATCTGACATCTTCTCTCCCAGAGCTCCAGAGGCATTGGCAAGTTTAAGGATATTCATGTGAAATTCATGAATATTTTCAATCTTCTTTCATCCTTAAATTTTCAAACTTGGTAGTGAGCAGCTGCAATCTAGACATCTTCACTCTAGAGGTGCCTTCATGAGTGGTCTTGAGAATGTCCCAAGCATCTTTAGCCACCTCACAGTTGTTTACCAATCTGAAGATATTCTTTTCTACTCCATTGAATATTGCATTCAATGCTTTAGAATTTCCAAGGGATAGATCATCCTCCTCCTTGGACCATTGTTCTTCAGGTTTCTTATCAGTTGTGGCTTCTCCATCCTTAGTAACTACTGGATGTTCCCATCCTGTTAACACAGCCTTCCAAGCCTTATTATCAAGAGATTTTAGGAAAGCTACCATTCGAGGTTTCCAATAGTCATAGTTAGATCCATCGAAAATTGGTGGCCTGTGAACAGATCCTCCATCTCTCTCTATGGTACCAGAAAGTATCGTCCCTAGATCTCACCCAGAACCAGAGCAGGATGCCTGCTCTGATACCAATTGAAATTCTGGTATCAGATATGAGATGTTGAAGGTAATGTCACGACACTAATATCTGAATATTGCAAAAAGGATAAAGATAAAGAATGGTATTGCAAGAGACACAAGCAATTGTTAACCCAGTTCAGTGCAACTCACCTACGTCTGGGGGCTACCAAGCCAGGAAGGAAATTCACTAAATAGAATCAGTTCAAAGACTCTCAGTACACTCCACAAGTTACAGTCTTTTTCACCTAATCTCTACCCGTATGATTTCTACCTAAGAACTCTTAGATATGAGATCCCACTCACTCCCCCTCAATCACACCAGTGATAATAAACAAGAATTACTTATGAAAAGAAGACACTCTTCAAAGACACACACTTGATCTTACTTAGCAGCTTCAATCAAGTAGACACACACTCATGCTTAAAAGCTTAGAGTGACAAATTACAACTCAAAATTCAGACCAATTCAATCATCTATGGATGAATTGAATGGCTTACAAGTCACACGACCACACAAGACACAAACCCTTATTCTCTCTCAATATTTCGCTCTATATTTCTTGTGTATCAAATCAGGTTTTCCATGTCCTTTTTATAGAAGCTTTCAGCTGGGCTTGGACACCATAAAACCCTAAAACTACTTTCCATTCAAATCTTCTCATGACAACTGATTAGATCTCTTTGGGAAATAAGTAAATCTGGTTGTAATTAATGATTGAATGCATTTGTAAATCAGATCTTCAATCATACATAGATTGCCATTAAAAGCGCATTCACATAACACATAACATTCACACTGAATGTTCTATGTACAGATGTCATGACATTGGGTCTGACATCCTGGACCAATCCTGCATAATTCCATTTTAAATATCCAGCAGGTACATAATATCAGATGTCATGACATCGTGTATGACATCCTGAAACAATCCTGCATAATTATATTTTTAACCACCAGCAGGTACAAGATATCTTATGTTAAGACATCACATGCAACATCTTGTGAACACTCTTTGTTTTACCAAAATTGCTGCCAACACTTAGAACCAACAATGAGTCCCAAAAGTCAAGAGAATATCAAGCTAGCAAGTTGGTTCATGTTGGTTGATCAGAGGAATTCGACTAATCAAAATTGGGGTTCCCTAGACCTTATCTCCTACATTTTTTGTCATATGAAAACGATACCAAAATCAAAGTTACTATAAATGACATCCCAAACAACTTTCATGTTTATGTCTAGAGCTAGTTTTGCTTGTAAAGTTATTTTTTATGGTGAAAGATTATTGGTCATTCTGTCTAAACCCTAATTTGGAGGTCAACTTCCCAAGACTATGACTTGCTCAATTTTTGTGAGATGAAATATATTCAAGTTGCATGACCAAATTCAAGATGCCTACTTTAACTTTGATGTTTGGAGGAAGTGAAAATTCAAATTTTAAATGCATGTGATATGAGGAAACATTATAGGTCATTTTGGGCCAATACCATTGAACAAGTGATTTTCCTTAACTTCTAAAATGCATAACTCCTTCATGCTAAATCCAAATAAGGTCAAATTTATGATCAATTTGAATTACTTTGAGAGAGTTGCACCTTTGATGAAGGAACATTTCTCATTTGAAGCCCATAAAAAAAGTTATTCAAGATGGAAGAAGTGAACATATGGCTTGGTACTTAGATTTTTGTTTTGATATGTTTGATTTTCCATACTTCCACCTCAAAATTCATCATGATCCAAGCTTCAAAAGGAAAAGTGTTCAACATGAAATTTGTTCCTCTTGATCTAACCTTTCCAAAAAGTCCAAAGTCATCTCATTTGGGAAAAGAATGAATAACTTGCGCATGGCTTAAAGTTGAATGACCATTTGGCATATTTGAACTTCCAATTTCCACACACGAATGCATGGCTTGTTAACATGACTTCAGCATTGCTTGCACATGATTGTGGACCTGAATGCATCATTACATGGGTCTATCACACACCCATGCATCCATGCAAGGAATTTTTTCTATTTTTGAAAGTTTGAAAGAAGTGTGCAAATATCAAAGGCTTTGGCTATAAATAGAAGTGTCTATGCTCAGAATTAAGGACCCTTACACGCCAGCTTTGAAGCTACAACTCTAAACCTCCATATTCAAATGATAAGCTTGAGGATTTTCATTGAAAATCGAGTTTGAATCTCCCACTGTTTTGAGATTCAAAACTCCAAGAGTCCTGCTTCTCTCTTGATCCATTTCCACTCCATCAAGCATCCAGAGCAAGGCCAAGCACAATTGTGAGCAAGATCGTGTCCATCTGAACCTGCAATGAAGGTGAATTTCTGAATTTTTCATCTCTTTGATTCTCACTCAATTATCCACTATTCTTGATACTTTTTGGTTGTCTGAAGTCCTACCAATGTAGGCAACAAGATTGAGTTGCTTTGAGGTTGAATCGAAGCAACTCATATCATGATCCTCAAAATTCAACTCCATGTATCTTTCAATATAATTGGAGTTAGATGAAATTGAGGCCAGATTCGAGCTCCTGAGCATTTTTACTTTAAATTCATGTACTCCTTTTTCATTTTGGTAATGGTTGAGGGTGGACCAGACCGATGAGGTCCACCGGAGAAGAAGATCGGAGCTCTGGCTCCGGCGATGTGTTGGCATGTCTCCAGACCACAAGATCCTTCTATTTTGTTTTAATCTTGAGCGTCCAAATTGATTACCACGTGTGTGGCACATTGACTAGGGAACATCATGGAACGCACACTATGATCCACTTGATCTTCCACCTCAATTAATGAGGGAGATAAGGTGGTCCACATATTTTTGCATTTTCTGATTTTTATTTTAAGTTACTTATTTTCATTAATTCATATTAATTTTAATATTGATCCAAAAAATATGAGACTTTCACTAAAAAAATTCAAATATTTTTCTCTTTCATTTTCTGAATTAAAATTATTTTTTGGATCAATATTAATATTTTTTATGATTTAATTGTTTTTGTGCATATTTTTAATTGTTTAAAAATACTTTTAAGTTCCCAAAAATAATGAAATTTTTTCTCCAAGGTCCTTTGACCTTATTTGACCTATGATAAATCTCTTGGCCATTTATTTGGTGTTTTGAAGAGGTTTTAGGATTTTGACCAACCATAATTTAATTTAATGTATTTTTAATTGTTTAATTGCAAATAAATTGTGTTGAGCCATTTGTGTTGACTTGTTGAGTTTGACTTTTGTTATTGGGCCTTGGTCAAGGTTGATTTGACTTTGTTGGATCAAAATCATTGGATTTAGGGGATTGTTGAAATATACATTTCATCTCCTAAAATGAATGAATGATTTTAATTTGATAAAAGTTCTCCCATGATCAATTTGAGTTTATTTCATTCCCCCTTCCTCTTCATCTCAATCCCATTATATCCCATACATTCTATTAACCAGTGATATCTCTATATCCTAAGGCTAGTTGGTTGATAAACCAACACAAGTATGGATGAGATTAGGTGCATCCTTTTGCCATTTTCTTTTAAGTGTGGTATGTTTTAGAAGTATGGTTCATAATACCATATCTCTAACATGCATTAACACTAAAAATTTCTATTTCCCGGCCTCAAATAGTTGTGACTTCTACATAAGTCCAATTACGATTGCTTAACATAGCGCTACATTTTGACCCAAAAGCATATCATTCTAGTAAGTGAGATTGTAAGTCTCCCCCCTTTCATGGTATTGTGTGGGAACTTGGCCTTTTTTCCTTCCTTTGGAATATGTCTTGGTTCAAGGATCCATGCTTATGAATAAAGGATTGAGTGTTCTCCAAAGAATGACTTAAACAATTGAAAAACTAAAGCAATACTGACTTCTAATCAACTAACATTTAACTAACCTTTAATTTCAAACCATTTACTTTTATGCACTTTAAATTCAAGTCTTTAATCATTTTCCATTATTCATACCATTAACTTATTTACTTTAATGCCATTTTCACTTTGCTCACTTGAGCCATACTTCGTGATTATATTGTAATTGTATATACTTGTTTATGTATTTTGTTTATGTTTGTGGTGTTTTGACCTTAATGTACATAATAACAACAAAAACTCTAAAAAAGATTTGTGTGGACTGTTGGATTTGATCTGAGATATTGGACTTAGAATTAGGCAACATTCCCTATGCAAAAAGGATTTGGCCAATGCCAACTTCTCTAAAGCCAGTCATTGTGAATTGAACTTTCATCTGAAGCAAGTATTGAGATCCCTTTTGAGTTTGTCTGCTACATGGTCTTGATGAAGTTGTTACTTTGAACCTGTGTCTAATGCCTTATTCTGAGTCATTCAAGGAGTATGCCATCTGATACATGGGAGATTATGAAGAAGATCATGAAGTTTCTAAGCTTGGATGTGGCTATCTTTATTTGATGCCTTGCTCTTCTTGCTATTTGTGTATTGATATTGCTTGATTCTAAAGTCTAAGGGAAAATTGGGTTTCTATATGACATTCTTGTCTATTGGATTGCATCCAATTGGTCATATCTTTTCAACTCTTAACTTTTAATTTTGCTTAGGATTAGTCTCTTGATCTCCTTCCCACTTCTTAAATTTCAAATCTCTCCCCTCTTTCAAAACCTTCTTTGCTTGTGATTTCTAAACTATGACTTTATTGCAAATTAGAAACTTTGGCCTTATGCCATTGCATTTTCAAACCTCTTTTTCTTGATCAAACTTGTAAATGAACTTAACCATACTTGACTTAAAATTTCAAAAGACAAAAAGAACTAACACTCATCCAAACTCTTTTAGGCCCTTTTTGCCTCTTTCAAACTTAACCTTTTGTTAAAAGCAACTCACTCACTTTGAAATTGTTACCACGAACTACGAGGTTTGATCCCTCATTTTATGTTGGTACGTAGGCACAAGTCCGAAGGTCTTGTCAAACACAAAAATATAATTAATGAATTCTTTTCTCATCCCCACACTCTATTTATTTGCAAACATCATTTTATACCAAAACACATGTACACACAAAAAAAGGGCTTCCTAGGAGTACCTAGGACACTTTGGGTGCTAACACCTTCCCTCTGTGTAACCAACCCCCTTACCCGTAATCTCTAGAATTTTATTAGTTTTGATTTGAAAACTTCTTATCTTTGGGTTTTGTTCGTATTTTTCCATTTTCCCTTGGAAACAATAAAAGCACGGTGGGGACTCTAGTTTAATTGACGTCAAGCTTATCCATAGCTTGATGGTCATGAATTTACCGCTACAGTAGGCAACAAGATTGAGTTGCTTTGAGGTCAAATCGAAGCAACTCAGATCATGAACCTCAAATTTCAAATCCATGTATCTTTCAATATACTTGAAATTGGAAGAAATGGAGGTCAGATTCGTGCTCCTTGTAGCACCTCAAAATTGCACCTCCCATTTTGTACATACATTTTCATATTAGGTCATTAACATAACATAGTCCACTGCATAGCATTGCATTGTCCTTTGCCCAAGTGCAATTCATCAGACAAGATTAGGTCAAGATGATCAGGAGATCAGTCAAGCAGAAAGTCAACTGTGGTCAACTGTGCCTGATTTTATGGATTTGAAGGTGGGAGATGGTTTGAAAGGCTTCATTCATGTCCACACAAGTCTCATTTGAAATTTCATAGATCAAGATTGAAGAATTTGAAGTCAGATGAAAAGTTTCCAAAAATAGCAGGTGACCTGTAATTGGAAACTGCCAAAAATGGAAAGGTCTTGCTCCTCAAATTTACATCATCATACAAGCTTCAAATGGAATTTTGTCCAACATGAAAGTTGAAGATCTTGATCTCACCTTTCCAAAAAGTCCAAGAACACTCATTTCTCATGTGTGGTTGGCAAGTTATGATCAAATCATTTTCAAGAAATGTTGAAATTCAAAGTGGCATAACTTTTGAATGGAAAGGCCAAATTGGGTGATTCTTTTTTGAGCAAGTCACATTTGACATGTACTTTCATGATGCATCATCACATTTCATCAAAAATCAATACATCAAAATGGCATTTTTCAAGTGATCCAATTTGTATTTTGGTGGGAAAAAAGGTGTTTTTGAAAAATACATGTAATTTTCACTCCAAATCACTTCCAACACATCATAAACAGCAAATTGGACTGGTTTCAAAAGCATTTTTACTGTTACATTGGCTGCATTTGGAAAAGGTCATTTTGGCCAAATCACATGAAAATTGCATTTTGCTAATTCACCTTGTTTTTGCTAATCTTGATTAACAATTGGATTAAGCACATCATATAAAGTTCCTAATCATAACAGAAAACATAATCACATTTCATTTTTGCAGATCTAACAGAAAAATTCATCAAATTCTCTCAAAACTCTCTCAATTTTTTTTCACTTTTTCATCGAATTCATTGATTCCTGTTGCTTCCTCTTTGTTCCATTCATCATTTGCAGGCATATTGAGCATCTGTTTGAAGGAGATCGTGGCCAAATCCTGAAGAATCGCAACTGTTGCATCCAAGCATTCACATGGCATCTTGATAATTCTTGGAGCTGGAGCTGTGTTGAGCTAAAAGACTTACTCTATTCATCTTCCTAAGCATCATTCAACATCTGTTTTTGCAATTGGAACCTTGAAACCACCAAATCGAGCAACTGCATCTTCAAGAGGTTGGATCTCAAACTTTCTAATTCTCCAAATTGTGATATGGCTTGTGTAGATCTTAGATCGTAGAGTATCATGCAACTTGTAGTTTTGAATTTCATTGAATATTGATGAAGAAATCTGGATTTGAAGTTTGATGTTCCAACTTTCTTTTGATCGATTCATGCTGTGTGGTTAGAATTAGGGAAAAACATGTTGATATTGTTGTTGTGCTTGGTTAGACGCTTCCATTGATATATGATTTGCCAAGTTTCATGAACTTTTGTTCTTGATGAATTTCTGGGATGATGAACTGATGAACAACATGAAGAACGTATGATTTTCATGTCCAGATCGCGTGTAGATCCGTTTAGCCTGGCTTCACTTTCAAAATTCGTGTTTACCGCGTCTTTGGACCAATCACGCGCTGCCAGACACTTAAGTGAAACGCAGCGTTTCACTTAAGTGGTTACATAATTACGCTTTTGCCATTTTCTGATTTAAATTCAATTTCATTTCATTTTGTTTTCAAATGTTTATTTCATTTCAAGATTAGACTTCAAAAAATCATAGCTCCTTCAATATTTGTCCAAATTGGCTGGGATTTTTTGTGAAATGCTCTTCATGATCTCTAGTTTTTTATGGTAATTTTTCCAGAATTTATGCACGTGTGGATTTTTAAATTGCCTAGGTTTTGTTCATGTGTGTTCAATTTGTACCTTCCATGCCATTTTGCTTGTGAAATATTGATGATTAATTGGATGAGGCTGAAATTGTTTGTGCTTGCTCTAGACACATTAAGGAGCATTTTGGTATGTGGTTTGTGATTTTTGAATTTCTGGTTTGTGAGATATGATTTTTGAATAGAGGTGTGACAATTTGTGTCACACCATTCATGTCCAACTTGTTGATTTTTGTTTCCATGCCATATGAACATGAATTGCTCTGGAATTTTGCATAAGATTACAGCTAGATGTTAACTTTGAATGTGAATTTTTGTGGATTTGTTGAGCGCATTTTCAATTTTATTGAAATTTTCTCCCCTGCTTGACCAATTGTTGACTTTTTGTGAGACATGTTTGTATTTGATTTGTGAAATTCTGGTTATTAATTGGATGGACTTGAAATTTGTCATGTGTATTGTAGACATTTTGAAGTGCATCTTGGCTTTGGTCCCATTCATTTATCATGTGTTATCTCTGTTTTATGATTGGTTGAAGTGGATGCATGTTTTGATGCCATGTATGAGCTTGCTTGAATTTGTGTTGACTTTATGAATTTCATTGACTTGCTTCCCTTGGTCCAAATGAGCTGAAATTTGGTATGATTGACATGTTATGAATGCTGTTTGATCATGAATTTTTTGAGGATTTATTGAAATGTTTTGGTATTGAGTTGATTGTGATCATTCTGTTTGGTCTTTTGAGGTTCTAAATTGCATGTTTGGCACTCTTTTCCTTATGAAATGATAATGATGAATGATATGAATGTGAAACCACTTGGATTTGTTTCTTAATTGATTGATCTTGACTTTTGATAAGTTTCAGGTTCTGTTTTGACTTTTTGATATCATTTTGACCCTAGTCTTGTACTAGTGGTCTTGTGTTCTCACATTTGAGATTTGTTTCAGGTTAAGAGCACAATTGCTTATGCTTGATGGTGTGACCTCAATTGGAGTTGGCTTGTAGCTTGTTTATGACTAACGTTGAGTTTATTTTGTAGGTTTTGAAACTTGAGTTTGTGCCATGTGGCTTGCACCTTTGTGCATTGACTGTTGTTTGACTGTATAGTTAACTGTTGACCAGTGTCTGTTTGCTTATTGTTTGAGCTGAGTACTGATTATATTGGATTGATTTCAGGTGCCTTAGTTGCTATAGTTCCTTTGTGAACTTGATTGTGCTTTGCTTGCTAGCTTGAGCACTGAGGTATAATGATCTCTTTTCCATGTAGTCTGGAAGACCTGGCCTGTTACTTGGCCAGGCACCTGTCTGAAGTCCTCCTTAAGAGGCGATGTTTGTGCTTGTTTATTTTTGTCCCCAAGCAGGTAAAAACCTTTGTTAAGGCAATTGGCAGACACAAGAGGTGTGTAGTCCACCTCCTGCTATTCTGTTGAGTCGTCCCTTGGCTCACATCACATGTTGATGCCTTGTGGACATTAACCCCAAGATCAGTTGAGTCAGTGTCATAAGTGTAGAAGGGTTCCCACTTTCTGGACCCACACTTCATTGTCTGAAGCTCTCCCTGGCCAGGGATAAGAGCTGTGAAGTCTAATCTTCACTCACCTTTCATATGGCTTCACCTTGGCTCTCAATGTCAAGGTTAAGAGCTAACATTACCCTTCCAGTTGGCTTGCTCTTGCAGCCTAACCCTTTGTTTGAGCCCCACTTGGTGTGTATATAGTGTGTGCTATCTGTATTGTTTGCTTTGCTTTTGCCTGTGCTTTAGGTTTAGCTTGCTTCCTGTGCAAGTTAGATAGCAACCTTGACTTAGGGATGATTATGCATGATAACATCTAGGCTCGAGTTAGTCTCCCTAGTTGTGTCTCCCTCTGTTATCTGGTTAGGCTAGCCTTGTGTCCCTTCGTAGGGGAACTACGTCGCCCTGATCCTCATACCATATGAGGTACGTAGGCAGGAGATGAGCTGATCTCTCCGGGCGCCCTTTTTGTTTTGTCTTTGTGTGTGTCAGGAGATGGATGTAAGCCCAGCGATTGGCATTCCGTATCCTCTTGTTGTGTGCTTGGAGTCCGGTATAAGTCCATCAAGTGGCATCTGGTTTCCAGTGTGGGTGCGTTTTGGTTCGGAAGCTGATGTAAGTCCAGCGTTTGGCATTCGGGTTCCATGTTTGCCCGTGTTTGTGTGGTTTTGTTTGTGTGAGTGAGTCGAGCTACGGATGCTCTGATTCTTCTTTGTCCAAGAAGATACGTATGCATAGGATGCGACATCCTAGAGAGCATGTTTTCCCCCAGTCCGAACTACTTAGACTCTGATGTCTATGCCTGATAGACTAAGTAGGCCCAGGATGCGATATCCTGCCGAGTCAGTCTTGTTTGTTTTCTTGTGTCTCTTTCAGCCAGTGTTTGATGTGTGTTTGAGCAGTGATTTTAGCAACCATTTTCCTTCCTATTGTGCGTGGATCCCGTCAAGTACGACGGATGCGTAGGGGTGCTAATACCTTCCCTTCGCATAACCGACTCCCGATCCCATTCTCTTTGGTCGCGAGACCATGCTTTTTCCAGGTTTACTCTAAGCGTTTCCTTTCCCTCTTTTGGGATAAATAACGCACGGTGGCGGCTCTGTTGTTCTTGTTTCCCGCCGGTTTTTCGCGTAATGCGACAGCTGGTGACTCTGCTGGGGAAATAGAGAGGTTGACCTCTTGCTAGCCCATCTTCCCTAAGCGAGTCTCTCCTAGCGCTCTCTAGGTTAGGGTTTTGGTTGCTTTGTGCTGTTATTTATTGCATTCATTGTTTATTGTTTGCATTTATTGTTTGCATTAATGTTTGCATTCATTCATATTCATCTGCTGGTTGTGCTGTGATCTCTCTGTTTGGGGTGGGAGTTACTCGAGGTAAAAGGCCCAATACCCAGGCTATGAGTGCAATATAGGAAACCTAGGAATAGAGTGATTCATGGGAAGCGGGTGGTATGCGCCACTTAGCGGAACATTGATATCACGAGCAGTTCAGACCCTGGTGGGATATCATCGTTACACGCTTCGGGTGTGTATATGATGGTATTCTGCGAAAGGTTATTTATGATGCGTTTCTCTCGACCTTACCCTGGCCTAGATGACACCCGTGAGTGGGAGGGGATGATTATTACAGGTACAGTTGCTGACTTGTTGGTGACTTGTTGGTGACTCTTGGTACTGATGGTGACTATGGATTATGGACATTTATTTCTGGGACGCCGGAGTTCTGTCTGTGGTTTATCAGCGGGTTTCGTTTATTTCGGATCCCCGGGTTGAATTTGAGAGTACCTGTTCAGAGGATATGGCTGTCATCCGTTCAGCGGATGTTTCTGTGATGATGATGTAATCTCCGGTTCCGTTTATTTCGGAACTCCCCAAGTCGGATTTATGGTGACTCAGTTGGCTGTGACTGGTTCAGAGAATGGGTCTTCAGAGGACTAGATGGCACAGTAACCGGCATTCATGCATTTGCATCATCTCATTTCGCATTCATCTGCATTCAACACATGTCGATCCGTACTCAGGGTCCATTGTTGATTGAGATTCTGGTTGAGAGACATCCAGATGTCAGATTGTTATTGATGAAAAATTATTTGTCTCAGTGATGCTAGAATCAAAGGACGGAATATTCCTGGTACGGATAGACATTGCATGTGTGAGTCATACTAACCCATTTGCTGTTTTGTAGGTGTCAACCGGTGCGCATAGCTCGTTTGCTCAGATATCCTGCTAGGGGCAACAAATCCAAACTGATGGATCCTCCCAACGCCGACATCCTCGAACTGAAAAAGATGATGAGAGAGTTGCTCGGTGTTGTGCAAGGGCTTGCCTTGGGGCAGAAAGCCATGGCTGAGAGATTGGAAAAGATTGAGAAGTGGCTGAGGGAGGAGAAAGTTCAGGGAGAGGGTCCGTCACCCGAAGCAAACAATCCCTCTGGCACAGTAGTAAAGGAACCCTCTGGCGGTGGTCTGCTCAAAAAGGAGGTTGAGTCAAGTGGTGTGCCAGCAAAGAAGGAACGCGGTAAGGATCGTTATCACCCTTATGCTGCCACTGTAACCACTCATGTTGGTAATCCACTTGTACCACAGCAACAACCACCACCTCAACAGAAGGCACCGAGAACTAAGAGCCAAGTGAAGAAGAAAAAGGAGGATCGTCAGTTTGAGGAGCCGCCTGTGACCTACACCCTTCTGTTCAGGAGATTGAGGGATTTGGGGTTAGTCCGGACAAGGATATTGATTCCCATAGAACGGCAGCGGAGGCCTGCACACTATGATGAGAATGCCAGGTGCGAGTTCCATTCTGAGGCACCCGGACACAGTATTGAGGGTTGTAGGGCTTTCAAGCATGTCGTCCAAGACATGGTGGATTCCAAGACCATCAGCTTGGCACAGATAATGAATGGGGAGGCCAACCCTGTACCCAGGCGGGGTCCTGTAAAGATGAAGATGGTGAGAAAGGTCAAGAGAGGAATGGGGGTGACTGAGGAAGATCAGTTAAAGGGTCTGATGCCTGCGGTCCCAAAACCTCTGATGTAGGATGGAGTTCTCCCTGTTGTTGATATTTGTTGTGCGGCTGCCACTACAGAGGGATTGATGAGAGACACGGCCCAGAAGATGGTGGAAATGGACAGTGAAAAATTTGAAACACCCAGTCAAGCAATCGAAACCGTCAAGGTGGAGAATGTTGTTGTTACTGAGAAGGAGAAGAAGTTGTCCATTTCTTCTTATAAACAAGCTTTGGAGGTGGTGAAGAACCAAGAGGCCCAAGGCTGGGGCAGGATCATTGACATAGTGGTAAAGGCAGACATGTTCGGGATTGGTTATCCAGATCAAGAGTCGTCTAGACCAAACAGAGGACGTCGTCCGCCGTACATCTTTGTCAGTGCAGGAATGCTGGATTCTGATCATGCTTGTTCAGTGAGTGAAGAGACCGACCGTGACCGCGAGCTCGAGTTGTGGATAAAGTCGTGCGTACCAGGCAACTCGAAGGCCTCCAAAATCACCACTGTCACTCATCCTGAGGTGTAGGATTTCTGGTTTTATTTTGTTTGCATGAAAGCCATGCGTTTTGCCCGAAACGTAATGGTCCATTGTAAGGGCCATCTCATGTGTTTCATTGTGCAACATTTTGCATCAGTAATAAATGGATGTTTTTGTGATTAAAGCGGTTGTCATACCCCAAAATTTACCCATTAATCTTGCAAAACATTTCTCGAAGCACTCCAACTTGTTCTGCAAGACACTGACCTTAAAGGAACAAAAGCCCAGCTCACAACAGGCCCAATCCAGAAAATGGCCCAAACTGGCCTGCTCGCTAGGCGAGCAATTCCTTCGCCTAGCGAACCTTCGCTACACGCTCGCCTAGCGAACCTTCGCTACACGCTCGCCTAGCGAAGCTTGCGAACATCAGAATTTTTGGGCTTCATTCTGAGCCCATTAGGTCACCACAATCACTATAAATACCGACACTTCAGTCACGAAAAGAAAAAGGAAAAACAGACGAAAACAGAAAAAGGAGAACCCTAGCAAGCAAACCCTAACACTCACGGGAGGCAAACCCTGAAGGAACTCGGCGGCATCAAGGTTTACCTCTGCCCAATTCAATCCGATTTGCCGATTCGAAGTCGCAATTCAGTTGCAAACAGGTTTACATTGCTATTACTGCCTTATGTTCTTAATTTGCATATGGCATTATGATTAAATTTATGAAAATATCTTAAGCTTGGCATGTGAATTTTAGTATGTACCTGAAGACCTTAAATGATTAACCATATAATTACTGTAATGAAAGCCATAAGGCATAAAATTGGTTGAAATTGTACTGATATCAAAACCAGAATTCGCAGCCGCTCGCTAGCACATCGCTAAGCGAGCATGCAGCGAGTATTCGCTAAGCCTTCGCTAGGCGAGGCAGGAGCGAACGTGACAGTAGCTGACTTTTCTGTTCTGATTTTTCACTCATGTTTTATCATAGCCATGCATCATTTACCCGACCCTATTTACTGTTGTGATTTTTTATGGTGTAATCCTCGATTACACCCTGGTTTGGTGTTCTGACATGTTTTGTTGAGTTTTGTAAAGGTTCACATATCCCAGGAAAAGATTACTTGTTAGGTATTCCACTTTATTTGTGGGATACCCTTGTGGAGGTTCACCCTGAATTACTCAATTGATTTTAATGTATTAATTTTATGGCGAAGATCCACCCTAAATTGCTTAATTGATCTTAATGTATTAATTTTAATGTGGGGATTCCTCCCAATTACCTAATTGATTGTAAAATACGGCCTATGAATATGTGATCTTGGACCTCTCTTTGTTGCTTTACGGTATTACGGTATTAAGGTCATGTCCCGCGAATGTGGGGATACACTTAGCCAAGACCCTTCGATTAAATCATCATAAAATAAATCATAGTCCCTCGGATGTTGCCTTCGAATATATGATTTTGTCCCTCGATGACCCTTCGGTGTAGCTTACGGTTAAATGATGATCGTCCCTCCGAATGCTAAGGTATCCTTACAACTGTTGCCTCCAATGACCAATCGATGACCCTACGATGACCCTTAAATCCAAAAGGACGAGACTACTTACTTCTCAATAGTAAGGACAGTTTTACCCTCATAAGGATAGGAAATGCCCATAAAGACCCTAGGAAGGTACAACTCTTAATTGCTGGCTCACAACCTAAAATATTTTTCACACCCCACACATTTCAAAACATCTTTTAGAAAACCACCACTTGGTATACATTCATACTAGAATCATTACCGAGTTATATTTTTCTAAACAACTTTCTAAACTAAACGAGATAACCACTTTGTATACATTCGTACAAGAATCATTACAAAGTTAAACTCTCTTTTCAAAACATTTTTAAGCAATTCACAAACATTTTTTCAGACAAACATAAGTGATCAAGCAATTAAGAGCCCATGGATAACCATGGATACAAAGGGTGCAAACACCTTCCCTTTGTATAATGTACCTCCCGAACCAAAAATCTAATTAAGGTCTTTCCTGTTCTTTTCCACCTTTCCTTATTGGATAAAAGAAAAGTCGGTGGCGACTCTTGTTATCCGCGACATTGCGATTAAAAGCAAAACACCTCAAGTCAGTTCACCGCATGACAGCGGTGTTCCCTGTTTTTCACTTTTTGCAGTTTTAAAAAATAAAAATAAAAATGGCAATGTTTTTATTCTCTTTCCTTTTGAGTCATTTGGTTCCGACCTCAAAAGTGATTACCATCCTGATCTCATCGATAACAATTTGGTTACACCTCTGTATGACTTCGACACTCCGATCTATCATGCCGAAGAATAAGGCGAAGAAGATTGTGATCTGCTGGAATTAGCCAGGTTGTTAAGACAAGCGGAGAAGGTGATTCAACCACACGAGGAGCGAGTCAAGATTGTCATCCCAAGTACCGCCGAGGTCAGAAGGGAAATGAAAGTTGAGGCCGCTTCAGAGGCGAGTCGAGAACAGAATGGTAGCCCTGTTGAAAGAGCAGTTTGATATCGTCACCTGGTTGCATCAAGATACACCAGGGTGGAATACCCATGTTGTGGGGCACGAGCTACCATGGAGACAAGACTGTCCTCCAGTGAAGTGGAAACCGGTGCTAAAAGATGAGAATGAGTGTGGACCATCGAGGCGTGAATAGAGCTAGTTCGAAAGATGAATTCCCGGTACTTCACGTTGATGTATTGGTGGATAATATTGCTCAGTTCTCGGTGTTTACCTTCATGGATGGCTTACTGGGCCAAAGTCGAATTGAATTGTTGCCAGATGATATGGAGTAAACAATGTTCATCACACCAAAGAGTACCTTCTTGTTATAAGGTGAAGAAGAAGGCCGGTGCCACGGATCAAAGGGCTACGGTGACTTTGTTTCATGATATGATTCATCGCGAAAGCGAATGCCATGTTGATGACATGATGACAAAGTCCCAAACAGAACAGGGGCATCCGGTAGACCGGGGCAAGTTGTTTGACTGGTTGAGATAACTCGTATTGTTAAGTCCGAATCAGTGCACTTATGGAGTGCTGTCCGTCAAGCTACCGAGGTATTGTGAGCGGATAAGAGGAATCGAGGTTGATCCTGCAAAGCAAAAAAAAACAAAAAACAAAAAACAAAAAGAAAAATAATGCAAGAAATGCCTGAACCGAGAACAAAAAGAGATCAAACGGTCAGGTAGGATAATGATTGCCAAGGGGCATTGGAAAAAGAATGAGTAGCAGGAACCACTGATTCTGAGACATTCCATGGAAGAAACAATTGTTAATCTGGTACTTGACAGCCCTCAAGGGGTCTATGAGGTGTGTATTAGGTCGGCATGACGAGTCTTGTCAAAAAGAGCATGCAACTTACCTAAGCAAAAAGTTTATCGACTGTGAAACAATACACTCACTGCTCGAGAAAACTTGATGTACTTTGGCATAGGCTGCTCGCCGACTGAGACAGTACGCTGATTCATACCACTTTGTGGATGTCCAAAATGGATCTGATCAAGTATGTGCTTGAGGGGCTAGCATTGAACGGACGGGTTGCGAGAGGGAAAATGGTGTCGACTGAATACGATATTCAGTATACCTCCCAGAAAGCAACCAAGAGGAGGGTAGTGTATGGTTATCTCGCCCAATAACCCATTGATGATTCTTAACCCAGGAAGTCTGAAGTCCCTAATGAGGACATCTCAAGGTACTCAAATCGAAAGATTGAGAGGGACCGATCCCGGAGGAGGGGCCTGACCCTGAATCCGAACGGATTCTGATGTCTGATGGGGAGAATTTAAAGTGAATGAGCTAGTGCTTCCCCGATAACATTTGAATGCACCAACGATGGTGACTGAGTACGAAGTTGGTATCCTGAGTGTCGTACTTCGATACGTGCATCTACTGGGGCAACGTCTTTCTCACTCAGATATGGGATGAAGGTTGTACTACCATTTGAGACTCAAGTTTCGTCATGGGGTCCCGTTGGACGTAAACTTGAAAAAGGATGAGTGGATGAGGACTCAGTATGACGCATTGAGCCTGATTGCGAAAAGAGGCTGATAGTTACTTGTCATGGGGCAGTTGTACCCAGTAAATGAAGCGTGTTGTTAACTAAGAAGTGCGATCTCGTGCGTGCCATGGAAGAGATGTGGTGTTGAAAAGGATCCTTCTTCCTCAAGACGATCGTGGGGCAAGTGGATATACAATCATGAATCCCCAGCATGGTCAAGAAGGCTTTCTCCGACAAAGCCTTGTTGCTGACAACCATGAGGGGAGAGGATTTTCCATCCCCTGTGAATGCGGACGCAGTTAGAAAATACTTCGTAAAAAGAGACCCGCTGGACAAAAAGAATAAAAGAGTCCAGGCAAAAAAGGGCATCCCGGCGAACCAAAAAAAAAAGAAAAAAAAGAGAAAAGGTTCGGGCAAAAGTTAGGGATAATAAAAGAAAAGAACTGTACACCCGGCAAGTCGAAAACCCCACAAGGGCGACTTGGGCAAAAATGGGTATCCCGGTGGACTGAAACCCGAAAGGGCGGTCCAGGAAAAAGAGGGATTGAAACGAACAACTGCGTCTAGCATGATCGTTTGAGCTTTAGATGACTCGGCTAATCTCCGACAGAGATCGATCGGAAGCGTCTGGTTCAGAAGGCCGAAAGTGCGGAAAGTCTTGAGGACATATGGGGTGTAACCGAGTTGGAACCCGATGAGATCACGGTTTCACATTGCCATTAGGATAGATTTTTCCTTTTGTGCGCAATCACCTCTTTCCAGGGTTTGCTTCCTATGTGTTGCTCGATTCTGAGCCACCCTTTTCAGTTAATAAATGTGTGCTCAGTCAAATAGTTTTGTTTTTGTTTTCATTACCGCTTTGATTACGAAAACATCCGTTCGTTTTGATAAGAATATTTGCATTTTGAAACATAGAGGTCCCTTCCGATGCGTGCTTATAAGATTGAAATCTGGAAATCTTATTCGGAGGTTTGAGTAACCCAGATGTTGAAGTGTTGGCACGCCTGGGGCACGCTTTTATCTAACAATCTCTTGTGCAGGTACTGTTAGATATCTTCATTCGCTGGCAGGTAGTGGTATGAAACCTTTGACAAAGGAGATCCCTGCAGAGCCCGACCAGGGGCAATGGACAGACGAACGGTGAAAAGCCCGTGACAGAGTTGTGACGACGATCCCTGAAAGCTAATCAAGAAGACTCTTCAAAGCCTAAGGACTGGAAAGTTTGTATGAATCCCAGGAATTCGATCTTCGTGGGATGAATCAGAAGAGTCTAGGCGAGTCTGGGAGTTCTCAAAAGTGGAAAGCCGACACTGTGGGTGGACGATGGATGCCGTTGTTCGGCGACTCGACGGGTGTTCCGTGTCCAATAGGTTGTATTTCCCCAGTGGGTGTGAGAGGGTTATCTCCCTAACAGATTTGAGATCAGTGTCTCCTCAGCAAGCTTGAAGGTTACTGCCTTCCCGGCAGAGTTTGTGTTGATGGTTTTCCCTCAGCGAGGTCCCCAAGCGGATCGTGTTCGGAGAAAATCATCCCCAATAGAGAAGAGCACTGGTTGCCTCTCATAGCAGGGTAATTCCCAAGCATAGGTTGTCTTTCCCCAGCAGGGTGGAAATGGATGTGGTATCGAAATCCTCAGCACAGTTCCTGGAGTTCCCCGGTGTTGTCTCTGGAGGAGACGTGTGTTTTGTGCATTCATCATGTAGATAAGCATAGCATATTGCATCACTAGTGCGTAGCATTTCCATAATCATGAGGCATTACGCTAAAAAAAACTCATGCATCAGCATTGCAAACGTATCCATCAGTCCTAAGCCGTGGTGACCACCCGAATGGGTTGTTGGAAAGAAGTTTAGCATCGCGCCATTGGATCGATTTCAGAATTGGGTTCCCCAGCAGGGTTGAGAGAGGTGTTTCCCCAACAAGTGACTCTTTAGTCGAGTGGGTATCCCCGGCAGTGTTACTCCCCAGAATTGGTAGCATTTGGCATGCTTGGATCCATTCCCCCAGCAGATGTGGGTGTGTCTGATCTCTCCATATAGAGTCGACCCCTTAAGCAGAAAGTGTCTGTCATTTCCTTCTGCATCTCCCCACTGAGTTATATCCTCGTGGATGACGGTTGTTTCCGTTCCCTCCCTTTAGGATGGGTTTTCCCTATTGAGTTCTTTCCTCATTAGGATGTCTTGATTCAGTTTGCCTTTTTGGATCGATCCTAAATTGGCTTCCTACTGACTGTTTTCCCTGGGGCATAAATGAATGGTTGCTCACTAACCGGCACTCATTCATCTCATCCTCAGCGGAATTTGTAGGCTTCTACCTACAAACCGGTAGTTGTAAGTCCTATCTTTGTGGTTTTCTACCTAATAACTGGTAGTTGTAAAATCCCACTTTCATCCCCTAGCAGAGGTAACCTTTGCGGTCTTCTACCCACTACCCGGTAGCTGTAAATCCTTTTTTCTCACTCTGTCTCTCAGCGGACTGTTTGTTGGCTTCTACCTGCAAACCGGTAGATGTAATCCCCTCTTTGTGGTTGTCATTATCCAGTCTCGGTATTGATATTCCTTTCACCTGTCGGATTTTTGCTCCGAGTAAGCAATTTTATCCCCAGCGGGTCCTCTTTCATTCACCGTTTGCTGGTAATGTTTGTGGTTTCCCCTTTTGATTGGTCATCTTTGCATACCTAGTCTGGTACCCCGATGCCTTTCTTTTCGGTCGATTTATCCATTTAACAACCTCCAAACCGGTTATGGATAATCTTCCATGCGAGTGTATTATCTACGTTTTGACGGCTATAGATAATATATCTCATGCACTCTTTGGTCAATCTTTTGATTGTTTTCACCAGCTGAGTAAGATTCGTATTCCTTGTGGAATCGAATGTCCATCCTTTAACAAGTTTGCTTTCGCTCTCTTCAGGATGATATCGGTCGATCTATCCATTTTACAACCTACAAATCGGTTATGGATAATCTTCCATGCGAGTGTATTATCTATGTTTTGACGGCTATAGATAATATATTTCATGCGCTCTTGGGTCAGAGTCGTCCTCCCCAGTCGAGTAAGATTCGTATTCCTTGTGGAATCGGATGTCCATCCTCTAACAAGACTGCTTTTCTAGCCCTCTTCAGGATGTTGAGTGTTTTGGAACACAAACCAATTCACTGGTCGGTCACCCGTTTCGTACCTACAACCCGGTATCCTTGGTGTTCCTTCCCGTTTGCTCGCTGTCGTGACCTTGATCCCCAGTGAGATCCCCTGCAAGTGTTTAGCCTTGCCCTGACATATGTAGATGTCGTCCTGTCAGCACCCGCGTGTGTTGTTTCTTTGGTGTCGGTAAACACCATCTTTCGGTGATTTCCCAGTCATGCGTAAGTGTCTGGTCTTCCTTGGTGTCGGTAAACACCATCTTTCGGTGCTTTCCCAGTCATGCGTAAGTGTCTGGCCTTCTTTCGATGTCGGTAAACATCATCTTTCGATGTTCGTAGCGTCGTCCTCCTTCCCTAGTGAAGCATTCCTCCTCTCCGTTGGTGTCGATAAACGTCGAGTTTTTCCCGATCATCCGTTGATGATTTGGTTGTGTTCATTATCCCTAGAAATATTCCTCCTCTCCATTGGTGTCGATAAACGTCGAGTTTTTCCTATGCGTCCGTTGACGCATAGTTGCTTATTCCCCACAGATCATTTGGTAGTACCAGATGATTCCCCTCAGAGTTACCTCTCCGTTGGTGTCGGTAAACGTCGAGTTTTTCCCGATCGTCTGTTGACGGTTGTTGGCGATATATTTCCCCATGAAGAGTTACCTCTCCGTTGGTTTCGGTAAACGTTGAGTTTTTCTCATTCGTCCGTTGACGTCTGATTTGTGTAGCCTATTCTCCAGTCATTCGTGGTTGTCTGGTTGCTTCCCAGCAAGAATCCTCAGTAGAGTTGTTGTTGGACGTCCTATTCATTTTCCGGTTGTTACACCCCTTCCTTAGTAAAGCAGATTCTCCTCTCCGTTGGTGTCGATAAACGTCGAGTTTTTCCTAGTTATCCGTTGATATCTAGTTGTATCCTTCCCAGTTCATCCGTCGTCCGTTGATGTCTGGTCTCCTTCTCCGTTGGTGTCGATAAACGTCGAACTTCTCCCTTTCGTCCGATGACGTATGGTCGAGTCTTCCCAGTTCATCCGTCGTCCGTTGATGTCTGGTCTCCTTCTCCGTTGGTGTCGATAAACGTCGTGCTTCTCCCTTTCGTCCGATGACGTCTGGTCGAGTCTTCCCAGTTCATCCGTCTTCCGTTGATGTCTGGTCTCCTTCTCTGTTGGTGTCGATAAACGTCGAGCTTCTCCCTTTCGTCCGTTGACGTCTGGTCGAGTCTTCCCAGTTCATCTGTCGTCCGTTGATGTCTGGTCTCCTTCTCCGTTGGTGTCGATAAACGTCGAGCTTCTCCCTTTCGTCCGATGACGTCTGGTCGAGTCTTTCCCAGTTCATCCGTCGTCCGTTGATGTCTGGTTACCTCTCCGTTGGTCTTGGTAAACGTCGAGTTTTTCCTGGTCGTCCCCAGTAGAGTTACCTCTCCGTTGGTTTTGGTAAACGTTGAGTTTTTCCCACTATGTCCGCTGACGTATGGTTGTATCCTATCCTGGTCGTCCCTAGTTGATTTACCTCTCCGTTGGTCTTGGTAAACGTTGAGTGTTTCCTCGTTGTCCGTTGGCATCTAGTTGTGATTCCCTTTCCCATTCATCGTGTTGAGATGTCTGGATGTGACAGTACCTTTGAGAGAGAAATCAAAGTCCCCAGTAATAAATATCAGATCCCAGTGGACGTTTCCGTTGGTGGATCCCCGCATAGTGCAAATTTCTACGGTTCTTGGTATTCAATCCCTGTTTACCCTGAAAGTCTGACAGTCATTGCTCTCATCCATTCGGGTTCCCAGTTGATTGAATAGGGGCAGCTGTAGCACCTCAAAATTGCACCTCCCATTTTGTACATACATTTTCATATTAGGTCATTAACATAACATAGTCCACTGCATAGCATTGCATTGTCCTTTGCCCAAGTGCAATTCATCAGACAAGATTACGTCAAGATGATTAGGAGATCAGTCAAGCAGAAAGTCAACTGTGGTCAACTGTGCCTGATTTTATGGATTTGAAGGTGGGAGATGGTTTGAAAGGCTTCATTCATGTCCACACAAGTCTCATTTGACATTTCATAGATCAAGATTGAAGAATTTGAAGTCAGATGAAAAGTTTCCAAAAATAGCAGGTGACCTGTAATTGGAAACTGCCAAAAATGGAAAGGTCTTGCTCCTCAAATTTACATCATCATACAAGCTTCAAATGGAATTTTGTCCAACATGAAAGTTGAAGATCTTGATCTCACCTTTCCAAAAAGTCCAAGAACACTCATTTCTCATGTGTGGTTGGCAAGTTATGATCAAATCATTTTCAAGAAATGTTGAAATTCAAAGTGGCATAACTTTTGAATGGAAAGGCCAAATTGGGTGATTCTTTTTTGAGAAAGCCACATTTGACATGTACTTTCATGATGCATCATCACATTTCATCAAAAATCAATACATCAAAATGGCATTTTTCAAGTGATCCAATTTGTATTTTGGTGGGAAAAAAGGTGTTTTGGAAAAATACATGTAATTTTCACTCCAAATCACTTCCAACACATCATAAACAGCAAATTGGACTGGTTTCAAAAGCATTTTTACTGTTACATTGGCTGCATTTGGAAAAGGTCATTTTGGCCAAATCACATGAAAATTGCATTTTGCTAATTCACCTTGTTTTTGCTAATCTTGATTAACAATTGGATTAAGCACATCATATAAAGTTCCTAATCATAACAGAAAACATAATCACATTTCATTTTTGCAGATCTAACAGAAAAATTCATCAAATTCTCTCAAAACTCTCTCAATTTTTTTTCACTTTTTCATCAAATTCATTGATTCCTGTTGCTTCCTCTTTGTTCCATTCATCATTTGCAGGCATATTGAGCATCTGTTTGAAGGAGATCGTGGCCAAATCCTGAAGAATCGCAACTGTTGCATCCAAGCATTCACATGGCATCTTGGTAATTCTTGGAGCTGGAGCTGTGTTGAGCTAAAAGACTTACTCTATTCATCTTCCTAAGCATCATTCAACATCTGTTTTTGCAATTGGAACCTTGAAACCACCAAATCGAGCAACTGCATCTTCAAGAGGTTGGATCTCAAACTTTCTAATTCTCCAAATTGTGATATGGCTTGTGTAGATCTTAGATCGTAGAGTATCATGCAACTTGTAATTTTGAATTTCATTGAATATTGATGAAGAAATCTGGATTTGAAGTTTGATGTTCCAACTTTCTTTTGATCGATTCATGCTGTGTGGTTAGAATTAGGGAAAAACATGTTGATATTGTTGTTGTGCTTGGTTAGGCGCTTCCATTGATATATGATTTGCCAAGTTTCATGAACTTTTGTTCTTGATGAATTTCTGGGATGATGAACTGATGAACAACATGAAGAACGTATGATTTTCATGTCCAGATCGCGTGTAGATCCGTTTAGCCTGGCTTCACTTTCAAAATTCGTGTTTACCGCGTCTTTGGACCAACCACGCGCTGCCAGACACTTAAGTGAAACGCAGCGTTTCACTTAAGTGGTTACATAATTACGCTTTTGCCATTTTCTGATTTAAATTCAATTTCATTTCATTTTGTTTTCAAATGTTTATTTCATTTCAAGATTAGACTTCAAAAAATCATAGCTCCTTCAATATTTGTCCAAATTGGCTGGGATTTTTTGTGAAATGCTCTTCATGATCTCTAGTTTTTTATGGTGATTTTTCCAGAATTTATGCACGTGTGGATTTTTAAATTGCCTAGGTTTTGTTCATGTGTGTTCAATTTGTACCTTCCATGCCATTTTGCTTGTGAAATATTGATGATTAATTGGATGAGGCTGAAATTTTTTGTGCTTGTTCTAGACACATTAAGGAGCATTTTGGTATGTGGTTTGTGATTTTTGAATTTCTGGTTTGTGAGATATGATTTTTGAATAGAGGTGTGACAATTTGTGTCACACCATTCATGTCCAAATTGTTGATTTTTGTTTCCATGCCATATGAACATGAATTGCTCTAGAATTATGCATAAGATTACATCTAGATGTTAACTTTGAATGTGAATTTTTGTGGATTTGTTGAGTGCATTTTCAATTTGATTGAAATTTTCTCCCCTGCTTGAACAATTGTTGACTTTTTGTGAGACATGTTTGTATTTGATTTGTGAAATTCTGGTTATTAATTGGATGGACTTGAAATTTGGCATGTGTATTGTAGACATTTTGAAGTGCATCTTGGCTTTGGTCCCATTCATTTATCATGTGTTATCTCTGTTTTATGATTGGTTGAAGTGGATGCATGTTTTGATGCCATGTATGAGCTTGCTTGAATTTGTGTTGACTTTATGAATTTCATTGACTTGCTTCCCTTGGTCCAAATGAGCTGAAACTTGGTATGATTGACATGTTATGAATGCTGTTTGATCATGAATTTTTTGAGGATTTATTGAAATGTTTTGGTATTGAGTTGATTGTGATCATTCTGTTTGGTCTTTTGAGGTTCTAAATTGCATGTTTGGCACTCTTTTCCTTATGAAATGATAATGATGAATGATATGAATGTGAAACCACTTGGATTTGTTTCTTAATTGATTGATCTTGACTTTTGATAAGTTTCAGGTTCTGTTTTGACTTTTTGATATCATTTTGACCCTAGTCTTGTACTAGTGGTCTTGTGTTCTCACATTTGAGATTTGTTTCAGGTTAAGAGCACAATTGCTTATGCTTGATGGTGTGCCCTCAATTGGAGTTGGCTTGTAGCTTGTTTATGACTAACTTTGAGTTTATTTTGTAGGTTTTGAAACTTGAGTTTGTGCCATGTGGCTTGCACCTTTGTGCATTGACTGTTGTTTGACTGTATAGTTAACTGTTGACCATTGTCTGTTTGCTTATTGTTTGAGCTGAGTACTTATTATATTGGATTGATTTCAGGTACCTTAGTTGCTATAGTTCCTTTGTGAACTTGATTGTGCTTTGCTTTCTAGCTTGAGCACTGAGGTATAATGATCTCTTCTCCATGTAGTCTGGAAGACCTGGCCTGTTACTTGGCCAGGCACCTGTCTGAAGTCCTCCTTAAGAGGCGATGTTTGTGCTTGTTTATTTTTGTCCCCAAGCAGGTAAAGACCTTTGTTAAGGCAATTGGCAGACACAAGAGGTGTGTAGTCCACCTCCTGCTATTCTGTTGAGTCGTCCCTTGGCTCACATCACATGTTGATGCCTTGTGGACATTAACCCCAAGATCAGTTGAGTCAGTTTCATAAGTGTAGAAGGGTTCCCATTTTCTGGACCCACACTTCATTGTCTGAAGCTCTCCCTGGCCAGGGATAAGAGCTGTGAAGTCTAATCTTCACTCACCTTTCATCTGGCTTCACCTTGGCTCTCAATGTCAAGGTTAAGAGCTAACATTACCCTTCCAGTTGGCTTGCTCTTGCAGCCTAACCCTTTGTTTGAGCCCCACTTGGTGTGTATATAGTGTGTGCTATCTGTATTGTTTGCTTTGCTTTTGCCTGTGCTTTAGGTTTAGCTTGCTTCCTGTGCAAGTTAGATAGCAACCTTGACTTAGGGATGATTATGCATGATAACATCTAGGCTCGAGTTAGTCTCCCTAGTTGTGTCTCCCTCTGTTATCTGGTTAGGCTAGCCTTGTGTCCCTTCGTAGGGGAACTACGTCGCCCTGATCCTCATACCAGATGAGGTACGTAGGCAGGAGATGAGCTGATCTCTCCGGGCGCCCTTTTTGTTTTGTCTTTGTGTGTGTCAGGAGATGGATGTAAGCCCAGCGATTGGCATTCCGTATCCTCTTGTTGTGTGCTTGGAGTCCGGTATAAGTCCATCAAGTGGCATCTGGTTTCCAGTGTGGGTGCGTTTTGGTTCGGAAGCTGATGTAAGTCCAGCGTTTGGCATTCGGGTTCCATGTTTGCCCGTGTTTGTGTGATTTTGTTTGTGTGAGTGAGTCGAGCTACAGATGCTCTGATTCTTCTTTGTCCAAGAAGATACGTATGCATAGGATGCGACATCCTAGCGAGCATGTTTTCCCCCAGTCCGAACTACTTAGACTCTGATGTCTATGCCTGATAGACTAAGTAGGCCCAGGATGCGATATCCTGCTGAGTCAGTCTTGTTTGTTTTCTTGTGTCTCTTTCAGCCAGTGTTTGATGTGTGTTTGAGTAGTGATTTTAGCAACCATTTTCCTTCCTATTGTGCGTGGATCCCGTCGAGTACGACGGATGCGTAGGGGTGCTAATACCTTCCCTTCGCATAACCGACTCCCGATCCCATTCTCTTTGGTCGCGAGACCATGCTTTTTCCAGGTTTACTCTAAGCGTTTCCTTTCCCTCTTTTGGGATAAATAACGCACGGTGGCGGCTCTGTTGTTCTTGTTTCCCGCCGGTTTTTCGCGTAATGCGACAGCTGGCGACTCTGCTGGGGAAATAGAGAGGTTGACCTCTTGCTGGCCCATCTTCCCTAAGCGAGTCTCTCCTAGCGCTCTCTAGGTTAGGGTTTTGGTTGCTTTGTGCTGTTATTTATTGCATTCATTGTTTATTGTTTGCATTTATTGTTTGCATTAAAGTTTGCATTCCTTCATATTCATCTGCTGGTTGTGCTGTGATCTCTCTGTTTGGGGTGGGAGTTACTCGAGGTAAAAGGCCCAATACCCAGGCTATGAGTGCAATATAGGAAACCTAGGAATAGAGTGATTCATGGGAAGCGGGTGGTATGCGCCACTTAGCAGAACATTGATATCACGAGCAGTTCAGACCCTGGTGGGATATCATCGTTACACGCTTCGGGTGTGTATATGATGGTATTCTGCGAAAGGTTATTTATGTTGCGTTTCTCTCGACCTTACCCTGGCCTAGATGACACCCGTGAGTGGGAGGGGATGATTATTACAGGTACAGTTGCTGACTTGTTGGTGACTTGTTGGTGACTCTTGGTACTGATGGTGACTATGGATTATGGACATTTATTTCTGGGACGCCGGAGTTCTGTCTGTGGTTTATCATCGGGTTCCATTTATTTCGGATCCCCGGGTTGAATTTGAGAGTACCTGTTCAGAGGATATGGCTGTCATCCGTTCAGCGGATGTTTCTGTGATAATGATGTAATCTCCGGTTCCGTTTATTTCGGAACTCCCCAATCGGATTTATGGTGACTCAGTTGACTGTGACTGGTTCAGAGAATGGGTCTTCAGAGGACTAGATGGCACAGTAACCGGCATTCATGCATTTGCATCATCTCATTTCGCATTCATCTGCATTCAACACATGTCGATCCGTACTCAGGGTCCATTGTTGATTGAGATTCTGGTTGAGAGACATCCAGATGTCAGATTGTTATTGATGAAAAATTATTTGTCTCAGTGATGCTAGAATCAAAGGACAGAATATTCCTGGTACGGATAGACATTGCATGTGTGAGTCATACTAACCCATTTGCTGTTTTGCAGGTGTCAACCGGTGCGCATAGCTCGTTTGCTCAGATATCCTGCTAGGGGCAACAAATCCAAACTGATGGATCCTCCCAACGCCGACATCCTCGAACTGAAAAAGATGATGAGAGAGTTGCTCGGTGTTGTGCAAGGGCTTGCCTTGGGGCAGAAAGCCATGGCTGAGAGATTGGAAAAGATTGAGAAGTGGCTGAGGGAGGAGAAAGTTCAGGGAGAGGGTCCGTCACCCGAAGCAAACAATCCCTCTGGCACAGTAGTAAAGGAACCCTCTGGCGGTGGTCTGCTCAAAAAGGAGGTTGAGTCAAGTGGTGTGCCAGCAAAGAAGGAACGCGGTAAGGATCGTTATCACCCTTATGCTGCCACTGTAACCACTCCTGTTGGTAATCCACTTGTACCACAGCAACAACCACCACCTCAACAGAAGGCACCGAGAACTAAGAGCCAAGTGAAGAAGAAAAAGGAGGATCGTCAGTTTGAGGAGCCGCCTGTGACCTACACCCTTCTGTTCAGGAGATTGAGGGATTTGGGGTTAGTCCGGACAAGGATATTGATTCCCATAGAACGGCAGCGGAGGCCTGCACACTATGATGAGAATGCCAGGTGCGAGTTCCATTCTGAGGCACCCGGACACAGTATTGAGGGTTGTAGGGCTTTCAAGCATGTCGTCCAAGACATGGTGGATTCCAAGACCATCAGCTTGGCACAGATAATGAATGGGGAGGCCAACCCTGTACCCAGGCGGGGTCCTGTAAAGATGAAGATGGTGAGAAAGGTCAAGAGAGGAATGGGGGTGACTGAGGAAGATCAGTTAAAGGGTCCGATGCCTGCGGTCCCAAAACCTCTGATGCAGGATGGAGTTCTCCCTGTTGTTGATATTTGTTGTGCGGCTGCCACTACAGAGGGATTGATGAGAGACACGGCCCAGAAGATGGTGGAAATGGACAGTGAAAAATTTGAAACACCCAGTCAAGCAATCGAAACCGTCAAGGTGGAGAATGTTGTTGTTACTGAGAAGGAGAAGAAGTTGTCCATTTCTTCTTATAAACAAGCTTTGGAGGTGGTGAAGAACCAAGAGGCCCAAGGCTGGGGCAGGATCATTGACATAGTGGTAAAGGCAGACATGTTCGGGATTGGTTATCCAGATCAAGAGTCGTCTAGACCAAACAGAGGACGTCGTCCGCCGTACATCTTTGTCAGTGAAGGAATGCTGGATTCTGATCATGCTTGTTCAGTGAGTGAAGAGACCGACCGTGACCGCGAGCTCGAGTTATGGATAAAGTCGTGCGTACCAGGCAACTGGAAGGCCTCCAAAATCACCACTGTCACTCATCCTGAGGTGTAGGATTTCTGGTTTTATTTTGTTTGCATGAAAGCCATGCGTTTTGCCCAAAACGTAATGGTCCATTGTAAGGGCCATCTCATGTGTTTCATTGTGCAACATTTTGCATCAGTAATAAATGGATGTTTTTGTGATTAAAGCGGTGTTCCCTGGTTTTCACTTTTTGCAGTTTTAAAAAATAAAAATAAAAATGGCAATGTTTTTATTCTCTTTCCTTTTGAGTCATTTGGTTCCGACCTCAAAAGTGATTACCATCCTGATCTCATCGATAACAATTTGGTTACACCTCTGTATGACTTCGACACTCCGATCTATCATGCTGAAGAATAAGGCGAAGAAGATTGTGATCTGCTGGAATTAGCCAGGTTGTTAAGACAAGCGGAGAAGGTGATTCAACCACATGAGGAGCGAGTCAAGATTGTCATCCCAAGTACCGCCGAGGTCAGAAGGGAAATGAAAGTTGAGGCCGCTTCAGAGGCGAGTCGAGAACAGAATGGTAGCCCTGTTGAAAGAGCAGTTTGATATCGTCACCTGGTTGCATCAAGATACACCAGGGTGGAATACCCATGTTGTGGGGCACGAGCTACCATGGAGAGAAGACTGTCCTCCAGTGAAGCGGAAACCGGTGCTAAAAGATGAGAATGAGTGTGGACCATCGAGACGTGAATAGAGCTAGTTCGAAAGATGAATTCCCGGTACTTCACGTTGATGTATTGGTGGATAATATTGCTCAGTTCTCGGTGTTTACCTTCATGGATGGCTTACTGGGCCAAAGTCAAATTGAATTGTCGCCAGATGATATGGAGTAAACAATGTTCATCACACCAAAGAGTACCTTCTTGTTATAAGGTGAAGAAGAAGGCCGGTGCCACGGATCAAAGGGCTACGGTGACTTTGTTTCATGATATGATTCATCGCGAAAGCGAATGCCATGTTGATGACATGATGACAAAGTCCCAAACAGAACAGGGGCATCCGGTAGACCGGGGCAAGTTGTTTGACTGGTTGAGATAACTCGTATTGTTAAGTCCGAATCAGTGCACTTATGGAGTGTTGTCCGTCAAGCTACCGAGGTATTGTGAGCGGATAAGAGGAATCGAGGTTGATCCTGCAAAGCAAAAAAAAAAAAAAAAAAAAAAAGGAAAATAATGCAAGAAATTCCTGAACCGAGAACAAAAAGAGATCAAACGGTCAGGTAGGATAATGATTGCCAAGGGGCATTGGAAAAAGAATGAGTAGCAGGAACCTCTGATTCTGAGACATTCCGTGGAAGAAACAATTGTTAATCTGGTACTTGACAGTCCTCAAGGGGTCTATGAGGTGTGTATTAGGTCGGCATGACGAGTCTTGTCGAAAAGAGCATGCAATTTACCTAAGCAAAAAGTTTATCGACTATGAAACAATACACTCACTACTCGAGAAAACTTGATGTACTTTGGCATAGGCTGCTCGCCGACTGAGACAGTACGCTGATTCATACCACTTTGTGGATGTCCAAAATGGATCTGATCAAGTATGTGCTTGAGGGGCTAGCATTGAACGGATGGGTTGCGAGAGGGCAAATGGTGTCGACTGAATACGATATTCAGTATACCTCCCAGAAAGCAACCAAGAGGAGGGTAGTGTATGGTTATCTCGCCCAATAACCCATTGATGATTCTCAACCCAGGAAGTCTGAAGTCCCTAATGAGGACATCTCAAGGTACTCAAATCGAAAGATTGAGAGGGACCGATCCCGGAGGAGGGGCCTGACCCTGAATCCGAACGGATTCTGATGTCTGATGGGGAGAATTTAAAGTGAATGAGCTAGTGCTTCCCCGATAACATTTGAATGCACCAACGATGGTGACTGAGTACGAAGTTGGTATCCTGAATGTCGTACTTCGGTACGTGCATCTACTGGGGCAACGCCTTTCTCACTCAGATATGGGATGAAGGTTGTACTACCATTTGAGACTCAGGTTTCGTCATGGGGTCCCGTTGGACGTAAACTTGAAAAGGATGAGTGGATGAGGACTCAGTATGACGCATTGAGCCTGATTGCGAAAAGAGGCTGACAGTTACTTGTCATGGGGCAGTTGTACCCAGTAAATGAAGTGTGTTGTTAACTAAGAAGTGCGATCTCGTGCGTGCCATGGAAGAGATGTGGTGTTGAAAAGGATCCTTCTTCCTCAAGACGATCGTGGGGCAAGTGGATATACAATCATGAATCCCCAGCATGGTCAAGAAGGCTTTCTCCGACAAAGCCTTGTTGCTGACAACCATGAGGGGCGAGGATTTTCCATCCCCTGTGAATGCGGACGCAGTTAGAAAATACTTCGTAAAAAGAGACCCGCTGGACAAAAAGAATAAAAGAGTCCAGGCAAAAAAGGGCATCCCGGCGAACCAAAAAAAAAAGAGAAAAAAAAGAGAAAAGGTTCGGGCAAAAGTTAGGGATAATAAAAGAAAAGAACTGTACACCCGGCAAGTCGAAAACCCCACAAGGGCGACTTGGGCAAAAATGGGTATCCCGGTGGACTGAAACCCGAAAGGGCGGTCCAGGCAAAAGAGGGATTGAAACGAACAACTGCGTCTAGCATGATCGTTTGAGCTTTAGATGACTCGGCTAATCTCCGACAGAGATCGACCGGAAGCGTCTGGTTCAGAAGGCCGAAAGTGCGGAAAGTCTTGAGGACATATGGGGTGTAACCGAGTTGGAACCCGATGAGATCACGGTTTCACATTGCAATTAGGATAGATTTTTCCTTTTGTGCGCAATCACCTCTTTCTAGGGTTTGCTTCCTATGTGTTGCTCGATTCTGAGCCACCCTTTTTCAGTGAATAAATGCGTGCTCAGTCAAATAGTTTTGTTTTTGTTTTCATTACCGCTTTGATTACGAAAACATTCGTTCGTTTTGATAAGAATATTTGCATTTTGAAACATAGAGGTCCCTTCCGATGCGTGCTTATAAGATTGAAATCTGGAAATCTTATTCGGAGGTTTGAGTGACCCAGATGTTGAAGTGTTGGCACGCCTGGGGCACGCTTTTATTTAACAATCTCTTGTGCAGGTACTGTTAGATATCTTCATTCGCTGGCAGGTAGTGGTATGAAACCTTTGACAAAGGAGATCCCTGCAGAGCCCGACCAGGGGCAATGGACAGACGAACGGTGAAAAGCCCGTGACAGAGTTGTGACGACGATCCTTGAAAGCTAATCAAGAAGACTCTTCAAAGCCTAAGGACTGGAAAGTTTGTATGAATCCCAGGAATTCGATCTTCGTGGGATGAATCAGAAGAGTCTAGGCGAGTCTGGGAGTTCTCAAAAGTGGAAAGCCGACACTGTGGGTGGACGATGGATGCCGCTGTTCGGCGACTCGACAGGTGTTCCGTGTCCAATAGGCTGTATTTCCCCAGTGGGTGTGAGAGGGTTATCTCCCTAACAGATTTGAGATCAGTGTCTCCTTAGCAAGCCTGAAGGTTATTGCCTTCCCGACAGAGTTTGTGTTGATGGTTTTCCCTCAGCGAGGTCCCCAAGCGGATCGTGTTCGGAGAAAATCATCCCCAGTAGAGAAGAGCATTGGTTGCCTCTCATAGCAGGGTAATTCCCAAGCAGTTCGGGTTCGATGGAGGTCATCCCCAGCAAAGGTTGTCTTTCCCCAGCAGGGTGGAAATGGATGTGGTATCGAAATCCTCAGCACAGTTCCTGGAGTTCCCCGGTGTTGTCTCTGGAGGAGACGTGTGTTTTGTGCATTCATCATGTAGATAAGCATAGCATATTGCATCACTAGTGCGTAGCATTTCCATAATCATGAGGCATTACGCTAAAAAAAACTCATGCATCAGCATTGCAAACGTATCCATTAGTCCTAAGCCGTGGTGACCACCCGAATGGGTTGTTGGAAAGAAGTTTAGCATCGCGCCATTGGATCGATTTCAGAATTGGGTTCCCCAGCAGGGTTGAGAGAGGTGTTTCCCCAACAAGTGACTCTTTAGTCGAGTGGGTATCCCCGGCAGTGTTACTCCCCAGAATTGGTAGCATTTGGCATGCTTGGATCCATTCCCCCAGCAGATGTGGGTGTGTCTGATCTCTCCATATAGAGTCGACCCCTTAAGCAGAAAGTGTCTGTCATTTCCTTCTGCATCTCCCCACTGAGTCATATCCTCGTGGATGACGGTTGTTTCCGTTCCCTCCCCTTGGGATGGGTTTTCCCTATTGAGTTCTTTCCTCATTAGGATGTCTTGATTCAGTTTGCCTTTTTGGATCGTTCCTAAATTGGCTTCCTACTGACTGTTTTCCCTGGGGCATAAATGAATGGTTGCTCACTAACCGACACTCATTCATCTCATCCTCAGCGGAATTTGTAGGCTTCTACCTACAAACCGGTAGTTGTAAGTCCTATCTTTGTGGTTTTCTACCTAATAACTGGTAGTTGTAAAATCCCACTTTGATCCCCTAGCAGAGGTAACCTTTGTGGTTCATTCTGATTGTTGGCGGATTTTGCGGTCTTCTACCCACTACCCGGTAGCTGTAAGTCCTTTTTTCTCACTCTGTCTCTCAGCGGACTGTTTGTTGGCTTCTACCTACAAACCGGTAGATGTAATCCCCTCTTTATGGTTATCATTATCCAGTCTCGGTATTGATATTCCTTTCACCTGTCGGATTTTTGCTCCAAGTAAGCAATTTTATCCCCAGCGGGTCCTCTTTCATTCACCGTTTGCTGGTAATGTTTGTGGTTTCCCCTTTTGATTGGTCATCTTTGCATACCTAGTCTGGTACCCCCGATGCCTTTCTTTTCGGTCGATTTATCCATTTAACAACCTCCAAACCGGTTATGGATAATCTTCCATGCGAGTGTATTATCTACGTTTTGACGGCTATAGATAATATATCTCATGCACTCTTTGGTCAATCTTTTGATTGTTTTCACCAGCTGAGTAAGATTCGTATTCCTTGTGGAATCGAATGTCCATCCTTTAACAAGTTTGCTTTCGCTCTCTTCAGGATGATGTCGGTCGATCTATCCATTTTACAACCTACAAACCGGTTATGGATAATCTTCCATGCGAGTGTATTATCTACGTTTTGACGGCTATAGATAATATATTTCATGCGCTCTTGGGTCGGAGTCGTCCTCCCCAGTCGAGTAAGATTCGTATTCCTTGTGGAATCGGATGTCCATCCTCTAACAAGACTGCTTTTCTAGCCCTCTTCAGGATGTTGAGTGTTTTGGAACACAAACCAATTCACTGGTCGGTCACCCGTTTCATACCTACAACCCGGTATCCTTGGTGTTCCTTCCCGTTTGCTCGCTGTCGTGACCTTGATCCCCAGTGAGATCCCCTGCAAGTGTTTAGCCTTGCCCTGACATATGTAGATGTCGTCCTGTCAGCACCCGCGTGTGTTGTTTCTTTGGTGTCGGTAAACACCATCTTTCGGTGATTTCCCAGTCATGCGTAAGTGTCTGGTCTTCCTTGGTGTCGGTAAACACCATCTTTCGGTGCTTTCCCAGTCATGCGTAAGTGTCTGGCCTTCTTTTGATGTCGGTAAACATCATCTTTCGATGTTCGTAGCGTCGTCCTCCTTCCCTAGTGAAGCATTCCTCCTCTCCGTTGGTTTCCATAAACGTCGAGTTTTTCCCGATCATCCATTGATGATTTGGTTGTGTTCATTATCCCCAGAAATATTCCTCCTCTCCGTTGGTGTCGATAAACGTCGAGTTTTTCCTATGCGTCCATTGATGCATAGTTGCTTATTCCCCACAGATCATTTGGTAGTACCAGATGATTCCCCTCAGAGTTACCTCTCCGTTGGTGTCGGTAAACGTCGAGTTTTTCCCGATCGTCTGTTGACGGTTGTTGGCGATATACTTCCCCATGAAGAGTTACCTCTCCGTTGGTTTCGGTAAACGTTGAGTTTTTCTCATTCATCCGTTGACGTCTGATTTGTGTAGCCTATTCTCCAGTCATTCGTGGTTGTCTGGTTGCTTCCCAGCAAGAATCCTCAGTAGAGTTGTTGTTGGACGTCCTATTCATTTTCCGGTGGTTACACCCCTTCCTTAGTAAAGCAGATTCTCCTCTCCGTTGGTGTCGATAAACGTCGAGTTTTTCCTAGTTATCCGTTGATATCTAGTTGTATCCTTCCCAGTTCATCCTTCGTCCGTTGATGTCTGGTCTCCTTCTCCGTTGGTGTCGATAAACGTCGAACTTCTCCCTTTCGTCCGATGACGTCTGGTCGAGTCTTCCCAGTTCATCCGTCGTCCGTTGATGTCTGGTCTCCTTCTCCGTTGGTGTCGATAAACGTCAAGCTTCTCCCTTTCGTCCGATGACGTTTGGTCGAGTCTTCCCAGTTCATCCGTCGTCCGTTGATGTCTGGTCTCCTTCTCCGTTGGTGTCGATAAATGTCGAGCTTCTCCCTTTCGTCCGTTGACGTCTGGTCGAGTCTTCCCAGTTCATCCGTCGTCCGTTGATGTCTGGTCTCCTTCTCCGTTGGTGTCGATAAACGTCGAGCTTCTCCCTTTCGTCCGATGACGTCTGGTCGAGTCTTTCCCAGTTCATCCGTCGTCCGTTGATGTCTGGTTACCTCTTCGTTGGTCTTGGTAAACGTCAAGTTTTTCCTGGTCGTCCCCAGTAGAGTTACCTTTCCGTTGGTTTTAATAAATGTTGAGTTTTTCCCACTATGTCCGCTGACGTATGGTTGTATCCTATCCTGGTCGTCCCCAGTTGATTTACCTCTCCGTTGGTCTTGGTAAACGTTGAGTGTTTCCTAGTTGTCCGTTGGCATCTAGTTGTGATTCCCTTTCCCATTCATCGTGTTGAGATGTCTGGATGTGACAGTACCTTTGAGAGAGAAATCAAAGTCCCCAGTAATAAATATCAGATCCCAGTGGACGTTTCCGTTGGTGGATCCCCGCATAGTGCAAATTTCTACGGTTCTTGGTATTCAATCCCTGTTTACCCTGAAAGTCTGACAGTCGTTGCTCTCATCCATTCGGGTTCCCAGTTGATTGAATAGGGGCAGCTGTAGCACCTCAAAATTGCACCTCCCATTTTGTACATACATTTTCATATTAGGTCATTAACATAACATAGTCCACTGCATAGCATTGCATTGTCCTTTGCCCAAGTGCAATTCATCAGACAAGATTAGGTCAAGATGATCAGGAGATCAGTCAAGCAGAAAGTCAACTGTGGTCAACTGTGCCTGATTTTATGGATTTGAAGGTGGGAGATGGTTTGAAAGGCTTCATTCATGTCCACACAAGTCTCATTTGACATTTCATAGATCAAGATTGAAGAATTTGAAGTCAGATGAAAAGTTTCCAAAAATAGCAGGTGACCTGTAATTGGAAACTGCCAAAAATGGAAAGGTCTTGCTCCTCAAATTTACATCATCATACAAGCTTCAAATGGAATTTTGTCCAACATGAAAGTTGAAGATCTTGATCTCACCTTTCCAAAAAGTCCAAGAACACTCATTTCTCATGTGTGGTTGGCAAGTTATGATCAAATCATTTTCAAGAAATGTTGAAATTCAAAGTGGCATAACTTTTGAATGGAAAGGCCAAATTGGGTGATTCTTTTTTGAGCAAGCCACATTTGACATGTACTTTCATGATGCATCATCACATTTCATCAAAAATCAATACATCAAAATGGCATTTTTCAAGTGATCCAATTTGTATTTTGGTGGGAAAAAAGGTTTTTTTAAAAATACATGTAATTTTCACTCCAAATCACTTCCAACACATCATAAACAGCAAATTGGACTGGTTTCAAAAGCATTTTTACTGTTACATTGACTGCATTTGGAAAAGGTCATTTTGGCCAAATCACATGAAAATTGCATTTTGCTAATTCACCTTGTTTTTGCTAATCTTGATTAACAATTGGATTAAGCACATCATATAAAGTTCCTAATCATAACAGAAAACATAATCACATTTCATTTTTGCAGATCTAACAGAAAAATTCATCAAATTCTCTCAAAACTCACTCAATTTTTTTTCACTTTTTCATCGAATTCATTGATTCCTGTTGCTTCCTCTTTGTTCCATTCATCATTTGCAGGCATATTGAGCATCTGTTTGAAGGAGATCGTGGCCAAATCCTGAAGAATCGCAACTGTTGCATCCAAGCATTCACATGGAATCTTGATAATTCTTGGAGCTGGAGTTGTGTTTACTCTATTCATCTTCCTAAGCATCATTCAACATCTGTTTTTGCAATTGGAACCTTGAAACCACCAAATCGAGCAACTGCATCTTCAAGAGGTTGGATCTCAAACTTTCTAATTCTCCAAATTGTGATATGGCTTGTGTAGATCTTAGATCGTAGAGTATCATGCAACTTGTAGTTTTGAATTTCATTGAATATTGATGAAGAAATCTGGATTTGAAGTTTGATGTTCCAACTTTCTTTTGATCGATTCATGCTGTGTGGTTAGAATTAGGGAAAAACATGTTGATATTGTTGTTGTGCTTGGTTAGACGCTTCCATTGATATATGATTTGCCAAGTTTCATGAACTTTTGTTCTTGATGAATTTCTGGGATGATGAACTGATGAACAGCATGAAGAACGTATGATTTTCATGTCCAGATCGCGTGTAGATCCGTTTAGCCTGGCTTCACTTTCAAAATTCGTGTTTACCGCGTCTTTGGACCAATCACGCGCTGCCAGACACTTAAGTGAAACGCAGCGTTTCACTTAAGTGGTTACATAATTACGCTTTTGCCATTTTCTGATTTAAATTCAATTTCATTTCATTTTGTTTTCAAATGTTTATTTCATTTCAAGATTAGACTTCAAAAAATCATAGCTCCTTCAATATTTGTCCAAATTGGCTGGAATTTTTTGTGAAATGCTCTTCATGATTTCTAGTTTTTTATGGTGATTTTTCCAGAATTTATGCACGTGTGGATTTTTAAATTGCCTAGGTTTTGTTCATGTGTGTTCAATTTGTACCTTCCATGCCATTTTGCTTGTGAAATATTGATGATTAATTGGATGAGGCTGAAATTTTTTGTGCTTGTTCTAGACACATTAAGGAGCATTTTGGTATGTGGTTTGTGATTTTTGAATTTCTGGTTTGTGAGATATGATTTTTGAATAGAGGTGTGACAATTTGTGTCACACCATTCATGTCCAAATTGTTGATTTTTGTTTCCATGCCATATGAATATGAATTGCTCTGGAATTTTGCATAAGATTACATCTAGATGTTAACTTTGAATGTGAATTTTTGTGGATTTGTTGAGTGCATTTTAAATTTGATTGAAATTTTCTCCCCTGCTTGACCAATTGTTGACTTTTTGTGAGACATGTTTGTATTTGATTTGTGAAATTCTGGTTATTAATTGGATGGACTTGAAATTTGGCATGTGTATTGTAGACATTTTGAAGTGCATCTTGGCTTTGGTCCCATTCATTTATCATGTGTTATCTCTGTTTTATGATTGGTTGAAGTGGATGCATGTTTTGATGCCATGTATGAGCTTGCTTGAATTTGTGTTGACTTTATGAATTTCATTGACTTACTTACCTTGGTCCAAATGAGCTGAAATTTGGTATGATTGACATGTTATGAATGTTGTTTGATCTTGAATTTTTTGAGGATTTATTGAAATGTTTTGGTATTTATTTGATTGTGATCATTCTGTTTGGTCTTTTGAGGTTCTAAATTGCATGTTTGGCACTCTTTTCCTTATGAAATGATAATGATGAATGATATGAATGTGAAACCACTTGGATTTGTTTCTTAATTGATTGATCTTGACTTTTGATAAGTTTCAGGTTCTGTTTTGACTTTTTGATATCATTTTGACCCTAGTCTTGTACTAGTGGTCTTGTGTTCTCACATTTGAGATTTGTTTCAGGTTAAGAGCACAATTGCTTATGCTTGATGGTGTGCCCTCAATTGGAGTTGGCTTGTAGCTTGTTTATGACTAACTTTGAGTTTATTTTGTAGGTTTTGAAACTTGAGTTTGTGCCATGTGGCTTGCACCTTTGTGCATTGACTGTTGTTTGACTGTATAGTTAACTGTTGACCATTGTCTGTTTGCTTATTGTTTGAGCTGAGTA
The DNA here is from genome assembly GCF_024323335.1 of Lathyrus oleraceus. NCBI lineage: Eukaryota > Viridiplantae > Streptophyta > Magnoliopsida > Fabales > Fabaceae > Lathyrus > Lathyrus oleraceus. Next base: position 205,299,667 of record NC_066584.1, read on the forward strand.
CTGATTATATTGGATTGATTTCAGGTACCTTAGTTGCCATAGTTCCTTTGTGAACTTGATTGTGCTTTGCTTGCTAGCTTGAGCACTGAGGTATAATGATCTCTTCTCCATGTAGTCTGGAAGACCTGGCCTGTTACTTGGTCAGGCACCTGTCTGAAGTCCTCCTTAAGAGGCGATGTTTGTGCTTGTTTATTTTTGTCCCCAAGCAGGTAAAGACCTTTGTTAAGGCAATTGGCAGACACAAGAGGTGTGTAGTCCACCTCATGCTATTCTGTTGAGTCGTCGCTTGGCTCACATCACATGTTGATGCCTTGTGGACATTAACCCCAAGATCAGTTGAGTCAGTGTCATAAGTGTAGAAGGGTTCCCACTTTCTGGACCCACACTTCATTGTCTGAAGCTCTCCTTGGCCAGGGATAAGAGCTGTGAAGTCTAATCTTCACTCACCATTCATATGGCTTCACCTTGGCTCTCAATGTCAAGGTTAAGAGCTAACATTACCCATCCAGTTGGCTTGCTCTTGCAGCCTAACCCTTTGTTTGAGCCCCACTTGGTGTGTATATAGTGTGTGATATCTGTATTGTTTGCTTTGCTTTTGCCTGTGCTTTAGGTTTAGCTTGCTTCCTGTGCAAGTTAGATAGCAACCTTGACTTAGGGATGATTATGCATGATAACATCTAGGCTCGAGTTAGTCTCCCTAGTTGTGTCTCCCTCTGTTATCTGGTTAGGCTAGCCTTGTGTCCCTTCGTAGGGGAACTACGTCGCCCTGATCCTCATACCAGATGAGGTACGTAGGCAGGAGATGAGCTGATCTCTCCGGGCGCCCTTTTTGTTTTGTCTTTGTGTGTGTCAGGAGATGGATGTAAGCCCAGCGATTGGCATTCCGTATCCTCTTGTTGTGTGCTTGGAGTCCGGTATAAGTCCATCAAGTGGCATCTGGTTTCCAGTGTGGGTGCGTTTTGGTTCGAAAGCTGATGTAAGTCCAGCGTTTGGCATTCGGGTTCCATGTTTGCCCGTGTTTGTGTGGTTTTGTTTGTGTGAGTGAGTCGAGCTACGGATGCTCTGATTCTTCTTTGTCCAAGAAGATACGTATGCATAGGATGCGACATCCTAGCGAGCATGTTTTCCCCCAGTCCGAACTACTTAGACTCTGATGTCTATGCCTGATAGACTAAGTAGGCCCAGGATGCGATATCCTGCTGAGTCAGTCTTGTTTGTTTTCTTGTGTCTCTTTCAGCCAGTGTTTGATGTGTGTTTGAGTAGTGATTTTAGCAACCATTTTCCTTCCTATTGTGCGTGGATCCCGTCGAGTACGACGGATGCGTAGGGGTGCTAATACCTTCCCTTCGCATAACCGACTCCCGATCCCATTCTCTTTGGTCGCGAGACCATGCTTTTTCCAGGTTTACTCTGAGCGTTTCCTTTCCCTCTTTTGGGATAAATAACGCACGGTGGCGGCTTTGTTGTTCTTGTTTCCCGCCGGTTTTTCGCGTAATGCGACACTCCTGAGCATTTTTCCTTCAAAAACATGTACTCACTTTTCATTTTCCTTTTAGTTGAGGGTGGACCAGTCCGGTGAGGTCCACCAGAGAAGATGACCGGAGCTAGGGCTACGGTGGGGCGTTGGCAAGGTCCAAGCCATCTGATCCGGTTCACATGTTCTAATCTTGATCGTCTCTTTTGATTACCACGCGTGTGATGCATTGACCATGGTCTATGGTGGATAGCGTGCGCTTGACCTAAAATTTGCCACCTCAATTGATGATGGAGATATGATGGGCCTTTTTTTTGCATTTTCTAATTTTTCATTTAATTACATTATTTTTGTTTAATTCATAATAAATCCATTTTTAATCCAAAAAATATGGGACTTTCACCAAAAATCTTTAAATATTTTTTTCTTCCATATTCTGAATAAAATTATTTTTTGGATTAATTTTGGTATTTTTCATGAATTAAATGTTTTTATGCATATTTTTAATTGTTTAAAAATACTTCTGACCTTTTAAAAATCTTTAAAAAAATTGTCTAAGGTCCTTTAACCTTGTTTGATCTAGGATAAATCCCTTGGCCATTTATTTGGTGTTTTGAAGAGATTTTAGATTTTGACCATATAAAAATGTATTTTAATTCATTTTTAAATTGATTTTTAATTGATTAAATATTTAAAAATATTATTGAGCCATTTTTATGGTCTTATGATGTTTGACTTTCTGTTTGGGCCTTGGTCATGATTGATTTGACTTTTGTTGGATTAAAACCATTGGATTTAGGGGATTGATGAAATGTACATTTCATCTCCAAAAATGAATGGATGGTTTTTATTTGATGAAATTCCTCTCATGATCAATTTGTGTTTCTATCTTCCCCTCCCCCTTCATCCTTATTCTTTCCCATCTCCCCATTTGACAAATGAAATCTCTAATGTCTAAAGACTAATTAATTCATCAATGGCTTTGTGTCAGATGAATCAATACAAGTGTGATTGAGATAGGTCCTTCCCATTTTCATTTTGTGTCAGATGAATCGATACTACACTCAGACGAGTTTCTCGTGAGAATATTGTGGGTTGATGAGTCAGTCATCCTAACCTATAATATCCAATAGATGGAATTAAGACTCTCGAAACTTTTTAGAACATGATCTACAGGTTTTATCTTTAGTACACTCCTTTGGGATGGTTCTTAACCTAACTTCATGCTTGTGACTCACAACAAACCCTTGATTCTTAGTTGATCCAATCAAGTCTTGTCAATATCAATGAAACTTGGGTGTTGATAAGGTGAAAACCATAATCCACCAAAGAGGATGATTGATCTTGACAATGACTTGATTCATCCCTTGACCTTTGTTTGCCTTGTGTGTGATCCCTTATTTGTGATTGTTGCATTCATGCATTCATGCGCATCATAACATTCATCACATGAAAAATAGCTTCAAGGAAGTGAGGTTTTATTTGCAAAAAAATTCAGACCATCGGTTGAGGACGAAGGAACACTAAGAAGTACAGTTTCAGATGTCCGGATTTGAAAGAGTTAAGGAAGTTATCATCTTTTGTATTAGATCCCTTGTACTTCAAGCAACATCATGGGAAGCTTCTATTTGTGTTTTCTGCTGATGTGGTTGAAGGAATCTTGAGTGTGTTGGTTCAGTTCTACGACCCTCTCTACCGTTACTTCACTTTTCCCGATTATCAATTTGTGCCTACATTGGAGGAGTATGCCCATATTTTGGGAATACCCATTTCTGACAAAATGCCATTTAGTGGATTGGAAGAGATTCCCATATCTCATCTTATAGTTAAAGCTCTTCACTTGAAGAAGTCTGAGATTGAGGTTCATTGGATGAAGAAAGGAGGAATGTTTGGGTTGACTTCTGACTTCCTCATCAAGGAAGCTACTGCCTTCGCTCAAGCCGGTAGTGTGGATGCTTTTGAAGTTATCTTTGAAAGAGAATTGCCATCCAAGGCGCAGCGGAATTTAAAAATTTCTCCATTTAGTGATCCTTACGAATGGGCATGAACAGTGATATAATCGTTACCTCTTGTGGCGATCACGAACGTTGAACGATGACAACGTCTCTACTCAGTCCACACGAACGGATTCCTTCAATCTCAGCGCTAGCTGCCACGAATGAAGGCTTTGAGTGAGAGAGAGAGAGAGAGAAACGAAATTGCAAGTCTGAGCTACAATGCTTCTACCCAAGGGTTCTATTTATAGAACCACTTGTGTGGGCTTCAAGCTAAAAATCCCACTTAAGTATATTTTGGCCCATGCCCAAAATCACTTAAGTATTTGGTACCTTACCATATTTCGTATTCTACTGAAGTACACCGTACCTTACGATGTTCTATAATTCACTTAAGGAAACCGTACATTACAGCATTCCTTAATTACTCTATCTCTCATCAATCTGTCCTTTGTGTGTGACCCTATAGGTTTTCGCGGCGTTGGCAATTATATTAAATCACGTATTTAATATAATAAAGAGTGAGCGGTATCTAGCAACACATCACTGCTACCCAAGACACGAAAATGTCATGTGATCTGACAAGTCTTTCTGTGATAATAATTATGTGTATAATTACCCCTTTGCCCTTATGTCTATATTGAACACAAGGTATAGACCGTGTCATCCTTATCCAGTTCAATATTGGGCCCATAGACATTTATCCTGTTATGTAGGATGGGCAAATTCCATCTAGGTCACTCATGTCCCTCAGCATGCTTCGTGGAGTACCCATCAACTGTCTTTATGGTTATCCAGTTACGGACAACGTTGGATCAGCAATAAAGCACTCGACTCTACATCTAGGATCCATAGTGGTTTCAGGTCGAAGAGTGGTATACACCATTATCACCATGAGAATAACTTATGACACTTTGCATAACTTTCTATATAGTATTCTCATAGCGGGTCAATCCGGTATAAATATTACTCTTAATATTCAAAACTATATTTAAGACTTGATAACTCTTTATCCATGATCCATGAGATGTGATCATCAGTATACAAACATAATAGTCTTAATGCTTTAATGTTATCCCACTTCACAATAAAGCTCGACTATGGATACTTTAAGAATGGTGTCCTTATGTTTAATGTGATCTCATGATTAAGTCATACTTGATACATTAAACGGACTAGCTATTCTAGGGACTTTATTAAACAAACATAATAAAGAAAAAGCCTTTTATTATTAATAAATAATTCGATACAAGTACCAAAAGTATTGGCCTCTAGGGCTTACACCTACAATCTTTGTGTTGCTCATCTATGGGTTGGCTTTGTTCCCTAACATTGACAGTTTTGTTGATGTTAACATTATTAGAATCTTCTTGCTTAGGAATCATGTGCCTACTTTGTTGGGTGATATGTATTTCTTTTTGCATCTAAGAAATTCTAAAGGTGGTGGAACTATTGTGTGATGTGTTCCTCTTCTGTACAAGTGGTTTATTTCGCACTTGCCTCAGACGCCTACTTTTGTGGAGAACAAATAATGTCTAAGGTGGTCTCAAAGACTTATGTCTCTCACTAATAATGATATAGTTTGGTATGATTCTTCATTGAGTAGCTTGGAGATTATTGACAGTTGTCGTGAATTCTCTAATGTGCCTCTCATTGGTACACAAGGAGGAATCAACTACAACCCTGCTTTGGCTCGTCATCAACTTGGGTTCCCTTTGAGAGACAAACCTAATAACACTCAGTTAAAAGGTATTTTCTATCAAGAGGGTAAAGATCCCCAACATTTGAAGCATAAGATGGTACATGCTTGGCATAATGTGCATAGGAAAGAAAGATCTGAGCTTGGTCCGTGCAACTGTGTAGCATTGGAAGCTTACACGATTTGGGTGAAGAAGAGAGCTTTGGATTTGAATATGCCATGTGCTTGTGAAATACCTATGCCTATGGTTGTGGTTGAGCCATTAACTCTCCCTAACCAAGATGTAGAGGAGTTGGAAGATGCACTCACCAAGATGAAGCAAGAAAAGGATATGTGGGAAGATTGATTCCATGTTGTGAGCAGAAAGCATGAGGAGTTACAACTTGAGTCTAAAGACAAGGATGCTCTGATTGAACTTCTAGAAGACCGAGCAATGAAGAGACAAAGAGAGTCAGAGGGTCCATCTTCCTCTAGTATGCCTTAGCCTTCCGGTGCTTGGAAGAAGATTGTTGATCAGCTTGTCCTCGGGAAGGCTCAGATGAAGACTTCTTTTGAGTCTGAGATTCGACGCATCCGAAGGAAGTACGCGCCTGCAGCCAGATCATCTAACACCATTGTTAGGGGATCTTTAAGATGACTATTTTCCCTTTCTCTTGTATTTTTGTATTTTTGGTTTTTGAAATTGTACTCAGTGTAATCCTTCCAAATTATATGAATAAAATATATTTTTATGGTCAATCAAATTGTTGCAATTATTATTATTATTATATTTGCAAATAAAATAGTATGTTCCTTGAAAATAAAAACAATCAAAACATTGCATTTCATGCATCATTTGCATAGCAGGTTTTTTGTTTTCCAGATGTCTTATTGGTTATTCTTCTATGCTTCAGCCAAGCTGACTCATCGATACAATACCCGCGCCAATCATCTGAGAATCATGGTACACTTAGAGGAAGAGAACATAGAGCTAAAGGACGAGATCACCCGCATGACTGCCATGATGGAGTCAGTTCTAGCTGCTCAAAGTCAATCTTCTCCAACACCTGTAACTCCTCCTCCTCAGAGGACTGTCATTTCAGAAGTTGTTACTTCAACTGTGCCTGCCACTCAATTTTCTCCTGCCATTCCTGTCGGATTCCCTTGGGGAATTCCGCCTAACTTTGTGCCTGAAGGTTTTGCGCCTACATTTGCTTCCATGCTGACATCTAGCCTGGTTTTGTCTGTTCCTCCTCCAGTTGTTCACACGGTGCCTCATGTTGAGGACATCATCTACCATTCCGAGCCTCTAAGGGTCTGGATGTTTATGAGAAGATGGACGAGATGAAAGACCAATTCCTTGAGCTGCGAAAGGAGTTGAAGACCTTGAGGGGAAAATATTTGTTTGGAAAGAATGTTGCGGAACTTTTCTTGGTTCCCAATGTCAAGATCCCGATGAAGTTCAAAGTCCCTGACTTTGAAAAATATAAGGGGAATACCTATTCGCTCAGTCATCTCGTCATGTATGCTAGAAAGATGTCGATGCAAACTGATAATGATCAGTTACTGATTCATTACTTTCAAGATAGTATGACTGGTGCCGCTCTGAGGTGGTACATGGGTTTGGATAGTGCGAGTGTTCGCACGTTCAATGATTTGGGTGAAGCATTTGTGAAATAGTACAAGTACAAGTACAATTGGATATGGTGCCTGATAGGGACCAGTTGAGGTCGTTGTCTCAGAAGGATAAGGAGACGTTTAAAGAATACGCCTAAAGATGAAGAGAGCTTGTCGCTCAGATTACCCCTCCTTTGGAAGAAAAAGAGATGACCGAGATTTTTCTCAAGACCCTGAGCTTGTTTTACTATGAGCGAATGATTGCTAGTGCCCCCAATAATTTTACCGAAATGGTAAATATGGGGATGAGATTAGAAGAAGGTGTCCGTGAGGGACGGTTATCTAAGGAGGAAGTGTCTTCAAGCAAGAGGTATGGTAACAGTTTCGCTAAGAAAAAGGAAGCTGAAACCAATGCAGTATCAGTTGGGTGGCAGAGGAGGCCTCACGTTAGAAAAAGTCCACAACCCCGTCAACACCATCATCAAGTATCATTTGTTATTCCAGTATTTTCCAATAATCAATCAGTGCCAGTTCAACAACAACGTCAACAACAGCCACATCAAAGAACAAATAACTACAACAATAACAACACCAACAATAATCATCAACAAAAACAGAACTTCGAGAGGAAGAAAGTCTCTTTCGACCCGATTCCTATGACTTATGCTGAATTGTATCCATCTTTGGTTCTCAAGAACCTTCTCCAACCGAGAAATCTGCCACAAATTCCAGAACCACTTCCATAGTGGTATAAGCCAAAGCTTCACTATGCCTTTCACCAAGGGGCTCCTAGCCATGATAATGAGAATTACTACCCGCTGAAGTATGAGGTCCAGAAGCTCGTGAAGAGTGGGATGGTGTCCTTTGAGGACCATGCACCAAACGTGAAAGCTAACACATTTCCAGCTCATGGTAATTCCTCTGTTAACATGGTAGATGGTTGTCAAGGGAATTTTCGGGTGTTTGGTGTGCGACGAATTCGTCGATCTTTGGTTGAGATGCATAAAACCCTGTATATTATTAGTGATTGTGAGCATGATTACGCCAGTTGTGCAGTCTCCAGTGTGAACCCCCGTGGGTGTTCAGTTGTCAAGAGAGATATCCAGAGGTTGATGGATGAGAATGTAATCCAGTTTCAACAATATAGAGATATAGATGACGTCAACATAATAGTGTCAGTGTTCAAGACACTAGAGAGGGTGGTAATCCAGTTTGATAGCAGCATCAATAACAGTGTCAGCAATAGATCAATATCGCCATTGGTAATACCGTTAACGGGTCCAGTCCTATACGCATCCGATAGAGTTGTTCCATATCAGTATAATGCTACTATGTTAGAGAATGGTCAAGAGGTCTCGTTGCCTACGACCAGTTCTGCATTGCTGATGTGACGAAGGTGACCCGTAGTGGTCGTTTTTTTGGGCCTGTGTTCCCAAAGAGTGTAGAGGATGTATCTGTCAGTAAGAAGGTTGATGTGCCTGTGGTGAATCCGGTTAGTGCCCCAAAGTGTCAGTTTGGTGAATTCAGCAGTTTGCAGCCTAATGATGATGATGAGGTACTCCGTTTAATCAAGAAGAGCGAGTTTAATGTGGTGGAGCAGCTGCTCCAAACTCCTTCCAAGATTTCAGTGTTGTCTTTGCTCATGAACTCTGAAGCGCACAGAGAAGCATTGCAAAAAGTATTGGAACAAGCTTATGTAGAGCATGATGTGACAGTAGATCAGTTTGACCATATTGTGGCTAACATCACTTCCTACAACAACTTGAGCTTTTGTGATGAAGAACTTCCCGAGGAAGGTAGAAATCACAACTTAGCGTTGCATATATCAATGAAATGCAAGGAGGACGCGTTGTCAAATGTATTAGTTGATACCGGTTCTTCTTTGAATGTACTCCCCAAGTCAACTCTTTCCAAATTGTCATATCAAGGAGCTCCGATGAGATACAGTGGCGTGATCATCAAAGCTTTTGATGGTTCTCGCAAAACTGTTACAGGAGAGGTGGACCTTCTAGTGAAGATAGGTCCGAGTGATTTCCAAATTACTTTCCAAGTGATAGATATCCACCCGGCCTATAGCTGCTTGTTGGGAAGGCCATGAGAGCTGTTACGTCAACTCTGCATCAGAAGTTGAAGTTTGTGAAGAATGGTAAGCTTGTTATCGTCGGTGGAGAGAAGGCTATGTTGGTGAGTCACTTGTCGTCTTTTTCGTATGTGGAAGCTAAGGATGAGGTTGGAACTCCGTTCCAAGCTCTATCTATTGCTAAAGAAAAGAGAGTTGGGGCACATATGTCCTCTTTCAAAGACGCGCAGAAAGTTGTTAAAGACGGTAACTCTGATCAGTGGGGCCGGATGGTAGAGGTCGCCAAGAATAAGAGCAGGGCTGGTTTGGGATTCCAACAAGGGACGTCTGCATAATATTTGGTCATAATTCACTTCTCTAAGATCAAAATATCATATCATTATGCAGGTTGGTTTCTAAACCCATTGAATACAATGATCCTACTCCTTCTCCAAACTTTGAATTCCCTGTGTTTGAGGCAGAGGAAGAAAGTGATGAAGAAGTGTATGATGAATTGTCTCGTCTACTTGAGCACGAGGAAAAAGCCATTTAGCCATTCGAAGAGCAGATTGAGTTAGTCAACTTGGGTTCCGAAGATGATGTTAAGGAAGTCAAGATTGGGTGTCAACTGTGTCCAGAGGTTAAAAAGGGGTTGATTGATCTTCTCGGAGAGTATTCAGATGTGTTTGCTTGGTCCTATCAAGACATGCCTGGTTTGGATTCTGAGATTGTGGAGCATAGATTGCCGTTGAAGCCAGAATATCCGCCAGTCAAACAGAAGTTGAGGAGAACTCATCCTGATATGGCAGTAAAGATCAAAGAAGAAGTGCATAAGTAGATTGATGCTGGTTTCCTTGTTACCACTGAGTATCCGCAATGGGTGGCCAATATTGTGCCTGTTCCGAAGAAGGATGGAAAAGTTCGTATGTGCGTTGATTATAGAGATTTGAACAAAGTCAATCCGAAAGATGATTTCCCTCTTCCATACATTGATATGTTGGTAGACAATACAACTAAATTCAAAGTCTTTTCATTTATGGACGAATTTTCCAATTATAATCAGATCAAGATGGCACCCGAAGATATGGAGAAGACCATATTCATTAAACCCTAGGTAACATTCTGTTATAGAGTGATGCCTTTCGGTCTAAAGAATGCTGGTGCAACTTACCAGAGAGCAATGACTACTCTTTTTCATGATATAATTCATAAAGAGATCGAAGTCTATATCGATGATATGATTGCTAAATCCAGTGACGAAGAAGAACATGTTGAGCATTTGTTGAAGTTATTTCAGCGTTTGAGGAAGTATAAACTCCGCTTGAATCCCAATAAGTGTAATTTTGGTGTTCGTTCTAGTAAGTTGTTGGGCTTTATTGTCAGCGAGAAGGGTATTGAAGTTGATCCCGCCAAGGTCAAAGCAATACAAGAGATGCCTGCGCCCAAAACTGAGAAGCAAGTCAGAGGTTTTCTCGGGCGCTTGAATTATATCTCAAGATTCATTTCGCACATGACTGCCACATGTGCGCCTATATTCAAGCTTCTTCGGAAAGATCAGTCTATTGATTGGACCGAGGATTTCCGAAAAGCTTTGGACAGTATTAAAGAATACCTGCTTGAGCCTCCGATTATGTCTCCACCTGTTGAAGGAAGACCTTTGATCATGTATTTGATTGTGCTTGAAGAGAGTATGGGTTGTGTTCTTGGTCAGCAAGACCAAATTGGAAAGAAAGAATATGTTATTTACTACCTCAGTAAAAAGTTCACTGATTGTGAGACTCAGTATTCTATGCTTGAAAAGACTTGTTGCGCACTAGCTTGGGTTGATAAGCGTCTGCGTCAATATATGTTGAATCATACCACTTGGTTGATATCCAAAATGGATCCAATCAAGTATATTTTTTAGAAGCCTGCTTTAACTAGGAGGATTTCCCGTTGGCAGATGTTGCTATCCAAGTATGACATCGAATACCGATCTCAGAAAGCGATTAAAGGTAGTATCTTGGCTGACCATTTGGCTCACCAACCAATTGAAGATTACCAGTCAGTGCAGTATGAATTTCCTGATGAAGAGATTTTGTACTTGAAAATGAAAGATTGTGACGAACCATTGCTTGAAGAAGAGCCAGAACCTGGTTCCCGTTGGGGCATGGTATTTGATGGATTTGTCAATCAGTATGGTAATGGCATTGGGGCAGTAATTATTACTCCTCAAGGCACTCATTTTCCGTTTAAATCCAGATTGACTTTCAAGTGTACAAATAATATGGTTGAGTATGAAGCTTGCATTATGGGGCTTGAAGAAGCCATTAATCTCAGAATCAAATATTTAGATGTCTATGGAGATTCCGCTTTGGTTGTGAATCAGATCAAAGGTGAATGGGAGACGAATCAACCTAGTTTGATACCATATAGAGATTATGCGAGGAGGATTTCAACTTTCTTTACTAAGGTTGAGTTTCATCATATCCCTCGAGATGAAAACCGGATGGCAGATACTCTTTCAACGTTGGCTTCAATGATTATGGTGAAGTATTGGAATGAAATTCCTAATCTAACGGTGATGTGTCTTGATAGGTCAGCTCATATGTTTGCTGTTGAAGAGATCAAAGATGAGAAGCCGTGGTATTTTGATATCAAGTGTTTCCTCCAAAGTCATATTTATCCACCTGGGGCATCTTTGAAATATAAGAAGACTTTGAGAAGATTAGCCGGCAACTTCTACCTGAACGGTGATGTGCTTTACAAGAGAAACTTCGATATGGTTCTGCTCAGATGCATGGATAGACACGAAGCAGACTTATTGATGACTGAAGTCCATGGGGGTTCCGTTGCTACTCATTCCAATGGACATTCTATAAAGATGTTGAGAGCAGGTTACTATTGGCTGACAATGGAATCTGACTGTTGCAAGTTTGTGAAGAAATGCCACAAGTGTCAAATATATGCAGATAAGATTCATGTTCCTCCGACACTGTTGAATTTCATTTCCTCTCCATGGCCCTTCTCCATGTGGGGAATTGATATGATCGGCATGTTTGAGCCCAAAGATTTGAACGAACATCGTTTCATTCTGGTGGCTATTGACTATTTCACAAAGTGGGTTGAAGCGTTATCGTATGCAAATGTAACCAAGAAAGTTATTGTGAGGTTTATCAAGAATCAGATTATATGTTGTTATGGTGTGCCAAGTAAGATCATTACTAACAATGGATCAAACTTGAATAATAACTTGGTGGAAGCTCTTTGTAAAGACTTCAAAATTGCACATCATAATTCTTCTCCCTATAGACCTAAGATGAATGAGGCTGTTGAAGCTGCAAATAATAATATCAAGAAAATCACTCAGAAGATGGTTGTAACGTACAAGGATTGGCATGAGATGCTCCCATTTGCTTTACATTGGTACCGTACATCCATCTGCACTTCAACAGGGGAAACCCCTTTCTCACTCGTTTATGGCATGGAAGTTGTGCTCCCCGTAGAGGTTGAGATCCCATCATTGCGTGTTTTGATGGAAGCCAAGTTGACTGAGGCTGAATGGTGTCAGACCCAGTATGATCAGCTGGATTTAATTGAAGAGAAAAGGTTGACTGCCATGTGTCAAGGTCAGTTATATCAGCAGAGAATGGAGAAAGCATTTGATAAGAAGGTCAGACCTCGTGTGTTCAGAGAAGGTGATATTGTGCTCAAGAAGATTCTATCTTTCAAACCAGATTCTAAGGGAAAATGGACTCCTAACTATGAAGGCTCATATGTTGTAAGGAGATCCTTTTCAGGCGGCGCTTTGATTCTTACAACTAAAAATGGTGAAGAGTTCATGAATCCTATGAACGTCGATGCAGTCAAGAAATACTTCGCCTAAAAAGAAAAGAACAACTCGCTAAGTTGAAAACCCGAAAGGCCGGATTAGCCAAAAATGAGCGTCTCGGTGGATTGAACACCGGAAAGGGCGATCCAGGAAAAAATTAGAGACATAAAATAGAAAAATTTATCCCGATAGATTGAGTACCCCACCTTTGGGCAATTTATGCAAAAATTAGGGATTATGGCAAGTAACTGCATCATGTTGATCTTCAGTCTTGAAGACGTTCTTAAGCATAATGCTTGTTTCTGATTCATCTTCAACCAAAGCTAAGAGCACAGTGGATATTGAAGGAGGTAGAAGGATTGGTGATCATTGTATTCAATGTAGCCCTTTTCCATGTAAATTACCATTTTGCAAACTTTTGTAAAGATCTATGGAGTCTTGTCATTTACAGACTACCATTCTATTAAATAAAGTTGAGCTTTTTATCCAATTGTTTCCACTCTTATTTATTCAGCTAAATAGAATTAAATTTTTATCATGATCATTTTTGAAATTAAAGTTTTAAAATAAAAAACATGTTTTAATAAAAGCAGTAACTTTAAAAAAAAGGGTAATTAAAGGAACGTCAACAGCGGTTTGAAAAGCGGTAAGCCCTAAATGCGGAGCATTACTGGCTCTTCCCAAGCAGTTGGCATGATCCTTATTTCATCCCTAGCAGCATTCCAGCAGCATTTCGGCAACCGAGTTTGGTTGGTTTCCCCAGTTGGGTATGTATTTGCCTCCCTTGAGTTATAGGCGCGTTATCACAGTAGTCCGCACAGTTCGGCAGATTTTGTTTCCCTGCAAGTCGCCATCAGATTTATCCCTAACCTCTGTTAGCCCTGGTTTTGAGCAGTGTTGTAGTTATCCGTTGCAGGGTTGTCTCCCATTTTGATATGGTGTTGACCTAAAATTCCCCGCAGATTTGATATTTCAGCTTCCTCAGCAAATCCTCTCCTCCTTCTCCCCAGCCAGGGTCGAGCCTTCAAGATGGCTGATTCTCTCCATCAGATGTTTCCCTCTTGTGTGGATTGGCTAAGAATTGTATCAATGATTCAGACCAGTGACGGTTGTATCCTTTGTGATCGTTTTGTCAGCATAATCATCATATATACATATACATATACATATACATATACATATACATATACATATACATATACATATACATATACATATACATATACATTCATAAATTTCATTATTTGCATACATTTTGTGATTCATTATTTCTCTGATCCTCTGCTATTGTGGTATACTTTTCCCCCATGCAGATTTGGTTTGTCTGTCCTCTTTCAATTATAGAGTGTCAGCCCACTAAGCAGAAAGAATTTAACATTTCTTATTCCCCACTGAGTTACTTTCTCGTGGATGATTATTATTTCAGTTTCCTCCCCAGTTGAGTGTCTGGATAGAACCACTCCCCTTGAGTTATATCCTCATTGGATAGAGTCTTTGATTGACCGTTTCTTTCTAGATCTTACCTACATAGATGCTCTTGGTCCCCTGAGAGTCTATTACCCATTAACTAGTAATATTCTTCTCAATTTTTGCAAGGTTTTCACTTTTTCCCGATATGCGGCAAAAGTAACCCTTTTCTCCCTAGCAGATTTGTTTTTCACGATTCCCTAATAAGTATATCCTTGATATGTTCATCCTAACCGATGACAGGTATTTTCTTCCCCTGCTTTGAGTTTATCCTTGATATGTTCATCCTAATCGATGACGGATATTCTTGTTGTGGTATTCTACCTATTAAAAAGGTAGTTGTAATCCCTATTTTATTCCCCAAAGAGTTAATCCTTGATATGTTCATCCTAACTGATGACGGGTTTTCTTCTCTTTGCGGTCTTCTGCCTAGTAACCGGTAGTTGTAAATTTTGTTTTCCCTTTGCAGAGTTTATCCTTGATATGTTCATCCTAACCAGTGACGGATATTCTCTTTTCGGTATTTTATCCAGTAACTAATAGATGTAATTCCTATTTCTCCCCTCGGAGTATATCCTTGATATGTTCATTCTAACCGAGGACGGATATCCTCTTTTTGGTGTTCTATCCAGTATCCGATAGATGTAATTCCTACTCTTTCAGGCAGTTTATCTTTGATATGTTCATCTTAATCGATGACGGGTATCCTTCCTAATGTCCCCAGGTGAGTCTAACCTTAATATGTTCCTATATCCAGTATCCGATAGATGTAATTCCTATATGTTGTTATTTAAGCCCGTCCTACTGAGTCGATACGAAGATTTCATCCTTCATCTCAGCTAGAACGTTCTTAAATAGGGGCAGCTGTAAGACCCCAATTTTGACCCTAATATCCCTCATGTTATTCTCATCATATGCATTAGCATTGGGATCACACCTTGGCATCCTACTTACCCCTAATTCATTGGGTTTGCATTGGGAGAGATCACCAATTATATTTTATTGTATCAAACTTCATTTATCTTTATTTTACAAACCCAAATACCAAAAATATGTCATTGTATAGTTTAACTCTTTTGTAGGTAGTGCACATGCTCACATATGCTCTATCAAGCTCACATCTAGGGTTTAAGACCCTCATTGCAATGAGCTCAATCAAGAAGTGGTTTACTAGGGCTCTAAGTATCATTTACGAATCTCCATGATCTTCACATGTTATTTTGATCAAGAAATCATTAAGAGTTTGGAGTTTGTTTGCCTTGGAAACCCTAATTCATCTGGGTGTCTTATGTGACTTCTTCAACAAGTTTCTTCACCAATTGATCAAATATTTCAAGGGATGCTTCAAATTTCATAATCTTATGCATATATTGTCCTCCATGAGTCCCAAAAGTCAAGATAATATCAAGCTAGCAAGTTGTTTCATGTTGGTTGACCAGAGGAATTCAACTGATCAAAACGGGGGTTCCCTAGACCCTATCTCCTACATTTTTTGTCATATGAAAATGATTCCAAAAGAAAAGTTACTCTAAATTACATTCCAAACAACTTTCATGTTTAGGTCTAAAGCTAGTTTTTCTTGGAAATTCATTTTTTTATGGTGAAAGATTATAGGTCATTTTGTCTAAACCCTAATTTGGAGGTCAACTTCCCAAGACCATAACTTACTCAATATTTGTGATATGAAATATATTCAAGTTGCATGATCAAATTCAAGATGTCTACTTCAAGTTTTATGTTTGGAGGAAGTGAAAATTCAACTTTTAAATGCATGTGATATGAGGAAACATTATAGGTCATTTTGGGCCAATACCATTGAACAAGTGATTTTCCTCAACTTCTAAAATGCATAACTACTTCATGCTAAATCCAAATAAGGTCAAATTTGTGACTGATTTGAATTACTTTGAGACAGCTACACCTTTTATGAAGGAACATTTCTAATTTGAAGCCCATAGAAAAAGTTATTCAAGGTGGAAGAAGTGAACATATGGCTTGGTACTTAGAATTTTTTTTTATATGTTTGATTTTCCAAACTTCCACCTCAAAATTCATCATGATCCAAGCTTCAAAAAAAAGTGTTCAACATGAAATTTGTTCCTCTTGATCTAACCTTTCCAAAAAGTCCGAATTCATCTCATTTGGACAAAGAATGAATGACTTGCGCATGGCTAAAAGTTGAATGAACATTTGGCATATTTGAACTTCCAATTTCTACACATGAATGCTTGCACATGGGCCTATCACACACCCATGCATCCATGCAAGGCATTTTTGCTATTTTTGAAAGTTTGAAAGAAGTGTGCAAATATCAAAGGCTTTGGCTATAAATAGAAGTGTTTATGCTCAGAATTAAGGACCCTTGCACGCCAGCTTTGAAGCTACAACCTTAAACCTCCATATTCAAAGGATAACCTTAAGGATTTTCATTGAAAATCGAGTTTGAATCTCCCATTGTTTTGAGATTCAAAACTCCAAGAGTCCTGCTTCTCTCTTGATCCATTTCCACTCCATCAAGCTTCCAGAGCAAGGCCAAGCAAAATTGAGAGCCAAATCATGTCCATCTGAACCTACAGTGAAGGTGATTTTCTGAATTGTTCATCTCTTTGATTCTCACTCAATTCTCCATTATTCTTGATGACTTTTGGTTGTCTGAAGTCCTACCAGAGTAGGCAACAAGATTGAGTTGCTTTGAGGTCAAATCGAAGCAACTCAGATCATGATCCTCAAAATTCAACTCCCTGTATCTTTCAATATACTTGGAGTTAGATGAAATTAAGGCCAGATTCAAGCTCCTGAGCATTTTTACTTTAAATTTATGTCCTCCTTTTTCATTTTGGTGATGGTTGAGGGTGGACCAGTCCGGTGAGGTCCACCGGAGAAGAAGACCGGAGGTCTGGCTCCGGCGATGTGTTGACATGTCTCCAGACCATAGGATCCTTCTATTTTGTTTTAATCTTGAGCGTCCAAATTGATCACCACGCGTGTAGCACATTGACTAGGGAACATCATGGAACGCGCACTTTGATCCACTTGATCTGCCACCTCAATTAATGAGGGAGATCAAGTGGTCCACGTATTTTTACATTTTCTGATTTTTATTTTAAGTTACTTATTTTCATTAATTCATATTAATTTTAATATTGATCCAAAAAATATGGGACTTTCACCAAAAAAATTTAAATATTTTTCTCTTTCATTTTCTGAATTAAAATTATTTTTTGGATCAATATTAATATTTTTTATGATTTAATTGTTTTGTGCATATTTTTAATTGTTTAAAAATACTTTTAAGTTCCCAAAAATAATGAAAATTTTTCTCCAAGGTCCTTTGACCTTGTTTGACCTATGATAAATCTCTTGGCCATTTATTTGGTGTTTTGAAGAGGTTTTAGGATTTTGACCAACCATAGTTTAATTTAATGTATTTTTAATTGATTTTTAATTGTTTAATTGCAAATAAATTGTGTTGAGCCGTTTGTGTTGACTTGTTGAGTTTGACTTTTGTTGTTGGGCCTTGATCAAGGTTGATTTGACTTTGTTGGATTAAAATCATTGGATTTAGGGGATTGTTGAAATATACATTTCATCTCCCAAAATGAATGAATGATTTTAATTTGATAAAAGTTCTCCCATGATCAGTTTGAGTTTATTTCATTCCCCCTCTCTCTTCATCTCAATCTCATTCTATCCCATACATTCCATTGACCAATGATAGCTCTATATCCTAAGGCTAGTTGGTTGATAAACCAACACAAGTATGGATGAGATTAGGTTCATCCTTTTGCCATTTTCTTTTAAGTGTTGTATGTTTTATGAGTATGGTTCATAATACCATATCTCTAACATGCATTAACACTAAAAACTTCTATTTCCCGACCTCAAATAGTTGTGACTTCTACATAAGTCCAATTACGATTGCTTAACATAGCGCTAAATTTTGACCCAAAAGCATAACATTCTAGTAAGTGAGATTGTAAGTTTCCCCTCTTTCATGGTATTGTGTCGAAACTTGGCCTTTTTTCCTTCCTTTGGAAGATGTCTTGGTTCAAGGATCCATGCTTGTGAATAGAGGGTTGAGTGTTCTCCAAAGAATGACTTAAACAATTGAAAAACTAAAGCAATACTGACTTCTAATCAACTAACATTTAACTAGCCTTTAATTGCAAGCCATTTACTCTTATGCACTTTAAATTCAAGTCTTTATTCATTTGCCATTATTCATACCATTTAACTCGTTTACTTTAATGCCATTTTCACTTTGCTTACTTGAGCCATACTTTGTGATTATATTGTGATTGTATATACTTGTTTGTGTATTTTGTTTGTGTTTGTGGTCTTTTGACCTTAATGTACATAATAACAACAAAAACTCTAAAAAAAGATTAGTCTAGACTGTTGGATTTGATCTGAGATATTGGACTTAGAATTAGGCAACATTCACTATGCAAAAAGGACTTGGTCAATGCCAACTCCTCTGAAGCCAGTGATCGCGACTTAGTAAGTCTATGTGAATCGTGACTGTAAGTGCACAGTCCTATCGCATAGTTTTAAAGATTATCGAACCCACAAGGACTAATAATCGAACGTATCATGGTCTAATGTTACTATGTAAATCTAAGGCGAATGATTGTTCTAAGATTGGAGGGATGAAGAGAAATAACTATAATGTAAATAGAATAAAGATAAAGATATAAGATATAGGGGATATCGGTATGTAATACATCAAACCTCGGGGATTCGATAGATAGTTGGTGTAATCTTATTAGTTAAAATATTCTTCAGAAGAAATTATTTATAGAAAGGACTTAGTCTCACACTCTCGTTTTTATTGACTCTGACGATACTCCTAAACTAGAATGCTTGGCTCTCGCGATCTCATTTTGAATTTAAAAGTATTTTTTGAATATATATAAAGTCTAATTAATCCTAAAGCGCTCTCGGTGTGTTTTGGATCAATGCCTAGTTTCAGCTATCTGGTTAAAATCTCAAACTCTCGTTCTTGTTGACCGTAACCTTAGTTTGTTTTGTACTCTCGTACGAAAAACAGTTTGATTAAAATAAGAAACTAAAGCCAGAAAAATAAGTTTTAATAAAAACTAACACCAATTATTTATTGAATCCTGTCGTTTCGACGGTCTTTACATACCGATACCTAAGGGTTTAGTCGGACATAGATCTGGTGACAGACATGGCAATTGGGGAATTAAACATACAGTAAGGCATAAATAAATAAAACAGTAAACAATAATAAACCTGGATTGCAATTTAAGAACTGGAATTGAATCTTGAATCTTCGATTAAATAATTCCAATAGGCTTTGGCAATGAATACCCCTTACAATTGAATCCCAAATCCGATATGGAAAAACTATCACTTTTACAATGGTAAGAAACTGCTTAGAAACTAAAAGAAAAATAAAGCAGAACAAAAATTAATCGTAGACTGAAAACTGGGAGAATAGAGATCCTCATGCGAGTTTGAATGGTCCTTTTTATATCCATTCCATATTCCTCATTTGTAGCAGAAGTTAGTGGAAGCCGTGGCTAAAAGAGTTGAGGAAAAGTAGGAAAAGTAGGAAGACTAGGTTGTGGCGGTTGCCACAACCCTAATTCCATGATGAGTGGCGAGCGCCACTCTTGTAGTAACCTCCCACCACTTTTCAAGGGTTGGTGGCAGGCGCCACATCCTTTGGGTAATGGGCGCCACAAACCCATTTGCTTTGGTGGCCCATTATCCCATTGGAAACCTCATTTTCTTCTATTTTCTTGGCTTTTTCTTTCCTTTTTGCTATTTTCCATTTTTCTTGCGGTAAACCTTTTAATCGATAAATATCTGCAAATAAACATAAAATACTATGTAATAAATAGTGTTAATCGAGTAAAAAGCAGTGCATATAGAGCCAAAAATACAATACGTTTTCGCGTTATCAAACTCCCCCATACTTAAACCTTTGCTTGTCCTCAAGAAAATGCCACGTACATGAATAAAAAGTTTTGTAAAATATTTGCAGCATACATTTCAAGACTCGTAGAAAACACAGTTGCATTCGGATACTCATTCTAGTCTATAAACTTTACTTTGGTTCAAATTTGTATTAACGGGTACTCACTTCCACACTAAGGGTATCGTTAGAACACACAGTCACAATGTTGCAACCATAAGTCTCCCTCCTATACAAACCAATCTGAATTATGTTGTCATGCCTAAGTCCACCTTACTAAACCTTCTTTTTATCCCTTTTCATTTTGGCACAATCACATTAAGCCTGTTATCCTTTCACATTCATAGCAAGATAGTCTTTTAGTGACTATGATCTCATCATTATTTATTTCTTTCTTTTTCGCACTTTGGCTCAAATAACATTTGAAGATGGTTATACCGTTGGGCTAAATGACCGGGTGAGGGTCACCTAACTTAGAGGGAACAACTTTTTTCATACATTTTGTAATCTTTTCTTCTTTTAAGCCTGAAATCATACACTTATTTGCATCGACTTCTCGCATAGTGTGTGCTTAGGATGGTGTTGATTGCTAGATAAACTACTTAAGGAAATATTAAAGGATAGAATTTAAGGCTATGGCATGACAAGTACTCAAATCGTTCTAATACTTGGGAGATTTAAGGTGTTAAAGTGATACCGATCTTATAAAGCTTTTCCAAATCTCTACAATTCAACCTCAGTTTGATTTATAGTTCAAAATTTTCAAAAGATGCATTGTATCTCTAAGTCTAGATTTTTTGCAAAAAATTTGTATGGCTCAAGTAAACAGGAGAATCAGTAAATAACGGAAACCATGCATAAAGACTCGACAGCACATTGATATTTAACTCGACTGACACTTTAACAAAAATTTAAATAACCATAAAAATTATAAAATAACAAAAAGAAATAACAATAATTTAAATCTAACTAGAAAGCGATAAATAAAAAGCGGTAAAGCTTAAGGTAGAACCTGGTTATGCTGCTACTGACGCCTTCTACCACGTGTACGTGGACGTCCACCGTTCCCTGGCTGGTGAGGTGGCGTATAGTTCTAGAGATCTTCCACGTGCATTGTCAGTGTTTCCATTTCATCGATCAAGCCAGACACGTTATGTTCGGCCCTGAAGGCATAGTCGTGCTGATCATGCTGCATTTGGCGAAGGATTTGCATCATTTCAATTTGCTGAGCTCCCATGGTTTGGATCTGTAGGTCTCGCTGAGCTTCTAATTCTCTACTCCGCAGTAGCTCAACATATATCTCATTAAGAGTGGCTGGTGCCACATTTCTTCTTGGTCTTTGACTGGAAGATGTACCTGCAACATTTTCAAATGAAGTGTGTGTGGTGTGTGGGTCAATAGCGAGAGTAGTTTGCTCCGGAATGTGATCCTCGTCGGTGTCCCCTCCAATATTTGGCGGAAATATCGAATAGCCAGATTTTGAATTAAAGTGGCTCTATTTCCCTCAAAACTATGGGTTACTGTACCCGTTATTGCCCTCCAAAATGGTTGGAAGGCGCATTCCCAACCCTTAGTATCTGGGACCTCACTTACTATGCCATCCCCATGGGGGAAATGTAGCAGGTCCGCTAGTTGGGAAAATGTAAGGGCGTATTCGACATTAAATAAACGAAACTGGACAGTCCCACTAGAGTTGTTTGTGTTGGGTGTGGGACTAAAGATTAATGAGCTTAGGAATTCTAATGTTAGTTGAGCATAAATAGGGTCCTTGAGAGATAGAAAATAATTCAAATTTAAAATATCTATCATATAGTTAACACTATCTTTAATTCCTAAGGCATATAAACAGTGTTCATCGGCATACCTTGTCGATTCGATCTTTCTGGCGCTTAGAGACGTGTACGTCTCCTCTTGTAATTCGCCTGGCTCGCCGTTTCTGAACACTATTTCGTATTCCCTCATCTGTGCCATAATGGATTTCACACTTCTTGTGTAATATAGTGAGAATAGAGAAAGAGAGGAGAGAAATATGTGAATGAGAGTTGTGAATTGTTGAGGTAATGTTGGTGGTTTATATAGAGATGAATGTGGTTGGAAAATTAATTGGTAAATAAATAGCATTTACCATAGTAATGCCTTAATCCAAGAGTTTTGAAATTGGTTGAATGGCATTAAGGCATTGTCTGCATGCAAGGAACATCATAATAAAGGTGAGTTGAATGGACCAAAGTACACAGCCTGCACGTGCAGGCTTGTGTAGTGGCTTGCGCCACTTTTGGTGTGTGTGGCGAGCGCCACTAGGGCCCTGTGGCAGGTGCCACAGTCCTCACATGGGCGCCACAACTGTGTGTGGCAGGCGCCACATACAGTGTGGTTTCCCATGCGTGTGCTTTTATTTTACTTTGACCATGCAATTTTTAATTTACCAATAATATAGTGTATGGGAATAATAAACATGATATAGTGAAATGGAATTTAATCACAACATTGACGAATAAAAGGATCAAGTAGACGGGAAAAGATGAAATAATTTGTCTAATGGAATAAAAGGAAATGAAGTAATTAAATAAATTCCAATGTGTAAAAGTAAATAACACTAAAATTCCAACAAGAAAATAGAATAAAATAAAAGTTAGTAAATCGGTAACACTATAATAAATCAGCCATTACGGTGACTGCTGGTAGGAGGAGCAAACGAGTAGAAGTGCTGGTAAATGTGATCCTGGTTCTCTGTCACTACATCCATAAAGCCGTGGAATTCCATGCGGAGGGTGCTCAGCTCGCCTCTTAGATTGGCGAAATCTGTCTGAACAGCTTTGATGGTAGCATCATGATTGGTGAGAGGTGCAGCAGGTATAACTGGGGCATGTGATTCAGCATCAAAGAGATAATTGTCATAGTGGTCGTAGATTTGGGGTGTCTCTGGAGGAGAGGGTGGTGCATATGATGGTCCATCCAAATCATAGAGCCAATTGTTCCTATCATGTACACTCGTTCTAGGGCCTGGCAGGGCAAACAGGTGTACTACTTCGCGGTTGATTAGAAATTCAAACACATATGGACCTACGTTCCTAATGATACCAGTGTTGACACAAAATCGGATGTTCATAGGTCGTATAACCCTAACTACTGGGTAATGTAGTCCCATTGCATGCGCTATCATGGCCACTAAGCCTCCCGCTGAGATTGGTCCATAGTCTTCATGTGCTATACGGTATAGATTAGCTATCATGAATGTAGCCGCGTTAACAGATCGGGCCTGTGATGCGCAATACATTATAAATAGTTCATCTTTGGACACAAGAGTTATGTTCTTTTCCTTTCAGAATAGGGTGTGAGTTAGGATCTTTTGAAAGTAACGAATGCCAGGGTTATGGATGTTCTCTGAATGCATAAGGTCTAGCTCGGGATGGTCGTTTCCTGTGATGCTATCCCAAAAGAGATCAAATTGATGGTCTACAAGTTTGTCTTCCTGGGTGATGGTAAAGGTATCAGGTCCATGAGGGAAATCTAGGAGTTCAGGCATTTCTCTGTGGGTGTAGCGGTAATCCATATCAAATAACCTAAAGGTGATTAGGCCTTTGTTAAGTCCAATACCATGGTTTGGCAGGTGCACTAGGGAGCTTAGGAATTCTAAGGTCAACCTACTGTAGGAACTAAATTTTCTTCTAATAGCAAAGGTGTCCCAGCCTAGTTGGTTAATTAGGAACGTAACACTGTCTCTTATACCTAACTTGGTCATGGAGCGTCCATCTGGGTACAAGGTTAGTGTCATTTCTCTCTGAGCTAGAGCCTCAAAACGTCTCCTTTGAGCTATGCCTCTGAAGACTATATCCATGTAATCTACTTGTTGCATTGTGATAGTCAGTAGCTAGATAAAATCAAGTAGATAATAGCATTAAATTAGTAATGGTCAATAATACAGAAATTTACCGATTAACTTTATGAAAAATAAATAAAGAAGAAAACAAAGAAATGAAGATTAAGCAATAGTAATAATTATAAATTTATGATGAAATTAAATAGTTAAAGACAAAGTGTAGGTTGTCTCCCACTAAGCGCTTTGTTTATTGTCGTAAGCTCGACAAAAATAGGATAGGAATTATTCTTTTAAATGAGCGCGAGGCTCTGCAAGCTTAAGATTTGCAATGAAATCATTGTTGTCCATGTTGTGGTAATGTTTCAAACGTTGGTCGTTTACTATGAATGGTTCGCTCGTTTTTCCTTTTATCTATATTGCTCCATTCGGAAAGATATTGGTAATTTCTAAGGGACCGGACCATCTAAAACGAAGTTTTTCGGGAAAGAGTCTGAGGCGGGAGTTAAACAGGAGTACTTTGTCGCCTTGATTAAACTTTTTCCTTAATATGCAATTGTCATGCCATTTTTTTGTTCTTTGTTTATAGATTTGGGCATTCTCATGCGTATCTAGTCTAAGTTCTTATAGTTCGTGGATATCTAATATTCTTTTTTTGCCTGCGACGGTATAATTTAGATTAAGGGTCTTAATGGCCCAATATTCTTTATGTTCTAATTCTACCGGCAGATGACATGATTTTCCATAAACTAGCTTAAAAGGTGTGGTTCCTATTGAGGTCTTATAAGCTGTCCTATATGCCCATAGGGCTTCTGGTAATTTTGAGGACCAATTTTTCCTAGAGGTGGCAACTGTCTTTTCTAAGATTTGTTTAATTTCTCGGTTTGAGACTTCTACTTGCCCACTCGTCTGTGGATGGTAGGGTGTTTCTACGCGGTGCCGGACTCCATATTTCAGTAATAGATTTTCAAAAATCCTTGAAATAAAATGGGAGCCACCATCACTGATGACAAGTCTCGGCACTCTGAATCTAGGGAAGATTGTACGCTTAAAGAGTCTAATTACCACTTGTGTGTCATTAGTTGGAGAGGAAATGGCCTCAATCCATTTGGATACGTAATCGACCGCAACAAGGATATACTTATTACCAAAAGAAGATGGGAAAGGTCCCATAAAATCGATTCCCCAAACATCGAAGACTTCTACTTCCAAAATGCCTTTAAGAGGCATATCGTCGCGTCTAGATATGTTGGCAGTGCGTTGACACTGGTCGTAATTTGTGATTGCGATGTGGACATCTTTCCACAGAGTAGGCCGAAAGAGGCCGAATTGCAATATCTTAGCGCAAGTCTTCGAGGTGCTTTCATGTCCTCCATAGGGAGCAGAATGACAGTGGGAAATTATGTTTTCTACCTCATCTTCTGGGACACATCGATGGAAAATTCCGTTGGCGCCTCTCTTGAAAAGTAGAGGCTCATCCCAATAGTAATGTTTAAGATTATGAAAGAATTTTTTCTTTTGTTGGTAGGTCAAGTCTGGCGGAAGCACCCTAACTTCTAAGTAGTTGACGAAGTCAGCGTACCATGGTAATGTGGTTTGGGTGTAAATTTCTTCCACTACTTCGTTTGTTCTAGTATCCTTATGGGTTAACGCATCTTTAGCTGTACTGCTTTCCAATTGGGCTATGAGTCTTTCGTACGGAAAATCATCGTTTATAGGCACTCATTCAGGTTCAATACCTTCCATTCTTGACAAGTGATCGGCCATGACTTTTTCCGTGCCTCTTTTATCCTTGATTTCTAGGTCAAACTCTTGTAATAGTAAGATCCGCCTAAGGAGTCTTGGTTTGGCGTCTTTTTTATTTAACAGGTACCTAATTACAGCATGATCGATATAGATAATTATCTTTGCTCCTACTAGGTAGGAACAGAATTTATCTAGAGCGAACACTACGGCTAAAAGATCCTTTCCTGTAGTGGCATAGTTCATCTATGCAGGGTCTAGGGTTGTACTTGAATAGTATATTGCATGAAGTTTCTTGTCCCTTCTTTGTCCTAAGATTGCGCCTACACCATAGTCACTAGCGTCACACATGATTTCAAACAGTAATCTCCAATCGGGTGGTTGCATGATAGGTGCGATAATAAGAGTTGTTTTCAGTTGTTCAAATGTCGCTAGGCATTTGTCATCAAAGATGAACTCGACGTCTTTCATCAATAAGCCAGTAAGTGGTTTGGTGATTTTTGAGAAATCTTTAATGAATCGCTGGTAGAAACCGGCGTGTCCTAAGAAGCTTCGTATTTCTCTTACGGTTTTCGGAGGCTGGAGGTTTTCTATAACTTCTATTTTGGCCTTGTCGACTTCAATCCCCTTGTTGGATACTATGTGTCCGAGCACGATTCCTTGTCGGACCATGAAATGGCATTTTTCCCAGTTTAGCACTAGGTTCACTTTTACGCAACTCTTTAGTACCATTTCAAGATTCGATAAGCAGCCTTCAAAGCTCTGCCTGCATACAAAGAAAACGTCCATGAAGACATCCATGATGTCATCTATGAAATCAGCGAAAATTGACATCATGCATCTTTGGAATGTTGTGGGAGCGTTACACAGTCCGAATGACATTCGTCGATAGGGGAATGTACCATAGGGGCATGTGAAGGTCGTTTTCTCTTGGTCGTCGGGATGAATAGAAATTTGGAAGAATCCCGAATAACCATCTAGGTAGCAGAAGTGAGAATGCTTAGCCAATCTTTCAAGCATTTAATTGATAAATGATAAAGGAAAATGATTCTTCCGAGTGTCTTTGTTTAATTTTCTATAGTCAATACACATTCTACTTCCAGTAACCACTCTTTGTGCTATAGATTCTCCTTTTTCATTGTTAACAACTGTGATGCCTCCCTTCTTTGGTATGACATGTACTGGGATGACCCATTGACTATCAGATATTGGGTAGATAATACCTGCTTCTAACAGCTTTTACACTTCTTTCTTTACTGCAACACTCAGAATGAGATTTATCCTTCTTTGGTGTTCTCTAGAGGTCTTAGTGTCTTCCTCTAGAATTATGCGATGCATGCATATGGAAAGGCTTATTCCTTTTAGATCTGAGATATTGTAGCCTAAAGCAGTTGGGTATTTTCTCAAAACGTGTATAAGCTTTTCGGTCTCTATCTGCCCTAAGTCTGCATTTATGATTACGGGTCGCTCAAGTTCAGTGTCTAGGAATTCTTACCTTAGATTTTTGGGTAACGTCTTAAGTTTTAAGGTTGGTTTCTTTGGGCAAGGCATATGATCAGGCGTTAGTGCTAGGCATTCGCTTAGGCTATCATCTTGGTATTCCTTACTTAAATTTTCATCTTCAAAAGTAGGAGGCCTTGGAATTTTCAGTATTTCGGAGTATGATGCTTGTTAATTCTCCATCTCTCTTATGCATTCGTCGATGACATCTAGTAGACAACATGTGTCGTCTATAGCTGGTGCCTTTAGGAATTGCGTCAAAATGAATTCGACTTTTTCCTCACTAACTTCGAATGTTAGCTTGCCTCTTTTAACATCTATGATAGCTTCGGTTGTGGCTCAGAATGGTCTTCCTAATATGATAGGGATGTTGGAATCCTCTTTTATATCCATGATTATAAAGTCAGTAGAAATATATAATTGTCCTATACGCACCAGAATGTTTTCTAGCATACCTACGGGAAATTTAACAGAACGGTCTGCAAGTTGTACGAACATCCTCGTAGGTCTTAGTTCTCCCATTTTTAGCCATTCGCATATGGACAAGGGCATTAAACTGATATTGGCTCCTAAGTCGCATAGAGCTTTGTCGATGACAAACTTTTCGATTACACAGGGTATGAAGAAACTACCTGGGTCTTTCAGCTTAGGAGGCATATTGTTTTGTATTATGGCGCCACACTCAACAGTAAGTGTAACAGTTTCGTTATCCTCTATCTTCTTCTTGTTAGATAAGATTTCTTTGAGAAATTTAGCATATGAGGACATTTGAGTTATGGCTTCCGTAAAGGGTATTGTGATATTCAATTGTTTTAGAAGCTCTAAGAATTTTTTAAATTGCTATACACTTTTAGATTTAACAAGCCTTTGAGGATAAGGGATAAGGGGTTTGTACGGTGGTGAAGGCACATAAGGTTCTTCTTTCTCTACGACCTCTTCGTTTTTATCTTCCTCTTGTTCGTCTTCCTTCTCAGTTACCTTACCTAGGTCTTGATTCATGGATGAGTTTTGAGTTCTAGGGTCGGTCGGTCCATCTAGTTCTATCCCACTTCATAGTACAATAGCATTTGCATGACCTTTCGGGTTTGGTTGCGGCTGTCCAGGAAATATGCTTGTAGGAGCAGCAGTAGGTGCTTGTTGTTGAGACACTTGTGAGATTTGTGTTTCCAACATTTTGTTATGGATGGCTAATGCGTCTACCTTGTTTGCTAACTGCTTGATTTGCTCACTAATGTGTATGTTTTGATTTAAGAAATCCTTATTTGTTTGGGCATAGCCTCATCATGTCTTTGTATCTCTCCCAAGCTTCAAAAAGTGATTCATCATCCTTTTGTTTAAACCCGTTTATTTAGGCTCTTAGCATGGCCGTCTTGCTAGGTGGGAAATATCGGGCCAAGAAGACTTTCTTCAACTCGTTCCACGTAGTGACAGAGTTGGATGGTAGAGACTGGAGCCAAGCTTTAGCTCTATCTCTTAATGAAAATGGGAAAAGACGGAGTCTTATAGTTTCTGGGATGACACCATTCGCTTTTACCGTGTCTGCGTATTGCAAAAATACTGACAAGTGTAGGTTCGGGTCCTCCGTGGGACTACCTGAAAACTGGTTTTGCTGTACGGCTGACAACAGTGAAGGTTTTAGCTCAAAATTGTTGGCTTCGATCGCAGGGGCAGCGATGCTGTTATGAGGTTCATCCTGTGAAGGGATTGCATAATACTTAAGAGGACGGTTTTGCACTTGTTCGGCCATCTCTGGTTGAACAACTGATGCAGAAGTAGGAATGTTAAGGTCAGGAAGATTTAGCTTGATACGATGTTCCCGTATCAAGTCTCGTATCTGGCGTTCTAATCTAAGTTAATGCTCGGGTTCGTCGAGTTGTAGCTTTAATTTTTCACCTTGAGAGCGAGTACTTGGCATACACTCGACAGATGTAGAAAGGGAAAAAGAATTGTTTGCCTTAGTTTATACTGGGTAACGCTAGAGTTACAATATCGACTAAATTATTCCCCGGCAACGGTGCCAAAAACTTGATCGCGACTTAGTAAGTCTATGTGAATCGTGACTGCAAGTACGCAGTCCTATCGTGTAGTTTTAGAGATTATCGAACCCACAAGGACTAATAATCGAACGTATCATAGTCTAATGTTACTATGTAAATCTAAGGCGAATGATTATTCTAAGATTATAGGGATGAAGAGAAATAACTATAATGTAAATAGAATAAAGATAAAGATATAAGATATAAGGGATATCGGTATGTAATACATCAAACCTCGGTGATTCGATAGATAGTTGGTGTAATCTTATTGGTTAAAATATTCTTCAGTAGAAATTATTTATAGAAAGGACTTAGTCTCACACTCTCGTTTTTATTGACTCTGACGATACTCCTAAACCAGAATGCTTGGCTCTCGCGGTCTCATTTTGAATTTAAAAGTATTTTTTGAATATAGATAAAGTCTAATTAATCCTAAAGCGCTCTCGTTGTATTTAGGATCAATGCCTAGTTTCAGCTATCTGGTTAAAATCTCAAACTCTCGTTCTTGTTGACCGTAACCTTAGTTTGTTTTGTACTCTTGTACGAAAAACAGTTTGATTAAAATAAGAAACTAAAGCCGGAAAAATAAGTTTTAATAAAAACTAACACCAATTATTTATTGAATCTCGTCATTTCGACGGTTTTTACATACCGATACCTAAGGGTTTAGCAGGACATAGATCCGGTGACAGACATGGCAATTGGGGAATTTAACATACAGTAAGACATAAATAAATAAAATAGTAAACAATAATAAACTTGGATTGCAATTTAAGAACATGAATTGAATCTTGAATCTTCGATTAAATAATTCCGGAAGTCTTTGGCAATGAATACCTGATCAGTGCATTTTGATGCACGTTCTTTCATGTTTGTACTTAAGCATTTCTTCGATTTGCTTTGATTATTTTTATGGTTTAATGTGTTTTCATAATTTATGTTATTTTTGCACTTATTTAATTTTCAACATTAGCAGCTTTTGCGAGAAAAATCATATCTTGAGCTAGGAGTATCGGATTGAGACGTGCTACCAGTCGATGGAAAGCTAAGAAAAAGATCTACAACTTTTGTTCAGAAGTCGAGAGCTGAATCAGAGTGTAACAGGGCCAGAAAATTCATTGAAGTTGAAGCATTAGTTTTATTTAAGTTTTGGGTCATTAGTTTTGGGTTTGGGTTATGTTTTCGATCCAGTTGGGTTGTAAACCAAATTCCTTGTTTTCCATATACCCAGCAGCCGCATAACATTAGGATGATAACTATTCACGAAATACTTGAAAAGCTTTGGCAAGAATTCTCATGAAGAACTAATCGATCCAAACAATTTGCTGTATTCGGGTTCCGATACCTTGAGATTTTAGTAATTCTTATTCAGGTTTTTTATTCCTTTCAATATTAATATATGTATTTTGTTTGCTTAATCCGATTTACATATGCTATATTGATTTAATCCGATTGATTGTGTGATCCTAACTATAGTCACGATTTTGTTAATCGTCTTTATAGTCATAGGTGTTTTTTTTTAGCAATTTTTGTCTTAACTTCCTTGCGTTCAGGTATTTTTGCGGTTTAGGAAAAAAAATCTGTTTTTAAACAAATTGTCTTAGATTATTCCGATTTTTTGTCGATTCATTAGGAAAAAATCAGTAATCAAAGCCTCTATTTATGGAATAAATAGTGGATGCCGCCCTAAAAAACCGAAATTCCTTATTTTTCTATTTTTTATGATTTATTTTCGGTTTTGGTAGTTTTAAAAAAATCTGAAAAAATTCTTAATTGACGTCATTAGATTAATTACGGTGTTAGTTTATTTTTCTAAATTTATTTTAATCGTTTTCCTTCATTGTGTTTGTTTTTGACTATGGCTGACCAAAGAACATTAAGGCAGTTTGCTGCTCCTGATGTTAATTATAATGACTTTTGTATTGAATATTCTGATGTTTCGGTTCCTTTTGAATTGAAATCTGGTTTAATACACTTGTTTCCAAGGTTTAGTGGTCTTGCAGGTGAGGATCCGCATGAGCATCTGAAGGAATTTGAGGTTGTGTGCTCTGCACCTTCTGGACCTTCACTAGAAGATATTGTCAAACAAATGGCTGCAAATAATCTCCAGTTTCAACAACAAGTAGATTCTACTTTAAAGACTCTGCAAACACAGATTGGGCAGCTTGCCACTTTGGTGAATGCCATGCAGCAAGCTCAAGGATCAAACCAACAACCCTTGGAAGAACATTATGTTTTTCAAATAGATTTGATTTCTGAAATTGTTGATGATACTTGTAGTGATTTGTTTGCATCTGATTTTCCATCATTGTATGGTTTTGATGATGTTTATTCTTGTGATATTTGTACTGAAACTAAAATTTGCTCTGTTTGTGCTGAAATTGAGGCTGCCTTGCAAGTTGATATTCTTACTGCAGATGAGTTTGCAAATAAAGTTGTTCATGGAGATAAAGCTCTTGACATCCCGGCTGCCCCAAACACTCCTTCTATTGAGCAGCCACCTTCCCTCGAACTGAAGCAACTTCCTGAAAATATGAAATATGCTTATTTAGGGATGAATGAAAAACTACCGGCTATAATTTCTTCTAACCTTGATTTCGATCAAGAAAATAAGCTTTTGCAGGTTTTAAGGAAGCATAAAAAGGCATTTGGTTGGACATTGGCTGACATTCCATATCATATCACCTTCACGTGTCCATTTGACACTTTTACTTTTAGAAGATTCTTTGATCCTGGGATAAAAGGCGAAGATACTAATAAAAATTTCAAGTTCAATGGACATTACCCAAAGTTATTCCATGACAGCCCCACTTTGGAAGAAGAAAATGTAGAATATATCTCTTTGGGAAAGGCTGCTTATGTGATCACCTATCCTCCTTGACTACTCGGGTGTGTTCTTTCCTCTCTCTTCTCTCTCTTATTTTATGTTTGTTTCTTTCATTGAGGACAATGCATATTTTAAGTGTGGGGGAGGGAATACTTTATTTTCTTTGTTTTTGTTCTTTGTTTTGTTTTGTTTCTAAAAAAAAATTGCATTTTTGTTGAAAGTTTTAGGCTATAGATTACTTTGAGTCGAGTTTGCGGAGACTTGAGAAAAATTCACAAGATCGGTATTGTTTTAACACCGTAAGTCTCCTGCATATGGAAATTGAGTTGAATTTTTATTATGTTTTAGTCGTACATTCGTATCCTCTGACAGCTCTTGAGTAGTTTATTTCAGCAGTCAGCACCATCTCACACACACTCTACGCAGGGAAGCCGATGAATATAAGTGAGTGTTCCGAAAAAAAAAAGAGAAAAAATAAAGGAATGTACCTTCTAAGTTTGGTGACCTTCACCCGGTCACTTAACCCAATGGTTGTGGAACCTTCAAAAAAAAGTTGGAAATAAGACCCTTTTGTAGTTGGTTCAGTGGTTTCTGGTGCTGAACTTGGTAGGGCAGATTACGGTCCGATCCCCCGCAACTACAATTGAGTAAGCAAAGGGTTATGCCACTTAAGTACCAGAACCCCGTGTAGAAAAGGATCAGAGTCACTAACCGGTCGCCTTGCTATGAGTGTGTGGAGATAACGGGCTTAATGTGATTGCGTCTGAATGAAAAAGAGCAAAAAGAAGGATGAGTAAGTTAGGCTTTAATATAATAACATGATTCGAGTTGATTTGTGTATTCAGGAGGTTTATGTCTGCATAACTGTGGATTAGTGTTCTTACAATATCATTAGTGTGCAAGATTAGTACCTATCAATGCAAAGTTAACCGAAGATGATTTGTAGCCTAGGATGAGTAACTGATGATGTATTTGTGTTTTCTTTGTTTTGTTTTTCATTTTGCTCGGAGTGCAAAAGTTCAAGTGTGGGGGAATTTGATCAGTGCATTTTGATGCACGTTCTTTCATGTTTGTACTTAAGCATTTCTTCGGTTTGCTTTGATTATTTTTATGTTTTAATGTGTTTTCATAATTTATGTTATTTTTGCACTTATTTAATTTTCGTATTTAATTTTCAGCATTAGCAGCTTTCGCGAGAAAAATCATATCTTGAGCTAGGAGTATCGGATTGAGATGTGCTACCAGTCAATGGAAAGCTAAGAAAAAGATCTACAACTTTTGTTCAGAAGTCGA
This sequence comes from Lathyrus oleraceus, assembly GCF_024323335.1. Lineage (NCBI taxonomy): Eukaryota > Viridiplantae > Streptophyta > Magnoliopsida > Fabales > Fabaceae > Lathyrus > Lathyrus oleraceus. The sequence continues at coordinate 205,332,927 of NC_066584.1, forward strand.
GAGCTGAATCAGACTGTAACAGGGCCAGAAAAATCGTTGAAGTTGCAGCATTAGTTTTATTTAAGTTTTGGGTCATTAGTTTTGGGTTTGGGTTATGTTTTCGATCCAGTTGGGTTGTAAACCAAATTCCTTGTTTTCCATATACCTAGCAGCCACATAACATTAGGATGATAACTATTCACAAAATACTTGAAAAGCTTTTGCAAGAATTCTCATGAAGAACTAATCGATCCAAACAATTTGCTGTATTCGGGTTCCGATACCTTGAGATTTTAGTAATTCTTATTCAAGTTTTTTATTCCTTTCAATATTAATATATGTATTTTGTTTGCTTAATCCGATTTACATATGCTATATTGATTTAATCCGATTGATTGTGTGATCCTAACTATAGTCACGATTTCGTTTGCTTATTTTAATCTATTTTTTTAATTGAATCCTAAACCAACCAAAACCCCATTAGTCGTTACTATCATTGCTTAATTCATTCAAGAATCCTTGTGAGAACGATAATCCGAGTCAATTTGTCGCTAAACTATATTTTTGAAAAACTACTCGTTTTGATCCGCGTGCGACAGCGGAGCGAATACCCCTTACAATTGAACCCCAAATGCGTAAAAATAATAAACCGTAATAGTCCTCGATATGGAGAAACTATCACTTTCACAATGGTAAGAAACTGCCTAGAAACAAAAAGAAAAATAAAGCAGAACAAAAATTAATCGTAGATTGAAAACTGGGAGAAGAGAGATCCTCGTGCGAGTCTGAATGGTCCTTTTTATATCTATTCCATATTCCTCATTTTTAGCAGAAGTTAGTGGAAACCGTGGCTAAAAGAGTGGAGGAAAAGTAGGAAGACTAGGTTGCGGCGGTTGCCACAACCCTAATTCCATGATGAGTGGCGAGCGCCACTCTTGTAGTAACCGCACACCACTTTTCAAGGGTTGGTGGCGGGCGCCACCTCCCTTTTAGCCCAATGTGGTGGGCGCCACATCCTTTGGGTAATGGGCGCCACAAACCCATTTGCTTTGGTGGCCCATTATTCCATTGGAAACCTCATTTTCTTCTCTTTTCTTGCCTTTTTCTTTCCTTTTTGCTATTTTCCATTTTTCTTGTGGTAAACCTTTTAATCGATAAGTACCTGCAAATAAACATAAAATACTGTGTAATAAATAGTGTTAATCGATTAAAAAGCAGTGCATATAGAGTCAAAAATACGATACGTTTTCGCGTTATCAGCCAGTCATTGTGAATTGAACTTTCATCTGAAGCAAGTCTTGAGATCCCTTTTGAGTTCATCTGCTACATAGTCTTGATGAAGTTGTTACTTTGAACATGTGTCTAATGCCTTATTCTGAGCCATTCAAGGAGTATGCCATCTGATACATGGGAGATTATGAAGGAGATCATGGAGTTACTGAGCTTGGATGTGGCTATCTTTATTTGATGCCTTGCTCTTCTTGCTATTTGTGTATTGATATTGCTTGATTCTAAAGTCCAAGGGGAAATTGGGTTTCTATATGACAATCTTGTCTATTGAATTGCATCTCATTGGTCAGATCTTTTCAAATCTTAACTTTCAATTTTGCTAAGGATTAGTATGTCCATCTCCTTCCCACTTAAATTTCAAATCTCTTCCCTCTTTCAAAACCTTCTTTGCTTGTGGTTTCTAAACTATGACTTTATTGAAAATTAGAAACTTTGGCCTTATGCCATTGCATTTTCAAACCTCTTTTTCTTGATCAAACTTGTAAATGAACTTAACCATACTTGACTTAAAATTTCAAAAGACAAAAAGAACTAACACTCATCCAAACTCTTTTAGGCCCTTTGTGCCTCTTTCAAACTTAGATTTTTGTTAAAAGCAAATCACTCACTTTGACCATCAAATTTGCCACCTCAATTAATGATGGAGATCTGATGGCCCTTGTTTTTTTGCATTTTCTGATTTTTCATTTAATTACATTATTTTTGTTTAATTCATAATAAATCCATTTTTAATCCAAAAAATATGGGACTTTCACCAAAAATCTTTAAATATTTTTCTCTTCCATATTCTGAATAAAATTATTTTTTGGATTCATTTTGGTATTTTTCATGAATTAAATGTTTTTATGCATATTTTTAATTGTTTAAAAATACTTCTGACCTTTTAAAAATCTTGAAATTTTTTGTCTAAGGTCCTTTAACCTTGTTTGACCTAGGATAAATCCCTTGGCCATTTATTTGGTGTTTTGAAGGGATTTTAGGTTTTGACCTTATAAAAATGTATTTTAATTCATTTTTAAATTGATTTTTAATTGATTAAATGTTTAAAAATGTTATTGAGCCATTTTTATGGTCATATGATGTTTGACTTTCTATTCGGGCCTTGGTCATGATTGATTTGACTTTTGCTAGATTAAAACCATTGGATTTAGGGGATTGATGAAATGTACATTTCATCTCCCAAAATGAATGGATGGTTTTTATTTGATGAAATTCCTTTCATGATCAATTTGTGTTTCTATCTTCCCCTCCCTCTTCATCTTCATCCCTATTCATTACCATCCCCCCATTTGACAAATGAAATCTCTAATGTCTAAAGGCTAATTGATTCATAAATGACCTTGTGTTAGATGAATCAATACAAGTGTGACTGAGATAGGTCCTTCCCATTTTCATTTAGTGTGTGGTGTGTTTTAGGAGTTTGGTTCTTTATACCAAATCTCTAACATGCATTAACACTTATATTTTTATTGCTCGACCTCAGATAGTTGAGACTTCTACATAAGTCCAATTACGTTTTCTTAACATAGAGCTAAATTTGACCCTTAAGGCATAGCATTCTAGTAAGTGAGATTGTAAGTCTCCCATTCTTCATGGCATTGTTTGGATACTTGACCTTTCTTCCTTTCATGGGAGCTAGTGGCATACTTGTTGAATTATCCAAGTTGGAGCCCTTCTCATGGAAGATGTCTTGATTTAAGGATTCATACTTGTGAATGAATGGTTGAGTATTCTCCAAAGAATTACTTAATCAATTAAAAATCACCACTAACACTTGGCTAACTTTTGACTAACATTTGATTAACTCTTATTAATATTGCTTTACTTTCAAGTCATTTACAATTATGCAATTTAAATTTCAGTCATTTATCATCCATTTCCATTTACATTTCATATAACTTGTTTATGTTTCAAGTCATTTTCACTTTGCTCATTTGAGCCATATCTCATGATTGTATATATTTGTTTGTGTATTTTGATTTTGTTTATGGTCTTAGGACCTTAAAACACCTAATAACAACAAAAACCCTAAAAAAACATTTGGAGGACTGTTGGAATTTGATATGAGCTTTTGGACTTAGAATTAGGAACCTTCCCCTGTGCTAAAGGACTTGGCCAATGCTAACATCTGAGATTGAACTATCCTTGATAACTTTCATCTGATGCAAGACATTGGATCTCTTTGGTTCATCTGCTACTATGTCTCTGTGCTTAAATGTTATTTTTGTTATGATGATGTCTTATGTTTTGTTCTGAGTGGATCAAGGAATATTCCATCTGTTACATTGGAAGACAATGAAGACTACTAGCTATTGGAATGCCTGCTTGATGTGACTATCTTTATTTGATGCCTTGATCTTCATGATGTCTGGACATTACTCATTATTTATTTATCATTTCTTGATTAAATTCCAAAGGAAAATGGCTTTCTATATGACATTCTTGTCTGTTGGATTGCATCCCATTGGTCAGATCTGTTCAACTCTTAACTTTTAAATTTGTGCTTAGGATAGCCTCTTCATCTCTTCCCACTTCTTAAATTTCAAAATCTCTCCCTCTTTTCAAAAACTTTCTTTGCTTGTGATTTGAAACTTAGACATGTTTTAATGATTAGAAACTTTGGCCTTATGCCAATGAATTTTTAAGCTTTTTCTTAAATCAAACTTGTAAATAAACTTAACCATATTGACTTAAATTTCAAAAGATAAAAAGAACTAACAACTTCACTCAAATTTTGGGCCTTTTGTGCCCTTTTCTTATTAAACTTTTGTTAAAAGCAATTCACCAAATTCTTTGAAATTTTTACCACGAACTACGAGGTTGTGATCCCTCATTTTTATGTTGGTACGTAGGCACAAGACCGAAGGTCCTGTCAAACACAAAAATAAAATCAATGAATTCTTTTCTCATCCCCACACTCTGTATTTTATCAAACATCATTTATACCAAAAACACATGCAAACATAAAAAAAGGGCTCCCTAGGAGTACCTAGGACACTTTGGGTGCTAACACCTTCCCTCTGTGTAACCAACCCCCTTACCTGTATTCTCTGGCATTTTATTATTTTTGATTTGAAAACTTCTTATATTTGGGTTTTGTTCTTACTTTTCCCTTTTCCTTTGGAAATAATAAAAGCATGGTGACGACTCTAGTTTTATTGACGTCAAGTTTATCCATAGCTTGACGGTCATGGATTTACCGCTACAGTAGGCACGAGGGTTCAAATCCTCCGCGAGCATACTTATTTATTCTTATTCTTTCTGCCTTAGGGCATTTCTCCATTCATCTCCATGGAACATTAATCACGACCTACATTCATATTCTACCTTCATTCACTTCATGTGATATACCCTATTCTATGGGCCAGATACACTATACCTTTGTGCTCCATCTTGTATCTCTTTGTGAACCAAGAGCCGATTTGTTTGTATTGTTAGTCCTCTCTGTAGCGGGGTATTCGTTACGTTTAGATTTATTGACTAAATCAAAAGTAAACCATACAAGTCGAGTCGCCACCGCACTTCTATTTATCCAAAGGAAAGGTTAGAAAGCGAACAAAAACCGAGAAGTTTTATCGAATCAAAAATTAATAAAAATGTCAGAGATCGGGGTAAGGGGGTTGGTTATGCAATGGGAAGGTTTTAAGCACCCAAAACATCCTAGGTACTCCTAGGGAGCCCTTTTCACACTTGTTGTAAGGTTGGTATTTTGTGAAAATTTATTTGTGCAAACATGATTGGGGAGATGAGAGAAGAATGTACAAATTATTTACAATTTTGTGTTTGAATGGATAAACCCATTGCCTACATACCATCTTAAAAAAGATTAGGATCAAAACCTCGTAGTTCGGGGTAAAAATCTCAAAACAAGTTGGTGAGTTAATTGGTCCAAAAACCTTAAGGTCTTTTGTTATCCAAGGGAGAAAACTCAACCTAAAACCACAAATCCACTATGTGAGGATAGCTTCAACATGCTAGTGAGGGGTTAACCCTATAATAAGCATGGAAGACTCATTGTCCATCACTAAGGATATAGGTGAGTATTATATCTACCTCAAGGATAACTCAAACCTAATAGCTAAAGGTTATGAAAAGTTTTGATAAGAAAGTGGCAATTGAAACCACAAAAGCATTTGAATGAGTTATATTTACCAATGAAAAGTATTTACAAAAATATGGTCAAAGTTGACTTAAGGATTCAATTCAAAATAAGTGTTATGAAAAGAAAGTTTGAAAATCAAAAGCATAATGCTTAGGTTTCTAATGTTTGAAAGCAAGTGTTAATGTTTGCACAAAATTTTTGGCTTGGGTTAGAGTGGAGGGAAGAAGAAGAATGGCTAAGTCCTAAGCATACAAGAGATGAAGGAGAAGAAATAATACCACAAATGAAGTTCCCTTCTTGAGATCATATTGATGATCCAAGTAGCTCCCATCCTTTGGAATAAGCAAGCAAATAAGTGTATACTCAAGTAATCAATCAATCAAGCAAAGCTCTTAGGAGTCTTCCAATGGCTCTTGTATCTCTCACTTTAGATGCACATGACAATGGTTCTTCAATTTGGTTCAAGTAGGAATCCCTAGCACAAAAGCACACACATCAAAAAGTTCCATGAAGCAAATCAAGAATGGACAAGAGTGAGTTTAGAGATTTGGTCTTTCTAATCCATCTTCAACATTAAGGCCTTTTTACTCCATTTTGCATAGGGAATATCCTAGAATCTAAGTCCTTTTTGTCCATTTTTGCATTTGGTGCACAACAATCATAATAAAACACAAGCACAATAGTATACACAATTATGTGCTCAAGTGAGCAAAAGGCAAATTGCATTAACATAAATATGTGCTCAAATGAGCAAAGGGAAAAAGCAAATGAATAATATGTACAAGAATAGTAAATTGTATAAATGTAAAGTGCAAGAATTAAATGTTAATGGTTAATGGTTAGTGTGCCATAAGGCAATTTAGCGCTATGTTAAGCAATCGTAATTGGACTTATGTAGAAGTCACAACTATCTGAGGCCGGTCAATAATAATGTAGGCAACAACACAAGTTAGAGATCTTGATTAGTGAATCAAGCTCCTACAACTTGCCATGCCAAAAGAAGATGAGAAATGATCTTGTATTGATTTAGGTTCTTTGCTTGATTAGGAAGCAACCTATCCTTAATGCAAAGTCATTCACTTGATCTATGATCAAGATGAATTAGATTTGAATCAAGAAAGGTTAAAACTCCCATACATCAAGGCTAACCACCAATCTTTAACTCATTGATCAAAAAAGAAAAAGAAGAAGAAGAAGAAGATGAATAATAAAGTGCATTAATGGAAATGATATGAAGTAACCAATATACATTGACCAAAGATATTTGAAATCAAGGTCAAACATTAGTAAACAGAAGCAAGATGAAGATTGGAAGTCAAGAAACAAATAAAATATTTTTGGTATTTTTCAAAATTAAAATAATACTTGAATTAAAATAATAAAGAAAGGTCAAACTTCAAATTCACTTCAAATCAACTTTGAAAAGTCCAAGTGAATTATCTTAAGTTCAACAAGATCAAACAAAGTTTGACAAAAAATTTCAGCATTTTTAGAAGTCAGAAACTATTTTTTATCAATTAAAAATGCATAAAAATAACCTAATTGAATTAAAATCTCAAATCAATTAATAAATTGATGAGAATATTTTTCATAGATCCATCATCATTCAAAGAGGTTGGGAAAATATTTTTCTATTTTTTGAATATCAAAAACTATTTAAAATGAATTAAAAATAACCAGAAAAGAGAAAATTCCTAAAAAATATCAAATGATAAACTAAGAAATATTAAAAATCATTTTTAAAAATTAGAAATTAAAAGAGAAATAATGCAATTGATCTCACATTTTTTGGACCAATAATGAAGGAGATATGATTTTTTGAAATGAAATGGAATGAAAGAAAATAAAAAGAAAATGAAATTAGAAATAAAAATAAGGAAAATCAGGAGGCGTTGGATGGAGCTCATTAAATGAGCTGGCAAATCATGTGGATCACATGCGCGTGTCCAAGGTATACCCATGTCAATGCATCACACACAACCTTTAATTAAGTCATAACATGTAAGGGCTCAGATCTAATCTGGAAAAGAGATCGTGTGGCCATGATTCAACTAGGAACCAGACGGTGGTGTACACCACCGTCTTCTCCGACCAAACTTCCGGCGCCGGCCAAAAGTTGCAGAGATCAAAACTTCACCAAATGCCACGATCCAGGTATCAAATGAAAGCTGGGGTGATGTACATCACCCCTGTACCAACCAATTCTACTCTAGGCTTCAATGGAGAGAGGAATTAGAGCTTGAATTTTGTGGTGTTCAACTAGAATTTGATGGAATTTAAAAATTCAAAGCACAAAATGATTGCCTCTATGGAGAGGACTTCAGACAACCCAGCAAATGCAAGAAATAAGCTACATACAAGGAGATTCGAAGAAAATAAATTCTGATGCAAACCTCTGAAATGAAGAGCTTGAGAGCACGATTCCTTGATGCTAATGCTTGCAGTGTAGTCTTAGGATCAAGGTGAGCAAGGCTTAGGAACTATAGATCTAGAAAATCAACCAAGGCAATTGAATTTCAGATCTGAAAAATTGAATAGAAAGAGAGAGTTCCTTTGAGTATGGTTATGGAATGATTCGTGCAGCATAAAAGGTGCCCTTAGGTTGTGAAAATGAGAAGCAATGAGCACTTATTTATAGCAAATGATGGCTGGTATGCATGATCAAAGCGTGTGCATGAATGGAAAGGGCCTCCATGCATGGGCCTGTACAAGCGCATGGAGGGCCCAATTCCACTTGGAATTGCAAGCTGATACCAAATAGAATCAAAATGGACGTGAAGATTATGTGTACTAAGCTCATGCAATGAATTTTCAATGAGTTTCCAAAAATGCTCCAAATTGTTCATCCCTTCGAAAATGGTATTTCCGAAAGTGAAACATAGCCTTATGGGTAATGGTTGGAAAGCCCTTGGCATAAGGATCAATTGTCATGTTGACCAAAACTTCATTTTCAATTGGGAAATTAGTGAAAAATGATCATAAAGTGTAAGGTGCAAAACATGTACATGTGAAAATTTCAAAAATGGCCAAACTTCAAGCCCTTCTGTTTCAATGATGCAAGCTCCAAATGACAAAACCTTCAACATAAAAGTTGTAGATATTTTCAAGAAAATAAATTTGTACTTAAATGTTGTATCATTTGGATTTTTGATGAAGAAGTTATGGGCACTTGAAGTTGGACTTTTTCACATTTCAATGCCTTTGGTCCAAAGTGACCTATAATGTTTTGCATTATCACATGTATTTCTTTTAGGATTATGAAAATTTATCCAACATAACAAATGAATTAGACACCTTAAAATTTCCAATTCATTTGATACCATCTCAAAATCATGAAAAATGAATGAGTTATGTCCTTGGGAAGTTGACCCAAAATTAGGGTTTCAATCAAAATGACCTATAATGTCTTGAAATGGATGATGACCCTCCAAGCTTCAAATCAATTTTTGATGAACATGAACGTTGTTCATATGGTTCTTAAGAACATATTTTCTCTTGGGGTCATCTCCATTTGACAAACACATCAAAAGTTAGGTCTCAGTGTACTGCAAAATAGTCAGATGAATTGACTGATCAACTTCTAAAGTCCACACCTCATATCTTGATGAATTGATGATTGAGGACACTCAAATATGCATGAAATGATGAATGGAAGAACTTCCCTTGATTGTATTTGATCATGGGTTGAGGTTGCTTCATGAGCAAGGCACAATTGATGAACATATGAATTAGGGTTTCCTTGGGAAACAATCCTCAAGCCCCTTGGTTTGCTTTGATCAAAATGATGAATTGAGGTACTTGGGAGGTATATATGATGAATGATAGCCTTGGTGTCCATTGTCATGCTTGCTTTCACCTTCACCTGGTCATTTCAATGAACATGGGGCCACTTAGGAGCCTTGGGTCTCATGATTGCTCAAGCTACAAAACAAGCAAAGTTAGTGACATATTTTTGTGCTTTTGGTTAGTGAACAAAATAAGAAAAGCAATAATATACAATTCAAGCATGTTTGGTAATCTCAAACCAACTCACAAAAGTTCCCACCCTAGGGTTAAGGAGCCAAGATGCTATGATCCTTGAGGCAAGATGCAAATGCAATGGTATGATGCCATGAGGAATCTTAGGGTAAAAATTAGGGTCTTACACTCTCGTTGCTTAGACGCACATCTCCTTACTTACTCTGTAGTTGTATACAGGAAACCCTTTCTTTTCGGTTATTCCAATACAGTGATACCATGCCTTAAGCCTCTCACTTATTGGTTCATACCAGTTTTACTCTTGGGTTCATATTTTCACCCATTTTTGTAGTTCAAATCAGACTATCCTTTGGTTCAAACAATACCTTTATCACACTTCCTTTTCACCTCCTACCACTAGTTCTTTGAATTATGGAGCTCTGAATTCCTCATTGCACTATGAGGATACGTAGGCATGAGGACCCCAATCCTCACCGAGCACTTTATCTATTTCCTTTTCTTTTCCCTCATTCTTTTGTGAGTAATCTTTAGATATAACACCTATTCGAGCTAGAATAATCAAAATGGTTCCCATGGGGTACCATGGATGTTTGGGGTGCTAATACCTTCCCATTGCATAACCAACTTCCTTACCCAACATATCTCTTTCCACCGGGTTTTATCGATGTTTTCCCTTTCCTTCGGGAATAAATAAAGTTTGATGGCGACTCTGTGTATGTTCGGGCGTGCGATACATTCGGGTATATTGCCGCTAGCTTCAGTAAGTCTTGATGAAATATTTAGCATCCTCCCTATTCAAAATGATGACCTCCATCTTCGGAGTAAACAAAGCAGGAGAAGCTGAAGATTATGCAACTTCAGATGATGCGAGCATAAAGTTGATTTGCACGATTATCTTCTGAATCTTATTAGAAAAAGAGCATCGAAGGAATACCCATAAATGGAAGCTTCTCTACCTAGAGGACCACTAAAAAACTTCTCAGACTCATAATCGTCATATATATATATATATATATATATATATATATATATATATATATATATATATATATATATATATATATATATATATATATATATATATATATATATATATATATATATATATATATATCAGGGCCGACCCAATCATATCGGAGGTCCCGTTCTAAATTCAAAAATGGACTCAAATTTAAAAAAAATACAATTATAATAATTAAAAAAATATATATCAAAAATACAATTATATATTAATTAAAAATAAATTTAATTATAATTATTTTGAATTTTGATCAATTTTAATTTTTGTATATATTAAATTTTTATCATAACATTTCTTTCAATTATTGAGTTTTTTTAATAACTTTTTATTTATTTTTATTAATATTTATAAAAAAAATTGAATTTTTCAAATTTTTGGGTCTTCTAAAATGTGAGGCCTGATATATATATATATATATATATATATATATATATATATATATATATATATATATATATATATATATATATATATATATATATATATATATATATATATATATATATATATATATATATATATATACCACTAAGAATTATTGTTTAATGGCTAAATGATAAGAAATTGAACTAGAAGACACTTCTGCCGCTAGCTGAAGGAGAGGAAGCACTATCCCCAGAATCTCTAGATAAATGCACGAGGTAATCATTTGTATTGGCAACGGTAAAGTAAATACTGAAAGTAAGAAGTAAGCTCATGGTAAGTAGGGTACCTCGAAATAGTAAAGTCTGAGGAAGAAGATGAATATAAATGCGGAATGGTAAGTTTTGTTACAGGGAAGCAAACGCTAAAAGGAAACATTTATCAGAAAAGAAAGTACATCTATAAATAAAAATTGATTCTCAAGGATAGCGAAAAGTTCTATAGAAGTCTAGAGGCCTTTATATGTAAGGGAAACTGAGCAACATACCAGATCCATAGAAACAATATAAATCAAATGTTAGATTTCACTTATGAAATGCAAACAAACTCAAATGCACTCTAATGTCCTAGGGGAAATCCCATACCCGAGCTTGCTAACTTAAAGTCACGCTTATAAAAAATCAGCGACATGTTTCAATGATGGGAAAACATTTAAGGCACTTGTTCCCCCAATACCTTTGTAATTAGTCCATGACTCTCCTATTTCTCGCTATGCTCGAACATTATCACTACAGGGCGACCACGACTTTGAAAGACTTCCTGACTAGTATAAGCTCGGCAAGCCTTAAGGGCAATTGTTCTGGGTCGGTCAAATACCCAATACAAGGGTCCAATCATGCACAAACACAATCAAATTATCCAATATATATATAGTCAATACACGTGAGATTCAAGGTACATTTTCTAAACTTCACTATTCTCTATACTCATTTAGACTCTATAAGTGACTTAACTGTTGGAGTGCTAATACTTGCATGTCCATCTCACGCCACTGTAACGAACATCAACATCACCGGTTCCAAAGTCCTATGTCATCAATCAACACAAATTTTTGTTCAATATAAGAACAAAAAGATTTTAATTTTTCATTTTTTAACTTTATAAATTATTTTTTAAAAAAATCATAAATTTATAAGTATTATCACCTTTATAATATTCAATATTATAATTTAATGATGAATTCATTAATACTTAATTCATCACAATAATTCTAAATTATCATATCTTATTCACAAAACTAGTAACAAATCCGTGCCTACGTACGATGTACGTTTTTGGGTGGGATATGGTTTTAGATGCGCATTTGTTTGTAATCTGTCATAAAAATGTAAAGTTGAAAAAAGAAAAAATAATTTTAAAAAATATATTAAATTTAAGTTGAAATAGTAATAAATGTAGAAGATGAAATTTAAACAACAATATCAAGAATAATATGATTAAAAATAAAAACTACTGAAACTTGTATTAGATAAATTATCGTTTTAGTTTTTCTTTTATAAATAAGATATTATTTTATAAGAGAGAATACATTTTTTAAATATCTACTCAATCTTTTTTAATAAGTTTCCGTAATCATTTTCACATATTTGAAAAAATGGTCGATAAATTTCTATTATTTAGTATTTGGATAAGTAGTAAAGTCGTTCCCATTTATAACTATAGTATTTTTTCTCGTAAATAAAATTATTTTAATCAACCATGTATTTTTTCCTATATATAAATATTATTTTTGTTTTGATATTATTTATAAAAATATTTGAATCAATAGTAAAGTTGTTCCCATATATAAAAATAGTTGAATCAACAATGTATTTTTCCGCGTATATAAATATTAGTTTTGTTTTAAAAATATTTATAAAAATAATTGAATCAATATTAAAGTTATTCCTGTTTATAATAATAATTGGATCAATAATTTTATTTTACCCGTTTCAAATTTATTAAATATTTTAATCAATAGTAACTTTTTCTTGAGTAGATATGACTATATGCATTTGACTCATACATTTGAAATCAATCACCTTAAAGATTTAGTAGACTAACAACATATTGTAGATACCACGCATGCTTTAGAAGTAATTTCCAATAATAACATATTTTATTCCAATGAACTAACGAAAATAACCTTTGTATTTGTAACTTCATTTTAACATATTTCAATAAGTTTCCGTATAAGGAACACAATTTAAGTTTATAAAACGAAAATAACCTTTGTATTTGTAACTTCATTTTAACATATTTCAATAAATTTCCGTAGGTGTGTTCAAAACCAAACCAACCCAATAGAAAACCGCAAATCAAACCAAACCAAATCAAAACTGCAAAAAACCGCATTTGGTTCGGATTCGTTTGGATCATTTTTTAATAAAACCGCACGGTTTGGTTTGGTTTGCGGTTTGTATTTTGCAAACCGAACTAAACCAAACCAAACCGCATTATGTTACAACCCAAACTTCACTTATCCCACATCCAACCCAAACCTCAAACCTAGTATGCCTTAACCTTACAATTACAAACGATTTTCTCTTAATCACACTTAGGATTTCAATTTCAACCTTTTTAAATCTCTCATAATAGTATCACACATTCTTCTCATATTCTTTTCAATGTAGGTCTCGTATATTCTACTTTAATAAGTCCTCTATTATGTTCTTTCTTTTTTATCTTTTATGTTACTATTTTCTCTTCCAATTACGTTTTTATTGCACTTTTCTTCTCAATCTCGCATCTCTTATGTTCTTTTTTTCATCTTCTCTAATCTCTTATCTCATATGTTTTTTTATGTTTTATTATAATGTCTTTGATATTATTTTATGCTACTATTTATATATGTCTTTTATTCCACTTTTGTCAAATCTAATTTTTTGTATATTGAATGAAACGTTTTTGTCTAAATATGGTGAATTTTGATGTTATTTAGTAATGTATGAATGACTAAACACAAAGTTATGTCATTATTTATAGGAGTATATATGGCTCAATAAAAATATTATAAAAAACCGAACCAACCGAACCAACCCAAACTGCATTGATTTGGTTTGGTTTGGTTTGGTTTTATTTCTAAAAGCCAACCGAACCAAATCGAACCGCATGCTTATTTCTCTTGCGGTTCGGGTGATTTTTATCAGAAAAACCGCCCAAACCGCACCGCGAACACCCCTAAGTTTCCGTATAAGGAACACAATTTAAGTTTATAAAGCTCTACATATAGAAATTTAAGGGATCATATCAAACAAAACCATCAGGAAGAATCATTTCTCTTTTTCCTTTCATAGATTTCATAGATTAACTAATGATGTTCTTCTTGTATTAATGACATAGTTGGTGGAGTCACTGTTCCATCTTTACCTCCTTCAATAGTAAAACTTATGCCAATTTTGGTTGATACATCTACATCTTCTCTATCCAAAGTTTAAATTGAAACTTGATCACAAGTATCAATTTCTTTCAAACATAATTTGTCTTCCAAGAGATCATAACTATTCCTAGTCCTAGTTTCTTGAGCAAGAGAACACCAACAACATAATAACCAAAATGAACAATCAGTAACCAATGATTTCCCAAAACAGAAATTATATGCAGACGAATTAAACCTCTTTCTCATTTGAATTCTTCAAAATCCACCATAAAGTAAGCCACAAAAACAAAGGATGATTCCAATAACTATTAAAGTTATTCTAACATTACCATTAACGTTACCAAAAGCCAATACAAATACCCAAAAAGGAGCCATACATAACAACATAAAGTAGCTATATGAACATACATGTTCCTGAATCCAAGTCTCTCCATATTCCAACCAAACACTTAAAAAATGCAAAAAAGTGAGAGAAATGATACAAATATATCATGCCATATCTCAAGTATTCCTCCACTCCAATTCTGTCTATTTTCTAATTCTATAACTTCTCCCTGTTGATCCTTAAATGCAAATGCATACTTTTTATCAAACGGTTTCAGAATTTGATCTCGTGATTCTTCATCCATCTCACAATCATAGTCTTTCCCAAGTGGACTAAGAATAATGTACAATCCAGCTATGGCCAGTGTCGCAATTGCAACCTATATAGTAATTCCAACTCCAATTGTCGGTCGCTTAGACCTTGTGTATCCTAAATTTAGACAACAAAGTGCATATTGATCAAAACAATTAACATGAAGGAGAATAACCACTACCATCATATGTCTCAATTCACGTGGTTTACCAGTACCATTATTGCAGTAAATCATTATAAGTGTAGAAATGACATTTGTTCTCCATCATCTGTGGATTCACTTTTACCATTACCTCATTTTGAACATTTGTCACCTTAAAACACCCTTCAAACTCTGGTTTTGGAGTGAATTCTAAATCCTCTATATCATCCCCAACACACTGGAAAAGAAGTGGAAAACAACACTACTATATAAAGGTCGTCATCAACCTATGATAATGACTAATGTTTTTAAAATACAGGTGCTCAACATACAACTACAAGCAAGGTAGTCAAACTCGAGATCCTATGCAAGATCGGGTTGGGATAATTAGATCGTGAATCGGAGGATCGTAACACGGATCGTAAGATCCTACCAAATTTAAAAATTCACATATATTTTGCATATAGATTAATAATATGCATATAGATTAATAATATGCATATGACACTAGATAATATCAAAATAAAATTCAAATAACACTAAAATTACTTTTAAAAACTGAAATTTCATAGGATAAAATTCATTAAAACTAATTCAAGGCAATTCCAAAACACCACAACATTCAAAACAGTAGCAAATAATAATTGAAAACTTATAAGAAAATGGGAGAAAGGTTCTAACAGCAGGGGGAGCAGTGAAAGCAACAACAACTAAAGTTCCAACAGCAGAATTTGAAGCCATGGGAGAAAGGTTGAAATCAATGAAATATTGAGTGAGACAAGGACTTTATTTAACGGGAGAGAGGTGAAATAGTTTAACTGAATAAATTGGAATGAATAAATATATTTTGGGAAGTTACCCTAATCATAGAATAAATTCATAATTATTTGGTGCCCTAATCATAGAATAAATTCATAATTATTTGGTGGCTGAGTATTAATTACTCTTAATTATTACCATTTATCCTAGTTATTAGGCTGAAAAGAATGTTTCAGATTGCAAAACTAATTTAAACAAAAACGGAATTTTTCAACAAAAACGGCGATTCTACCGTTTTCACGTGATATCACGGCGATTCTGGCCGTGCCTACCAAAAAACGATTCTGATCATCCTCTGGTACGGTGGATAGTTGCAAGATCGTAAAATCGTACGATCCTACGAGTAGGATCGTGATTTTGACTACCATGACTACAAGATCAATTAACAACTACTTTAGTCCTGAGGCGGGGCTTTTAGGCCCGTCGATAATGGTTGATAGTGAGTGCCAAAACAATGCCCAACTCTTTGCAACACATGACACCACCTAATCAACACTGAAACACTATAGTATAGATGAAAATATGATCAAAACCACCTAATCAGCTCCTCACTACTTTCCAATTTACCCCTGGTTAACAGAGTTTCAAAGTATCGCAACAGAGTTCCTGCAGACAAATTATCATATTTGGCTATGACATTTAGATACGATAAGATAGAAAATCACATTAAATCGCAAAAATGGAGTAAGAAAATACCTCGGGTAGTCTATTAAAACTTGAGAGTGGCTTCTGAAGTAAGAATCTAAGTTCGAGAATTTTGTACCAAAGGGCCTTCAGTCAAAACAAATTTTGATTATATTATTACAAATTCAAAATGGAAACCACTAAATAATAAGATTGAAACCATGACAAGTACAATTGACAACATCTATACCTTAATCAATATTATGAGTAGTCATTTTCACCTTAATCTGAGCACCACCCGTCAAAACCTTCCTCTCATCAAAACCTTTGGTCACCACGCCGAACGAAGAGGCAACACAGGTCGTCCCTCCAGCAATTCCAGTACCAGCAGCAGTGCAGTTCACAATCTCTTTAGCGAAGAATATATCAACACAATAAACGTCAGAAATTAAGAAAGACATGTCATAAATCTTTTGGAAAGAAGTGAGATAAGTATTCACATGAATTCAAATATAGATGTCAACAAAGACTGCAATAACCATATGTAGTACATGTAGAAACCATAAAGATTGAAATGTTTTTATTTATAGATATTTGATTTTATGAAATTTACAAATCCTTCACATCTTTGTATTAGTTACAAATTGAAAATAGAGATCATAAAAATCTTAGCAATTATTAGGAAAGATACAAGCAAAGAGAAAATTTGTGAAATACATAGGTATGAGTCATTGTGCATGATACTTGTTGAAAGCAATTGTTGCTTCAAAGGGAGTAATAAATGGAGTTAGATACTTTTTGCTATCCAGTAAATCAGTTTGGGCACAAGAAACATATAGGAAAACATCACACTCATGAGGAAAAAACAATGTCATTAAACTTTCCGAAATAAACATAAAGCTGAAATATGTACTAAGACTGAATCAAACTTCACCTCAGGAAAGTTAGAAAATTTAGCTGGGTTTGGTTTTCCCATAACCAAAGTATAGGCCTTTTTTCCTGCTGTAGTAATTAGCTCCATCATCTGATTAATTACATGCAAACAACAACTGCATCAAAATCCAGTATGATTAATTAACCCCATTTGTGTTGCAAACAAACAATAAAATAAATTCTTTACTGACGTATTGTAACAGGCTAGAGATATCATTTACACATTTGTTATTTATCATGAATCAACTATATGAGATACATTAGCCATTAGCTACTAAGTTTTTGCCAAATGGTTTTTAATATCTCTAACACAACACGAGGAAAGAGCCATTGGATTTGAGGCATGAACAATTGTGTTAAAAGTAACATTTAATTAGAAAAATGGAGGTAACAACCATTGAACTGTAAAGTACTCAATCTTAGAGGCTTTGCTATCGTGTCTCAATAGAATAAAAAACAACATACGTACAAATCTAGGATTTGGGGTCTAGATTCCGTGTAAAAATAAAATGTTAAACATTTTCAGTACCCAATAATCCCAATTGCATAAAAATATAACATTTTTAGGGTTTCAGTATCTACAAACAAAAAACCCAAATAATCAAACCATGAAATGCCGTAAAATATACCTAAACATGAAGAAGCAATAAAATAAAACCAGTATTTCGTAAGGAGATTTGCAAACATCGTGAAGTTGTAACACAAAAGCTTCTTCAAAACGAAAAACAAAACAAAAATTAACAAAAACACGATGAAGACGAAGAACAAATATGACAGAAGCAGATATGGGTAAAGGTAGAAGAAGTAATCTTGAACTCGCTCACAATGTGAAGGAGATGAAGAAGAATAACAGATGAAAAACAGAAGCAGATATGGGTGGAGGTTGGAGCCGGAGAGAGAAAGTAGATGAAAAGCTGAACATTTGGAGGGATTTGGTGAAGCACAAAATGCATTGTTAGAAGAGAAAAAGTTGGAATCAATATTTTGTTTTTGAACAAATCAATGTTAACTGATTGACAAAATACCAAAAAGTGGAAGAAAATAGAATAAGCAGTTACTATGTTGGTTCAATAGTACAGTTTGACTGAAAATAATAAATTTTAGATACAAATTACCCGCTTATTTTGATGATGTGTCATTTTTAAAGGGAAGTACATGTAAGAGATTTCCACGACAACGTTGAATTTTCTCTTGTTATATATTTGAAATATGATACATCACTATATTTTATAGTTTAATAAAAAAACAAATAATTAAAACCAAATAATTTTAAAATAAAAGATTCAATTATGTGAGCCAATAAAAATAGAGATAAAGAAAACTGAAAGCAACATAGTCTAGTGATACGACAATGTTGAATTTTCTCATGTTATATATTTGAAATATGAAACATCACTAGATTTTATGATTCAACAAAATAAGAAAAAAATTAAAATCAAATAATTTTAAAATAAAAGATTCAATTATGTGAGCCAATAAAAATAGAGATAAAGAAAACTGAAAACAGTATAGTGGACTGGAGTGGTAAATATTCTAACTCATGTTTCCTTTTTTTCCAATGCAAAATAAAAAAGAAACACAGAAATGGTGTGTGACGTGTAAGATTTTGACAAGTAGTATTTTTGTGGGTCCAAAGTCCAAACCTACGATCTTGTACAGCAACCAACACTACGCATAGTGATGCAGATGCACTATTCATAAAGCAAAGAAAAAGGACCTTCTTTGTATATTTTGCATAGATTCATGAGATCCTAAGGCCAACATAACCATACACATATACACTCAATTCGACCATGACTATATTTTAAAATTTAAATAATTATTTATAGTTAATCATATTCAATAATATAAAAAAGACTTCAAAATAACTACTAATTTTGATTATTTATTTTAGTAAAGAGTGAGATAACAATAATATGATTTTTACTAATTTCATTAAATTAAATTTGATTAAGTATTGTCTTTTTCTTGTTTTTTATACCGATTTTTGTGAACGTGATATTAATATATATTTTTTTTAATTTTAGTTTTTAGGAAAGTCCCACATGTCAATCATGTCTTATTCTAATTTTTGTTACAAAATAATAATTTTATCTCTTATTCTCAATTATGTCCATTTTATTTATATTTTTTTTACAAAATTTTACAATTTAAACTCCCTCATTTAAATAAAAATATACAAAAGTTCATAATTTTTTTAATACACAATGAATTATTGTCTTTGCCTCGATTTATTTTATTTTTTAATATAATAGTTATTAATTTTTAAATTTTGAATTTCTAAATATTATATGTCTTTTCGAATTCAACATTTTTTATTTTTATATTCAATCACTAAAAAAACTTTCAAAAATAATTTTTAATTTTCATATTCAAATTCCAATGTCTAGTTATCCGTTTTTGTCCTTCACTTTATAATCATAATAAATGTGACTATACAATTACTCATTTAATTTCAAATATAAATAAAATACCAAATGTATTTTATCCAAATTTAAATCAAATACATTTGATTTTTTTTATTAACAGACAAATCATTTTGTAACAAAAAAATTACTTTTTAAAAACAATTCACAATTTTATTTCAAATATAAAATTTTCAAAATATAGAAAAAAATATATATGTTACCATCTTGTCAGTTTCAAGAGCCAAGAAGAGTTCCTTTACTTTCTCTCTCTATTCTTCTTCTTCTTCACTCTCTCTCTCTCTCTCTCTCTCTCTCTCTCTCTCTCTTTCTCCTTTACTTTTTCAACTTCTCTCTCATCTCATTCACCTTTTCAGCTTCTCTCTCATCTCATCTCATCTTCAGAAACTCATCTCCCATTGTTTCTTTTCTTTTCACGCTTCAAAAGAACTTCTCCATTTTCACTAGGTAAAAACTCTTCTCATCTTTCTTTTCTCATTCACCATTTTTACTTCTTCAACATTGTTCAACAAAGATTAAAAAAAAACTATGTTTCCATTTTTACTTAAAGATTTTTACATGCAAACACTTGCGTCATTATTTGGGTTTCTTGTGTGTTTGTGTGTTTGGTGTGACTAGTAATAGTGTTTGGTACGAAAAGTATGCATTTTATTTATTTATTTATAATCTTATAATTTCTGTTTTTAGTTTATGTTGTGCTGCATTATACTTGTAAGTTCATATGTTTAATTTTTTCTTTTGATTTTGTTTTAATTTGTTAACTGCAGGTTGAATAATCAGATCTTGTGGCTTTAAAGAAAGTTTTTGGTTTTTTCCAACGTTTAAGCTTTTGAACACTGTAAAATCAGAGATCTAGGTTTGTCATTACTGTTAATTATGTTCAAGCTTTTAATAGTATTAATATAAACCTTTTTTTTAAAATATGTTTAAGCTCTTTTTGATAAGTTGTAATGGTTAATTGAATGTGTTTGTTATTTATTTTTTAGGCTTCTTGTTGAATTTTTGAACTAAGAAAATGCAGAGGCCACCACCGGAAGATTTTCTGTTGAAAGAGACCAAACCTCATCTTGGAGGTGGGAAGGTTTCTGGTGATAAACTAACAAGCACCTATGATCTTGTTGAGCAAATGCTATACCTTTATGTAAGGGTTGTTAAAGCGAAGGATTTGCCTCCGAAGGATGTTACGGGAAGTTGCGATCCTTATGCAGAAGTTAAGCTTGGGAACTATAAAGGAACTACTCGGCATTTCGAGAAAAAGACGAATCCGGAATGGAATCAGGTTTTTGCTTTCTCGAAGGACCGGCTCCAGGCGTCGGTGTTGGAGGTTACTGTGAAAGATAAGGATGTTGTGAAGGATGATTTCATTGGTCGTGTGTGGTTTGATTTGAATGAGGTTCCGAAACGGGTTCCTCCGGATAGTCCGTTGGCGCCGCAGTGGTATAGGTTGGAGGATAGGAAGGGAGATAAGGTTAAGGGAGAGTTAATGCTGGCTGTTTGGATGGGTACGCAAGCTGATGAAGCGTTTCCTGAAGCTTGGCATTCCGATGCTGCGACTGTTAGTGGGACCGATGCGCTTGCGAATATTAGGTCTAAAGTTTATTTGTCTCCGAAGCTTTGGTATTTGAGAGTCAATGTGATTGAGGCACAAGACTTGCAACCGACTGATAAGGGTAGATATCCGGAGGTTTTCGTGAAGGCTATTTTGGGGAATCAAGCATTGAGGACTAGAATTTCCCAGAGCAGGAATATTAATCCATTGTGGAATGAGGATTTGATGTTTGTTGCTGCGGAACCGTTTGAGGAACCGCTGATTTTGAGTGTGGAAGACAGAGTTGCTCCTAACAAAGAAGAAGTATTGGGTAGGTGTGCAATTCCTTTGCAGTTTATGGATAGGAGACTAGATCACAAACCGGTGAATACTAGGTGGTTTAATCTTGAAAAACATATTGTTGTTGAAGGGGAGAAAAAGAAAGAGATTAAATTTGCAAGTAGGATTCACATGAGGGTTTGTCTTGAAGGTGGTTATCATGTTTTGGATGAATCAACTCACTACAGCAGTGATCTTCGCCCGACTGCGAAACTGCTATGGAAATCTGGAATTGGTGTTCTTGAAGTTGGGATATTGAGTGCACATGGTTTGATGCCGATGAAAAATAAAGACGGGAGAGGGACAACGGATGCTTACTGTGTAGCGAAATATGGGCAGAAGTGGATCCGAACAAGGACAATCGTTGATAGCTTTATGCCGAGGTGGAATGAGCAATATACTTGGGAGGTTTTTGATCCTTGCACTGTCATTACAATTGGTGTATTTGACAATTGTCATTTGCATGGTCCTGAAAAAGCTGGAGGGGCAAAAGATTCTAGAATCGGTAAGGTAAGGATCCGTCTTTCGACACTCGAGACTGATCGGGTTTACACACATTCCTATCCACTTCTAGTTCTTCACCCAAATGGTGTGAAGAAAATGGGTGAAATTCAATTAGCTGTGAGGTTCACTTGTTCTTCTTTACTCAACATGATGCACATGTATTCGCTACCTTTGTTGCCGAAGATGCACTATATACACCCATTGACTGTTAGCCAGCTCGACAGTTTGAGGCATCAAGCTACTCAGATTGTTTCAATGAGGCTGAGCCGCGCCGAGCCGCCGCTGAGAAAGGAGGTAGTTGAGTATATGCTCGATGTCGGTTCTCACATGTGGAGTATGAGAAGAAGCAAGGCTAACTTCTTCAGAATCATGGGAGTATTGAGTGGACTCATCGCCGCAGGAAAATGGTTTGATCAAATTTGCAATTGGAAAAATCCAATTACAACAGTTTTGATTCATATCTTGTTTATAATATTGGTCATGTATCCTGAACTTATCTTACCGACAGTTTTCCTTTACCTATTCCTGATTGGAATTTGGCACTATAGATGGAGGCCAAGACACCCTCCCAACATGGACACTCGACTCTCTCATGCCGATTCGGCTCATCCCGACGAACTCGATGAAGAGTTCGACACATTCCCAACTTCGCGGCCTTCTGACATTGTGCGGATGCGATACGATCGACTCAGAAGCATTGCTGGTCGTATACAGACTGTGGTTGGTGACTTGGCTACTCAAGGGGAAAGGCTGCAGTCCTTGCTGAGCTGGCGTGATCCGAGAGCTACGGCTCTGTTTGTGATTTTCTGTCTGATTGCTGCTACTATACTTTATGTAACTCCATTCCAAGTCGTGGTCCTCCTGGCTGGAATTTACGTGCTGAGGCACCCGAGGTTCCGTCAAAAGCTTCCGTCTGTGCCGCTTAATTTCTTCAGGAGGCTGCCTGCAAGAACTGACTGCATGCTTTGAAGTTTGAATCCTCAACAAAGGACAGTGCAGAGTGGAGATTCATTATTCAGATTCAGGTTTTGATTTCTGTTTAGATGCATTATGCATTATTACTATCATTATGTTAAAGGATATTATGCTTTGGCTTTTGAACTTCATAGTATATCTGTAAGTTTGTAGGTTTGAGCTGAATTATTTTCATGTTTAATTAGGTTTAGAGTTTTTCTCAATGGGGATTAGTTTGAATTGTATTAGTAGTGGTGGTAATTTCTGTTTAATATTTCTTTTAAGTTGTTGGTTGATGCGTTTATTTTTGTTAAATGATGCATTTCATTTTAAAATATGTTTCTATGTTTGGATTGGCAGTGAGATTCGTAATAAGATGATGGTATACTATTTTGTAGCATCTTGACACCTCTAAAAGAAGGTGTGTCGGATTCAGTGTCCTAAACCGTTTTCCAATTATTAATAATGTCAATGTGTCAGGGTCGGGGCCGTGTTACTGGGGTTCGTGCTTTATAGTGTATGGTTTTAGAAAAAGAAAACTTTAGAGTTTCAATAAAATTGATGTCTCCAAATTTGCATAAAATAACAACTATAGTGATCATTGTGTGAAGTTTTAACTATAGTGATCATTGTGTGAAGATTTGAATTTAATTAATAACATGTTTGATGAATGCATGTGGTGTTACCGTTTTATGTGAAAGATTAGTTTACTGAGGTAGATTATTTATATCAAGTTGCATTTGGTTTTGCTTGGATTTGGAGTTTAGGGGCAAATATTCCAAGATCGACAGACATAGATCGCCACAGCAATAAGTGATTTTTTTAATGGCATTGTAATTTTTATATTTTTCCCAAGTTTTTTCTTGTTTGTTTGAAGAACTGATAAAGTATTCGTGTATCGACTGATAAAATTGTGACGTACTGAAATGAAGCATTTGTTCTGCTTCACAATCTCAAACCTTTCTTAGTTTACGAGTAAAAAAGGGGAAGCACATGTTGAATGTGGTAAGTAGCTCTAATTAAGAGAAACATTTCGCAATGATCACACTGACATGTTATAATCCTAGCTTATTTCTCAAATAAAGCATTCATAGTTCAAGTCATTGACTATCAAACAATTTTACATTATAAGCCTCACTTACCAATTATCACATCCAACCATCTATTGCACTCAAAGATTCAAGAATCCATGAAACCCTGACCAATATGAAAAATTAGACAATATTTGTCTCGATTTATCATTATACACAAAATCCAATTGAATTCACATTACCCTTACCTCTCTCTCATTTGTGCTTTACCACCAAAGGAGATTTTTGAAATATGAAAAAGTTTTCATACCAAAAATATGACACTTGAAGAGAAGACATGATGGGAAATGACCGTAGAGAATCGATAGATATTTGAGGTCGAAATGATGTCAGAACAATTGTTAGGGGGAAACAGCCGAAGGGTCTTAGAGAGCAAACATAAACCATTCCTAAAAAACACATGATCCAATCAAGGTACACAAAAAAATATTTTTTAAAATTTTTATACCTCTCATCTATGGTGATTACTTACTTAGGCATCAAAGTGTATGCAGAACCATTCCCTTTTTCAAATCATCTGTATGCACGAACCATTCCCTTTTTTCAAATCATCTGGGTAATAAGAAAGAGTCTACCATTCCCTTTTTCAGAACCATTCCCTTTTTCAAATCATCTGTATGCACGAACCATTCCCTTTTTTCAAATCATCTGGGTAATAAGAAAGAGTCTACCATTCCCTTTTTCAAATCATCTGGGTAATAAGATGACATTTACAACCTGGCAATTTTGAGAAGAAACTTCCTTGTTGGAAGAAACTTCCTTGTCGGAAGAAACATTGACGCCGTATATAGAAAGGTAGATAAATATCCCAATCCTTTTCTCAAAAATACTCAAATGGCAAACCATGGAAGGAGACTAGACTGTAACCTCAATCGTCCATGGTCTATGGCAAGTACGGTCGTATGAGCAAGCAAGTCCATATCGAGAGGAAGGCCACACTGCTTCGTCATTCATTCGTAAAATTAGGTCTAGCACCCCTTCTGAGGGACGAATAGATCTATGGTGATGGGTAACCAATTTGAAATTCATCAATTTTCTCATACTTTAATAAATTTATGACACTTGTGGTTTTAATGTGATAAGATTGAGTAAGAACACAAATTTTAACTATTATTTTAGTGGTGATATGATTGAAACAAAGTGAAACGAAAAAGAAATTGATGGAAAAGAATAGAAATGGAGTGTCACACTCTATCTATGACTTAGAAAGGATGATAAGCCTTAAGTGAAGATCACCACAAGAAACTTAATTTCTTTAAAAGATCAAAACACGACCCAATCCAGAACCAAATGAAACTTTCAAAATCACACAAAATGTTTGTTTAACAAGATTCAACTAGATTTTCTATTCTTAATTAATTCTCTATTTATAGGTATAAGTGTTTACGCGTAGAATTGGTAAACAATCGTTAGTCTCATAGTTTTCTCTATTTAATTTTCTATTTAAAGTTTACTTACATGATCAACTAATGAATTCTAGGACGTAGTGCTAAAAAATCTAGTTTCATAGTTTTCTTTTGGTAAACAGCCTATTTTCGACTTGGTCGAAATAATGACTTAGAAAATGTAAAAGGTGTAGACTTTGACAATGTAGAAAATGTAACGAAAGTAACGAGACTTGAAAGTATAAAAACAATGTAATTGAATGAAACTAAAAATAAACTAGTAAGGCAAAGTAAAGTGAAATTTAAAGACTTTGCATTGAACGTAAATATGGGGTTTTATTGTGCATACATTCTCTCAGTCGTGACTCTTTTCTCTGGACGCTGGTACTTCTAGTTTTAAGTGAGATTTCAGTAGTAAAATGAACACACTATGAATTCTACAAAAGAAATCCTGTTTATACTAATACGAAAATAACTATTCCTAACATTCCTATCTTTATTGTTTGCTACGTGAAGCATTGCATGCAACCCGAATCTACGCTCTCTCCACGTGTTCTTCAGAAAGAAACCTCTAGGTAGTTGTTCATGTTTGAAGGTAGCATCTGCACGCCCAAATAATCGCCTCTTAGACACTCTCCAAGCTGTCGAAACTCTACGCGGTCGAAATGTTCCCATAACATTTCAAAATATTAAGTCTCAAATGTCTTCGACCCAAGACTCTTCTTTAGGCATACATCATTAATGTACCTGTAGCTTTGCCTTTTATTGAGATTTTTACCCTTGTCGAAAATCACAGCTAACAAATTGCTCCCCAAAAAGACCTCTTTCGACGAACCTAGGAGATAGGGGATTTTTTTATCTTTCCAGACACTACTCATCTAATGGTTTGACGTCACTTTCATCATGGCATTTCTTTCAACTGTCACCTCGAAAACGTGCGCGTCCCGCTATCCCATAACTCTACTCATTATGGCTCCGATTTCATAGGGTAGCATGATTACGTGTAGCAGGTCATTTTGATCCTTCCTTTGGGGGAGTGACACGTGCCACCTACTTCGCGCCATTTGTTAAAAGTGAAGACTGAACAGTTTTTTATTCCTCATTATAAGTAGCATTTCCTTCATTTTCCAACTATTTTCCTCTATCTTCTTCATCTTCTTACCCAGAAAAACTTTCTCCTTCCAACGTTTCTCAAAATTTCTCAAACTTTCAACAATGGCTTCTTCAACAAAGAACACTAAGGTGGTCAAAGGTCCACTCCTCATGGCCAACATGATCCCTTGTGCTATATAGTTGGAAATTATGAATATGTTCCTGAACCTCCAAACCACGAGGAAAAGCTGCGTATTTATAAAGCTCAGGTACTGTTTCTTTACACCATTTCTGAAACAACTCATGCCCTTATGGGTCCTATGTGTGACCCTTATGAAGATCTTACTAAGCTTAGATATTTTTCCCTGCTTATCATAGGACAAAACCTCTAGTTAGCATTAAAGGACCCATGAATCTAGAATACCTGACTACTAGTCTGCGAGCCTTTCGCTCAGCTCCCCCAACCAAAAAACATGATGATTATATCTCTTTGTCCTATGATAAGCAGGGAAAAAATCTCTAAGCTTAGTAAGATCTTCATAAGGGTCACACATAAGACCCATTTCTGAAACAACTCATGCCCTTATGGGTCCTATGTGTGACCCTTATGAAGATCTTACTAAGCTTAGAGATTTTTTCCCTGCTTATCATAGGACAAAACCTTTAGTTAGCATTAAAGGACCCATGAATCTAGAATAGCTGACTACTAGTCTGCGAGCCTTTCGCTCAGCTCCCCAACCAAAAAACATGATGATTATATCTCTTGGTTAGACAAGATAGAAGCCAAAATGAGTGAAATATGGAAAGAGAGAGGTATCTTCGACTTGATTCAAATGTCGAGAACCGGTCCAGCATACTGCCAAAATATGTTGGTTGCGTCCCTATACTATTGGGAAAGTACCACAAACACCTTTCAACTTCCTTGTGGAATGTTGACACCCACGCTCTTCGATGTGGCGGCCATTACCAACCTTCTCTCTACCGGTGGCAACTTCAACCCCAACGAGAGCGACGAAGATATCATTGATTTCGACTACCATGTTACTGACTGAAGAACACATTGCGTTTCTTCCATTATGGTTATGCAGATGAATATTTTGCTATAGATCGCTTAAGGTGGTGAAGAGGTATTTGACTCTTACCAACCAACTGCATGAGGGAAAATATGTCTATCTTAGCCAGCTGATCTTAGGGTTACATATGAACTCCCAGGGGAAGCCACTAAAGCCTTAAGGAACATCAAACCCAAGGACAATTTACTACTAGCTGGACCATTTTGGCTACTTCAGTTATGGCTCAATGCCAAGTTCAAAGCTTCTCTAAAGGTCGAGCATCCGGATGACACTGACGCCACCATTAGGGGTAGAAGTATCAAAGGCGTTCGACTGAACCTTATGACCCCAATTGATAAAAATAGGTCGGATTGAGAAGTCTTTTGTACTTATTTTCTGATGTTCCCCAAGCGTTATAACTTCACTGCGACCATGATCCCTTTCTCTATAAGAACACATGGACTTGAATGGTTTACACGCCAGTTTCCAGCCACTGGCAAAAAAGAGAACGAATCGAAAAGGATATGGGAAGCCTTCTTACCCCCCAAACTTCTTTATACTAGTTTCACGCTAATTTGGGACCAGCTAAACTGTACCTCGACTATTCTTCAAAGATAAAAGCGAGTTGTGCCTCAACACCGTCGGCTACTCCAAAGATCACCTTCAAAGAATAGCTCGACATGCTGATGGTCGACCCACACTTACTCCATTTGCTTTTGAACCCTCTTACTACTGCACCTAAGATTTCGACACTTGGTGAGAGCTTATCGTGCAAAAGAGTTTATGGATGCTGCAATGATAAGCTAACACCTCACTGACGCTTTCTCTTCTTTGCAACAAATATTCAGGTAGATCTAAACATTTCAAAGAGATTCAAGCTTTCCAAAAATACTTTGAAATTGTGTACGACCCCAATGACCTTAGTCGGACAATCCATGTGGTAGCGGTTACTTTGAAATATAAAATGCAGGAGAAGCTTCCCAATTTAAAGATTCCAGAGTATGTGGAGGACAAATATAAGTTTTCCCTGAGTTATTAACCTCCTAGATTTCCCCCTTTGCCCACCAGTGAAATGGCTATGGATTTCACCACTCAATTTCCACGGTGGTTCGTTTGTGGGGAATTTCTGAAGGTACATAAAAATGAGTGCCTGAAACCTACACAACAAGTGACTCCGACTAAGTTGGACTTATACAGTTTCTAAGACCACCTTCATGTCGACATAGATCATGTCAGGGTCGAAACTCCCATACACGAGGGTGAGGAAAGTAAAGAAATCTCTTCACCATCTTTCAAATCTTATAATCTCCATTCTCTATGTTTACAACTACTTTTATTTTATCACAACTGTCACACATAGGAAAAGGACCCGGGACACTGTTAGTGCTAATGTAACACTCAAACAATCCAAGGTCGAGGAAACCTCGTCTAAACCTTCCCAAGTAAGACTTTCGTTGTAATGCTAAGCTTTGTATTTCTCAACATCTTTAAGCATTTTTATTTACTTGAACTCTTCTTGTATGATTATTGTGCAGGTTGATGATGCCAATATAGAGGGCGAATCTGGGGTGATAGTCCCTAAAATGATCCCTATCAAAGATTCATCGCTTGAGCTTCCTCCCCATAAAAAGAAAACATAGGGTGCTGGCCCAAAAAGATTCTAGCCAGCCCTAGAGTGGCTCCCACCCCTAAGGCGAAGAAGGGGAAGAAGGTTCATGCAGGGAAAATTGCAAAGAAGATTGGTGCGATGAGGAGGTTGGCCTCGAATGAAAGTGCTAACTTCAGCCCCGACGTTGACACCTTGAAGGTAAATCCATTATTTTTATCCTTCTCCCAATTTTCATATTGAGTATTCAAGCTTGACTTTTTTGCAGGATAAACCTTTGACATAGCCTGTGTCTGCATTTACTGAGAAACCAACTCCTACCAACATCTCACCACTACATCAATCCACTACTATTACCACAACCATTGTCAACGAAGTCAACAAACCCGCATAAGCTGATGACAACACTTCTCACCAATCAACTGAGAAAGCTTCCCTTTATGAAACAAACTCTTCATCATCTGCAGAAGAAGAAAATAACGAAATAGACATGGATGATACTTCACTAGGGAATACTGTAACGATAATTTTTTTTGAGATTAAGCTATTGATTAACTTAACTCACAAAGCAAGAGTCGCCACCGCGCTTTTATTGTTTCCAAAGGAAAAGGGAAAAAGTACGAACAAAACCCAAGGAAGTTTTAAAACAAAATTAACAAAAGAGAACAGGGGTCCGGAGGTTGGTTATACAAAGGGAAGTGTAGCGGTAAATTCATGACCATCAAGCTATGAATAAACTTGACGTCAATAAAACCAGAGTCACCACCACACTTTTATTGTTTCCAAAGGAAAATGGAAAAGTACGAACAAAACCCAAAGGTAATAAGTTTTCAAATCAAAACTAATAAAATGCCAGAGATTACAGGTAATGGGGTTGGTTACACAAATGGAAGGTGTTAGCACCCAAAGTATCCTAGGTACTCCTAGGGATCCCTTTTTTGTGTGCATATGTTTTTGGGTATAAATGATGTTTGATAAAATAAAAAGTGTGGGGATGAGAAAATAATTCATTGATTATATTTTTTGTGTTTGACAAGACCTTCGGTCTTGTGCCTACGTACCAACGTAAAATGAGGGATCAAAACCTCGTAGTTCGTGGTAAAAATTTCAAATGAGTTGATGAATTGATTTTAACAAAAAAAGTTTAAGTAAAAGGGCACAAAAGGCCAAAGTTTTGAATGAGGTTGTTAGTTCTTTTTTATCTTTTTGAAATTTGAAGTTAACATTGTTAAGTTCATTTACAAGTTTGATTAAGAAAAGATTTTAAAATTCATTGACATAGGGCCAAAAATTCTAATCATTAAAACATGTCTAAGTTAGAAAACAAGCAAAGAAGATTTTTGAAAAGAGGGAGAAGTTTTGAAATTGAAGAAGTTGGAGGAGATGAAGAGGCTATCCTAAGAAAAAATTAAAAGTTTAAGAGTTGAAATGATTTGACCAATGAGATGCAATCCAACTGACAAGAATGTCATATAGAAACCCAGTTTTCTCTATGACATTCAAGCAATCATTCCAATAGCTAGCAGTCTTTATTGTCTTCCAATGTATCAGATGAAATATTCCTTGATCAACTCAAAACAAAGCATCAAACATAGACCAAAATAAAATACCAATTAAGCACAGAGATAAAGTAGCATATGAATCAAAGAGATCCTCAAGTCTTGCATCAGGTGAAAGTCACTGTCAAAGATAGCTCAGTCTCAAAATATTGGCATTGGCCAAGTCCTTTAGCACAGGGAATGTTGCCTAATTCTAAGTCCAAAATTCAGATCAAGTTCCAATAGTCCACCAAATGTTTTTTTAGGGATTTTGTTGTTATTAGGTGTTTTAAGGTCCTAAGACCACAAACAAAATCAAAATACACAAACAATATATACAATCACAAGATATGGCTCAAATGAGCAAAGTGAAAAAAGACGAAAACATAAACAAGTTATATGAAATGTAAATGGCAATGGATGATAAGTGACTAAAATTTAAATTGCATAAAGTAAATGACTTGAAAGTAAAAACATAATGAATAAGAGTTAGTCAATGGTTAGCCAAATGTTAGTCAAAGGTTAGTGTTGAGTTTTAATTGATTAAGTCACTCTTTGGAGAACATTCAACCATTCATTCACAAGTATGAATCCTTAAACCAAGACATCTTCCATGAGAAGCGCTCCAACTTGGATAATTCAACAAGTATGCCACTAGCTCCCATGAAAGGAAAAAAGGTCAAGTCTCCACACAATGCCATGAAGATGGGAGACTTACAATCTCACTTACTAGAATGATATGCCTTGAGGGTCAAATTTAGCTCTATGTTAAGCAATCGTAATTGGACTTATGTAGAAGTAACAACTATCTGAGGTCAGACAATAAAAATATATGTGTTAATGCATGTTAGAGATTTGGCACAAAGAATCAAACTTCTAAAACATACCACACACTAAAAGAAAATGGGAGGGACCTATCCCAGTCATACTTGTATTGATTCATCTGACACAAGGTCATTGATGAATCAATTAGCATTTAGACATTAGAGATTTCATTTGTCAAATGAGGGAATGGGGAAGAATAAGGATGAAGATGAAGAGGGAGGGGAAGATAGAAACACAAATTGATCATGAGAGAAATTTCATCTGATCAAAACCATCCATTCATTTTGGGAGATGAAATGTACATTTCATCAATCCCCTAAATTCAATGGTTTTGATCCAACAAAAGTCAAATCAACCATGACCAAGACCCAAACAGAAAGTCAAACATCACAAGACCATGAAAATGGGTCAAAATAATTTTTAAACATTTAATCAATTAAAAATCAATTAAAAAATGAATTTAAATGCATTTTAATTTGGACAAAACCTCAAATCCCTTCAAAATACCAAATAAATGGCCAATGGATTTATCCTAGGTCAAACAAGATCAAAGGACCTTAGACAAAAAATTTCATGATTTTTAAAAAGTCAGAAGTATTTTTAAACAATTAAAAATATACACAAAACATTTAATTCATGAAAAATACCAAAATCAATCCAAAAGATAATTTTAATTCAGAATATGGAAGAGAAAAATATTTAAATATTTTTGGTGAAAGTCCCATATTTTTTGGATTAAAAATGGATTTATTATTAATTAAACAAAATAAGGTAATTAAATGAAAAATCAGAAAATATGAAAAATCAAGGGCCATCAGATCTCCCTCATTAATTGAGGTGGCAGATCTGATGGCCAAGCGCGCGCTTCCATCCAACACCTCAGTCAACTGCATAACACGCATGATATTCAAAAGCAAGGGGCGGGATTAGAACGTGGATACATGATCGGATGGTCTGGGCAATGCCAGCACACCACCGGAGCCCTAACTCCGGTCATCTTCTCCGGTGGACCTCATCGGACTGGTCCACCACAAACCACCACAAAAATGAAAAGTATGGACATGGTTTTAAAGAAAAAATGCTCAGGAGCTCGAATCTGACCTCCATTCTATCCAATTCCAAGTATATTGAAATATACATGGATTTGAAAATTGAGGTTCATGATCTGATTTGCTTCGATTTGACCTCAAAGCAACTCAATCTTGTTGCCTACATTGGTAGGACTTTAGTTAACAAAAAATCAGAGAGAATGATGAACAAATGAGAGAGAATCAAAAGCTCAAAGTTCCTGAAAAATCACCTTCATATAGCTTGAATCTGGCTTGATCTTGATCTGAATTTACTTGGTTCTTCCTCCTCTTGTTTGCAGTGACCAATTGAGATGAAAAAGGCAATGAATCATTGGAGTTTGAATCTCAAAAAAGAAGGTGAAATTCAAACTCGATTTCAAAGAAACCTTCATGGAATTCTATGGTGTGAGGTTCTGAGATCATTTGGCAAAGCTTGGGCAAGGTGTGTGTGAAGTTCTGATGCAATGCAATTGTTTAAATAGGCAAGGGAAATGCTTTCTACACCTTTTGAATTTTTTGCTGAAATTAGCAAGTTTGCTTGCATGGATGCATGGCTGTGTACAAGGCCCAATTCATGATGCCAGATGATCCAACATTCTGTGCTAATCAACCTGAAATGATATCACATGGTCATGCATTATGGAAATGAATTTTGAACATAGATATTACCAAATGAAGTCTTGTAAAGAACCCAT
This sequence comes from Lathyrus oleraceus, assembly GCF_024323335.1. NCBI lineage: Eukaryota > Viridiplantae > Streptophyta > Magnoliopsida > Fabales > Fabaceae > Lathyrus > Lathyrus oleraceus. Next base: position 205,366,338 of record NC_066584.1, read on the forward strand.
ATGCAAGTCCTTCAAATCTTGTCCAAATGAGGTGATCTTGGACTTTTTGGAAAGGTAGCATCAAGGGGAACAACTTTGATGTTGAATACGTTTCCATTTGAAGCTTGGATCATGATGAATTTTGAAGTAGAAATTTGAGAAATCAAACATAATTGAAAATTTTCTAAGTACCAAGTCAAATGACCACTTCTTCCACCTTGAATAACGTTTTCTATCAGCTTCAAATGGAAATGGTTCCTTCATTAAAGTTGTAGCTCTTTCATCCCTATTAAATTTGGTCACAAATTTGACCTCATTTGGATTTGGCATGAGGGAGTTATGCATTTTAGAAGTTGAGGAGAATTGCTTGTTCAATGGTAATGGCCCAAAATGACCTATAATGTTTCCTCTTGGCACATGTCCTTGCAAGTTGAATTTGACATTTCTCAAAGAATAAAAGTTGGATAGTGTTGGTGTAAGCCCTAGAGGCCAATACTTTTTGGTACTTGTATCAAATTATTTATTAATAATAAAAGGCATTTTCTTTATTATGGTTGATTAATAAAGTCCCTGGAATAGATAGTCCGTTTAATGTATTAAGTGTGACTTAATCATGAGAACACATTAAACATAAGGACATTATTCTTAAAGTATCCGTAGTCGAGCTTTAGTGTGAAGTGGGATAACATTAAAGCATTAAGACTATTATGTTTGTAGACTGATGATCACATCTCATGGATCATGGATAAAGAGTTATCAAGTCTTAAACATAGGTATGAATATTAGGAGTAATATTTATACCAGATTGACCCGCTATGAGAATACTATATAGAAAGTTATGCAAAGTGTCATAAGTTATTCTCATGGTGATAATGGTGTATACCACTCTTCGACCTGAAACCACTAGGGACCCTAGATGTAGAGTCGAGTGCTTTATTGCTGATCTAACGTTGTCCGTAACTGGATAACCATAAAGACAGTTGATGGGTACTCCACGAAGCATGCTGAGGGACATGAGTGACCTAGATGGAATTTTCCCATCCTGCATAACAGGATAAATGTCTATGGGCCTAATATTGAACTGGACAAGGATGACACGGTCTATGCCTTGTGTTCAATATAAACATAAGGGCAAAAGGGTAATTATACACATAAGTATTATCACAGAAGGAATTGTCAGATCCCATGACATTTTCGTGTCTTGGGTAGCAGTGATGTGTTGCTAGATACCGCTCATTGTTTATTATGTTAAATGCGTGATTTAATATAATTGCCAACGTCACGAAAACCTACAGGGTCACACACAAAGGACGGATTGATGAGAGATAGAGTAACTAAGGAATACCGTAAGGTACGGTGCCCTTAAGTGAATTATAGAACATCGTAAGGTACGGTGTACTTGAGTAGAATACAAAATATGGTAAGGTACCATGGGCTTAAGTGATTTTGGGCATATTATAAGATATGGGCCAAAATACACTTAAGTGGGCCTTTTAGCTTGAAGCCAACACAAGTGATTCTATAAATAGAACCCTTGTGCAGAAGCATTGATGGCGGTTGCATTATTTTCGTTTTCTCTCACTCTCTCTCTCTCTCACTCAAAGCCTTCATTCGTACCAGCTAGCACTGAGATTGAAGGAACCCGTTCGTGTGGACTGAGTAGAGACGTTGTCATCGTTCAATGTTCGTGATCGCTTCGTGGATCTGCATCAAAGGTTTTGATCGTCACAAGAGATCTGCACCAAAGGTTTCAATCGTCACAAGAGGTAAATATTCTATCACTGATCATGACCATTAGTAAGGATCTCTAAAGGAGAAAATTTTAATTTCCGCTGCGTTTTGGACCGCAATTCTCCTTCAGTGGTTTCAGAGCCACTTACGAAACCATGAATCGGATAGCTGTTTAATTTCTGTATTAATATGATTAAAAGACAGAATGAATCAATTAATTAAACGGGTAATTAAATTTGGCATTCATAAGTGTACGAGTTGGATGATTGATGTTGACTATGCTTCGGTACAGACATTAGTATGGTGAAGCAGCGATACATCGATCGTCCATAGGTTACACAATTGAGACCGATCAACTTATATATGATATAAGTAATCCTAATGCAAAGTACGGTATATGTGATATACTGTTTCTGTTTCGTTCATTCAAACACTAAGTGGTTGTTTTCCTTTGAGCGATCAATGGTCATTAGCTTCGGAATTCGACATTAGTATGGTGAAGCAATGACCTGTTGATCAATCATACTGAATCAACAATCGAGGTGTGTTTGACGGTCTGAAATTGGCGCATTAGGGTTGGTGACGGCGCAAGGGTTGTGCCGTCAGAGAGTTCTGAATTTAGGGCTTTTGGAACACGTCTGTTGACTATTTCAAAGTTCTGTTATTTTGGCCGTGACGCTCGTGACAAGCTTGTAACGAGCGTAACATGATGGGCGTGACGGTCGTCACGTGCTTTGTGACGGTCGTCACATTCACAAGTCCAGAAAACTAGGCGTTTCTGTTTTTGGCCTTGTGACGGTCGTAACAAGCCTGTGACGGTCGTAACAAGCCTGTGACGGTCGTAACATGCTTGTGACGGTCGTCACACTCGGGGTTTCTATTTTTGTCACACTCGGAACCCCCGGCTAACTCTGCGTAGTATGATCGGTCGCCGAAATTTAATTTGGTTTTAATTAATTAAAGGAATTAAAATTAATAATAATAATAATGTGTTTATTATTATTGCCTTGTGGTGATCAGTTATGGCCTTAGTTATCCTTTATTTTGGGTTTTAAAATACGACCTGCGAGTCGTGCCTCTCCTTTTGATCTCTTAATGTAACTTCTTTTCTCATCTCAAACCCTCGTATGTAAAACGAGTTTCTTCTGGAATGTAATGTTATGAAGAAAGAGAAGAAGACAATGTTATGAAGAAAGAGAAGATTTCAATATCAAAGGAGGACAATCTTGAAGATCTTGCTTGGAGAAGCTTAGAGAAGAATTCAATATTAAAGGAGGACAACCTTGAAGATCTTGCTTGGAAAAGCTTAGATCGTTATTAGGTTAGCTTAGGTTCTCTCATTGGCTTGGGAGAACAATTGCGCTAGGGGCCATAACTGTTTCATTGTGTATGTATGTTGATGCATGTGTATGTATGTTGATGCATGTGAGAGACGATTTATATGATAAATAAGCCGGTGAGATCATAAAATTGCAATTCCCTCAAATTAAATATTAAGTTTATGCTTTCCAAGTTTTAACACTCATCAAGACTAGTAATGGATAATGTAGGTTTCGCCTACGCGAGGTGCATGATCTATATATTAGTAAGGTGCGATGGGATAATTGTAATATCCAACTGTTAAAACAATGGGTCAAACTTAACTAAACAAATTATAATAAGATTATATATATGTTTAGAAGCAAGAGTTGGGAATGATCCATATGATGGATTGGAATAAGGAGTTATTCACCCAACTGAAATATTCGAGAGTTGTATGAGATACAATTGGAAGGAGTTCCTACCTAAATAACCTAGTTTTGTGTGATCCACCTACGCGGACTTAGAACGAAGTGAAATATGGATCTCGACCCACTAGAAAATCTTCCAACGGGATTTTCCGAATCAAATGATGAGGGTCATTTGTTTTGAATAAAATAGTGGGAGCATGTTTAATTAAAGGCCTAATTAAATATGTCAATGATACTTATATTTTCATTAATCCTTATATAGATAACCATGACAACAAACACCTCTAACAACATATTGCGATCAAACCTTGAGAAAGAAAAATTGTCTGGGACAAATTTTTTGGATTGGCACCGAAACCTGAGGATTGTCCTCAAACATGATAAAAAGCTGTATGTCTTGGAGACACCTGTTCCTGAAGAGGAACCTCCTAGTTCTGCACCTAAGGCAGAAAGAGATGCTTATAAGAAGCATGTCGATGATGCCAATAACCTTTTCCTGGGATATGTGAACCTTTACGAAACTCAAAAAAAAGAAACATGTCAGAACACCAAATCAGGGTGCAATCGAAGATTACACCGGAGAAATATCACAATAATAAATAGGATAGGATGAATAATGCATGGCTATGATAAAACATAAAAAAAAAACAGAATAGAAAAGTCAGCTACTGTCTCGTTCGCCTCTGCCTCGCCTAGCGAAGGCCACAGATTTTGAATTTGAAAACAGCCCCATGTTAGGAACTTTGAATTTTATGGCATTTTATCACAGGAATAACATGGTCAAACATTCAGGGTATTCAGGCATATTTAAATTCCCATACGAAAGCAAATTATATATCAACATTTAATCATGATGCATTATGTATGTAGATATGGCCAATTGAAAGTATAAACAATAGAGATACGCAAAACCTGTTTGCCAATTCAAGGTTGAAGGGATTGACCACTTGTAGTATCGGAATAAGTTAGGCAGCGGGAATTGGACGGCGATGGCTTCGGTGCAGATGGGCTGCCTTCAGGGTTTCTTTACTCTGAATTCTCCGGGTAGGCAGGGTTCCTATGCCAAAGTTTCTATCCGTCCTTCTCTGTTCTCTTTCTTTCTTTTTCCTCAAGGTTTTGTTCCAAGGAAACCTCAGAGTGTTTTGCTTCTCTTCCTTCTTTCTCCAGTGAATCTCCTAGTGTAAACTCCAAGTCTAACTCCCCCTACTGAAACTTCAGTATTTATAGACTAATTTCGTGGGTAATGGGCTTGGAATGAGGGAGACCCAAGTCCAAAATAATTTGTTATATTTTATTTATTTATTTATTTTAATTATTTAATTAATTAATTAATTAATTAATTAATTAATTAAAAAAAAAAAATTCTCTTTTTTTTTTCTTTTTTTTTCTTTTTTTTTTTTTTTTTTTTTTTTTTTTTTTTAGGAAAAATGATGGGTAATTTTTGGGGTATGACAGCTGCCCCTGTTCAATATTCTTGAACCGAGAGAGTTAGGATGGCGTGTATGCCATTCGTGGTCTGGAGGTGGAAGATTATTGAACACTAGAATGCCCCAAAAATTTGCACTTGAGAATCGACAGTTGGTCTTGATGGAGATGGGCTTAAAGATGCCATCCGGGAGGTTTGATGACGAAAGCTTCAGATCGCGCCGTATATTAGGCCAATTTGAAGACATGGGTGCCACACTGGGTCGTATGTTAGACCGTATAATGAGTCATCCATTAGGCTGCCGACTTCGCTGGGGAGTCGGAGTGTGTCATATGCTGTTGGGGATAAAGGGTCAGAATGGACCATACACTAGATCGTATCTGAGTTGCAGAATGAGCCGTACGTTAGGCTGAATCTGATGACGAAAGGGGTAGTCGTACGTTAGACTACACTTCAGAAATGTACCGTATGTTAGGTAGCATCTGAGGGGATGGACATCCGAACGGGTCGTACGTTAGACCGTCGCAGAATGAGTCGTCTGTTAGGCCGCATCTGATGATGAAAGCGGTAGTCGTACGCCAGACTACACTTCAGAAATGTACCGTACGTTAGGTAGCATCTGAGGGTTGTAAGATCCAAACGGGTCGTACGTTAGACCGTGTTGGGGTTGTTGAAGTTCAGAATGGATCGTACGTTAGATCGTATCCGAGTTGTAGAATGAGCCGTCCGTTAGGCTGCATCTGAAAAAGAAAGTAGTCGTACGCTAGACTACACCCCTGAATGTACCGTACGCTAGGCAGCATCTGAGGATTTGAAGGTCCAAATGGGTCGTACGTTAGACCGCATTGGAGTTGCTGAAGAAGTCATATGTTGGGCTGAATCAGAATGAACCGTACGTTAGGCTGTATCTGATAACCTGTATATGTTGTACTTGCAATAAATGTCTGGGATGGGCTTAAAGATGCCATCGTTAGGAGGATATCGAAGTGTTGTCAGAATGAATGTTCCCATGAACTGTATTTGAAATATGTATCTGAATCTTGAATGTGATTGATAAAGGTGTCTGTCTGAATGAACCTTCTACTTTGACTATATCAGGAGGATAATTAACCTGCAAAGAAAAAGTTAGCTTCATGCTATGTCATGATGCATGAGATGTTTCGTGTTATGCTAAAATAAATGTGAATGTTGTATGCATGCGTATGCTGTGAAAGGATGTAATGAATGAGTTATGCGTATGAGAAGTTCTGCTTGGGGACTCTACTGGGGAAAATAAATCCCCATCTACTGATTTGAGACATTTGTGTCGATGACCCTTTCTCGGCTGGGGATGCTTGATTTCTGTCTGATGGTGGAAATATTCAACAGAGCCTGGCTGGGGATGGATGAGATGATCAATCTGTCTGGTGACGCCGACCTCTGTTGGGGAGTAACTGGCTGTGCCTGGGGATACTGCCATTTTCTGAGGAAAAAAAAACAGGCTTGCTGGGGAAGAGAATTGGTAGCGGATTCATTGGAAGCATGATTAGACCTTTTCCTTGATCCTGAAGTCGGGTAGTAATTGCTATTGCTATTCTATGCATGTATTTTTGGTAAACATCAGTCATATTCAAATGCACATATTAATTCAAATTAAATCAATGGACATTTACGCAACCAAAACAGAAAAAGAAAAAACAAAAGCATCTTTTGAAAGAAGGTTGTATTGATTTTGAAAGAAGGCCTATAAACAGGCAATTTGTGTACAAGGAGACAGAAATCCTAGTAAGAGGAAATTGTCGAAAACAAAGAGAAAGCTATGTGGAAGAAGTCCTATTGATTTTAAGTCTACTACTGTCATTATGTCTTCGAGCATCTCATCCCTTGCTGTCGGATAGAAGTGATTGGCTTGGTCAGTCCCTCGAACTTGGATGAAAGTTGACTGAGAACGGGACATAGTCATACGCTTTAATCCCTAATTTTTGCCTGGACCGCCTTTTCAGGTTTTCAGTCCACCAGGATACCCTTTTTTGCCCAAGCCGCCTTTTCAGGTTTTCGACTTGCCGGGTGTACATTTTTTTTTATATATCCCTAATTTTTGCCCGAACCCTTTTGGTTCGCCGGGATGCCCTTACTTTTGCCTAGATACGTCGATCTAGCGGGTCTCTTTTATGCGTAGTATTTTTTAACTATGTCCGCGTTCACGGGATGTGGGAAGTCTTCACCATCCATTGTAGCGAGTATCATGGCTCCACCTGAGAATACCTTCTTAACCACAAATGGCCCTTCGTATGTGGGAGTCCATTTGCCTCTGGGGTCAGTTTGTGGTAGGATGATGCGTTTGATTACCAAGTCGCCAATTTGATACACTTGTCTCTTGACCTTTTTGTTGAATGCCCTGGTCATGCGCTTCTGATATATCTGCCCGTGACATACAGCCGCAAGTCTCTTCTCATCCATCAAATTTATCTGATCGAGTCGAGTCTGAATCCATTCGTCCTCGTCTAAGCCCGCCTCTTTCATGATCCTTAGAGAGGGAATCTGAACTTCTACTGGTAAAACGGCTTCCATTCCGTAGACTAAAGAGAAAGGAGTTGCCCCTGTCGAAGTTCGTACCGAAGTACGATAACCATGAAGAGCAAATGGTAACATCTCATGCCAGTCTTTGTATGTTACCGTCATCTTTTGTATAATCTTCTTAATATTCTTATTAGCCGCTTCTACAGTGCCGTTCATCTTTGGCCGGTACGGAGAAGAGTTATGGTGTTTTATTTTGAACTGCGTGCAGAGTTCAGTAATCATCTTGTTGTTCAAATTAGTACCATTGTCAGTGATAACTCTTTCAGGAGACAGCAGGTTTCTCAAATAGGTATTTGATAGAATCCATCTTAGAAGTCAATAAGGTGGTATGATTCAACATATACTGTCTTAGTCGGCGAGCAGCCCAGGCCAAAGCACAGCAAGCTTTCTCGGGCTGTGAGTATCTTGTTTCACAGTCGGTACCTTTTGCTAAGGCAGTATATGGCATGCTCTTTTCGACCAGACTCGTCATGTTGCCCCAACACACCTCATTGAATTTTCTAACACGGTCAAATACGTAATTAAAGGTCTTCCTTCAACTGGTGGCATCGGAACTGGAGGTTCTTGGCGATATTTCCTGATTTTGTCATAAGCTTCTTGGCATTCATCATTCCATACCATCTCTTGATTTTGTCTCAGTAATTTGAAGATGGGTTTGCAGGTAGCAGTCAAGTGTGGAATGAATCGGGCAATGTAATTCGAGTGCCCCAAGAAACCTCTGACTTCTTTCTTGTTTATTTCAGTACCCAGATTTACAATTTCAATTGATTCCTCATGCGGCTGTATAGTCTTTTCTTCTTGCAGTAGTCGGGCAAGTTCTCCAGGGACTTCACAATCTTCCTCGCTTCCATCCTCGGCTTGGTAGATCGGATTTTCAAAGTCATAATGAACAGTAGCAGAGTCATTACCAACAGGATCCAGAGTGGATATGGATCGGCAAATTGTTACGTGAGTGTGTGCAAGAAACATAGCTTGTTTGAAAAATGACAGGAAAGATAAAGAGCGCAATATTTGAATGCAAAAAGTCCATTGATCTATTGAATATGAATATGCTTATGAAAATGACAAACCCCTAACAAATTAGCCATTGTGCCTCGGGCATAGACACAATGCTTTAAGAAGTTTGATTGTAAAAGAAAATTAAAATTTGCAATTCTAGAATAAACAATAACAATTACTCCTGACTAAAGGAAATCGGGATAATGTCTTCAGTCTTCCAATTGTTGAGTCCGTCACAAATTGTTGGGAAAATCCAGCTATCCAAGTCGCAATCACTATCAGCATCTTCCATAGCATTAATCTGATTTTTGACTATCTTTCCAGAGTTAAACCCCAGGCCAGCTTTATCAGACTTGTACGGTACATTGATCAGTTGACCCCAACCAGCACGATCACCATTTTCAATCGCGGCTTGAGCATCTTTCAGAGAGATCATGACAGGGGGAGCACGAACAACCTTGGGCACAAGGGGAGTTGGCTTAAGGACAGGACTGGGTGGAGGAACCACTTCAAATGACTGAGAAGGAGTCTCAAAGAATTCACCATCCATCTCGACGTATTTGAAGGCTTGCACACTACTGACAATATACTCTTCTTCTCCACATACAGTGACAACCATGCCTGCTATTGGATACTTCAGCTTTTGATGAAGCGACGAAGCTACCGCACCTGCCCCATGGATCCAAGGGCGCCCCAACAAGCAGGAGTAGGCGGGTCGAATGTCCATCACGTGAAAGGTAGTGCTGAAGACTTGAGGTCCTATCTTGATAGGGAGAACCACTTCACCATAGACAACACTCTTCGCACCATCGTAAGCACGCACCACAACATCACTAGGTTTCAGTTCAATGCCTTTGTAGTCAAATTTATCGAGTACAGCTTTCGGGAGCACATTCAAGGAAGAGCCGTTGTCGATCAACACGTGGGCCAGGGTGATCCCCTCACACTCGATGGAGATATGCAGAGCTTTATTGTGATTCTTTCCTGCTGGCGTCAGGTCAGCATCGGAAAAGCCTAGGCCATTGTCAACAGTCAAATTAGCAACATAATGTTCGAATTGATCGACGGATGTTTCTTGAGGCACATGAGCGGTCTTCAAGAATTTCATCAATGCATTGGCATGGGATTCAGAAGATAACAATAAAGACAACATTGAGATTTTAGACGGAGTATGCCCCAATTGTTCCACTACATCAAAATCGCTCTTACGGATGATTTTCAGCATCTCTTCCATTTCCTGTTTGGCAACATCTTCAGAAGTAACTTCGACCGATGTCTCTGACTGAGGAGGATTGACTGGTCTTTTTCCTCGAATTTCGGGAGCGGGAGGTGAGATTTCTGGGGAGTAGATCCTTCCACTTCGAGTAACTTTACTAGTCCCCACAATATCATTAGGATTAGCAGAACTACCAACTTGCTTTATGCCATGGATGTAAACGTCGCCTCCATAGTTCCACGGAATAGCTTTGCTGGAGGAATATGGCACGGGGCCAGGTGCGGTAATAATCAGGGGAGCCACTTTGGGCTCAGCGGTAATCTTCACAGGCACTCTAGTAGCGGTAATCTTCACTGGAGCTTTGGACCTAGCAATCACAGATACCTCTTCAATAGAGTTGTCCACCTTAGGAACCCTTTCAAATAGAATTGTACGATCATCCATCAGCCGTTGAATGCCGTTCTTCAACTTCAAACAATCATTGGGTCGGAGTACACAGAGATCGCAATCTTCAGCACAACCTGGAAATAAACCAGCTTGCAATAAATTCTTCTTAACGATCAGGAGAGGAGATGCTAAATCAGCAACGTCAGTAACGTGAGAATTGTCGTCCACAACATTAACATTCTGGTCATGATTAGGCATAGGTGCTGTGATGACATTGGGGGTCGCCGGAGGATCAAATTCAATTTCTCCAGCGTCGATCATATCCTGAATCTTGTTCTTCAACAACCAGCAATCATTCGTATCATGCCCGGGGCTATCGGAGTGATAGGCACACCTGGCGTTGGGATTATAACGAGGAGAAGTAGTGTTGGGATTTGCAGGAGGGCCTCTGAGGGTAATCAAATTGGCCTTTAACATACTCTGCAGTGCTTGGGTTAAAGTCATATTGATCTTGGTAAACTGTCTTCTCGACCTGTCTTGTCTGTGTTGGAAGTTCTGAGATGGCGGTGCGGCAATTGTAACTGCCCCAACAGTATGGTCACGATTCTTCTTGTTATGCTTCCTCTCACTGTACACAGCATTTGATTCATTCTTTCCCTGATAGGACTTTTTGGTGCTTGCAGAAGTAGCTGCCTGTATCTTTCCACTTCGAATGCCGCTTTCAACCCGTTCACCTGTCAAGATAAGTTCAGTGAAACCTGATGAGGAACTTCCCAGTAGATGGCTGTAGAATGGGCCAGTCAGTGTACCCATGAACATGTCCACTAACTCTCGATCAGTCATAGGGGGTTTGACTCTGCCAGCCAAATCTCTCCACTTTTGAGCATATTCTTTGAAACTTTCTTTAGAGCCCATAGTCATATTTTGTAGCTGTAGCCGAGTAGGCGCTAACTCAGAATTATACTGGTAGTGCTTGTAGAAAGCTGTTGCTAAATCAGTCCATGTGCGGATGTTAGAGCTCTCAAGCTGATAATACCACTCTAACTGTGTGCCAGACAGACTCTCTTGGAAGAAATGGATCCACAGTTTCTTATCAGTAGTGTGCGGCTGAATCTTTCTCACATAAGCCCTTAGATGCATCTGAGGACAAGAGGCACCATCATACTTAGTGAAAATGGGAACCTTGAATTTGCGGGGAATGACCACATCAGAGACCAGACCCAAGTTTTCGAAATCCAGACCGGGCACTTTCTGCCCCTCCATAGCTAGCATACGTTCTTCCAGCAACTTGTACTTATCATCCTTCGGAGAGTACTGTTCATGTTCATAATCTTCATCGTCGTCCTCAGAATTGACGAGATTAGGATTCTCATCTTCCGAATCATTCTCGGTCTCTTCTTCTGAATCCTTCGGAATTCTAATCTTGACTCCTGTAACCTGTCCCTTAAGCCTTCTCCCCGGGTTGATGTAACCCACAGACTTCTGGTCCTTCTTCTTCTCCATCAAAAGAGCTTTCAGTTCTTCCTGCCCCTTAGATAAGCTCAGCATCATTTCCTGGAATTGAGCATTCTGGGCCTGGAGATCTTTGACAGTTTGTTCGAGAGCCATTGTTCAATCTGTTTGAATCTGCTGGAATCTGTTTGATAGGAAAATCGTGAGAACACCGATCCTTTAGAATACCTGTTATGCGATGCAATGCAATGTATGAAATGTTTTCAAGGACTTTCGGGATTTAACTTTGCATAAACTAACAAAAAGAGCTTTTTTTTTTCTTTTCTCTTTTGTTTTTGCTTTTGTTTTTGTTTTTTCTGTTTTTTTTTTAGCAGAGTTAAATCCCTAAATCCTTGAAATGGTTAGTACAATGCCATGATGTTATGATGTTATGATGTCATGTCGTTAGATAAATAACAAGCACAAGCAAGTCACACAACAATCATTCCTAGGTTTTAAGGCTTGCGTGAGTTCCATAGGTAAATACCCTCCCCACTGAAGTTTGGTTGGTTCAACCTGTCTTAGAATAGTAACCGGGTTCTAGAAGGATCTCAAATCATTGACCTTTCCTTAAGTCCACTTCAGTGCAACACCAAGTGGTTGACCGAAGCTTCCCTAAAGTCCAATCTCAAAGAGTGTAGTATCGAGTCTCAACCAACTCCAGTCGGAACCGAAGCCAGTTATCTCACTACTTTCTAATGGCCAGGATGAGTCAATTAGGGTTCTAAAGGTCTGGTTAATGCTTTTATGACACCACGCGAATGCCAAATATTTCCTCAACTAACATGAGGAACATCAGGACATCCAAAGTGCCACATTAACCGTAGCCATCATTTTGACCATTCCAGTATACGCCGGACAGTCGCGATGATCTCTTGCTACTTACCTAAGGTACACTAGATCCGGGTGTAGGATCTTTCACTCAAGCATAACATACCCAAGCAATCCCTTAAAAATAAATCAGACAAATTGAATAAGTGATCTTGTTTTTAAGGTAACCTCTCTTTTTAAATATTTAGGGTCCCCAGCAGAGTCGCCAGTTCTGTCATACGGTGAACTGGACTTTTTGTGTTTTTTATCGCAATGTCGCGGTTAGCAAGAGTCGCCACCGACTTTTCTTTTATCCAATAAGGAAAGGTGGAAAAGAACAGGAAAGACCTTAATTTAGATTTTGGGTTCGGGAGGTACATTATACAAAGGGAAGGTGTTAGCACCCTTTGTATCCATGGTTATCCATGGGCTCTTAATTGCTCGATCACTTATATTATTTTTGTCTGAAAAAAAGTGTTTGTGAATTGTTTAGAAAAATTGTTTTGAAAAGAGAATTTAACTTTGTAATGATTCTTGTATGAATGTATACAAAGTGGTTATCCCGTTTTAGTTTTGAAAATTGTTTAGAAAAATATAACTCGGTAATGATTCTAGTATGAATGTATACCAAGTGGTGATTTTCTAAAGGCATTTTGAAAGGTGTGAGGTGCAAAAAAATGTTTTAAGTTGTGAGCCAGCAATTAAGAGTTATACCGACCCAAGGTCTTTACGGGCATTTCCTATCCTTATGAGGGTAAAACTGTCCTTATTATTGAGAAATAAGTAGTTTTATCCTTTGGATGTAAAAGGGTCATCGTAGGGTCATCGATTGGTCATTGAAGGCAACAGTTATGAGGATACCTTAGCATTCGAAGGGACTATCATCTTTTAACCGTAGGCAACATCGGAGGGTCATCGAGGGACAAAGTTGTATATTCGAAGGCAACATCCGAGGGACTATAATTTATTTTATGATGATTTAACCGAAGGGTCTTTGCTAAGGGTATCCCCACGTTCGCGGGACATGACCGTAATATCGTAATCGTAAGGCAACAAAGAGAGGTCCAAGATCACTTATTCAAAGGCAAAGTTTTACAATTAATTATATAATTAGGATGAAACTCCACATTAAAATTATTAAAAATAATATATTAAAAAATTACTACATTAGAAATTAATACATTAAAAAATTAATTTAGGGTGAAACTCCACAAGGGTATCCCACAAATAAAGTGGAATACCTAGCCAATAACCTTTTCCTGGGATATGTGAACCTTTACGAAACTCAAAAAAAAGAAACATGTCAGAACACCAAATCAGGGTGCAATCGAAGATTACACCGGAGAAATATCACAACAATAAATAGGATAGGATAAATAATGCATGGCTATGATAAAAACATAAAAAAAAACAGACTAGAAGAATCAGGTACTGTCTCGATCGCCTCTGCCTCGCCTAGCGAAGACCACGGATTTTGAATTTAAAAACAGCCCCATGTTAGGAACTTTGAATTTTATGGCATTTTATTACAGGAATAACATGGTCAAACATTCAGGGTATTCAGGCATATTTAAATTCCCATACGAAAGCAAATTATATATCAACATTTAATCATGATGCATTATATATGTAGATATGGCCAATTGAAAGTATAAACAATAGAGATACGCAAACCTGTTTGCCAATTCAAGGTTGAAGGGATTGACCACTTGTAGTATCGGAATAAGTTAGGCAGCGGGAATTGGACGGCGATGGCTTCGGTGCAGATGGGCTGCCTTCAGGGTCTTTACTCTGAATTCTCCGGGTAGGCAGGGTTCCTATGCCAAAGTTTCTATCCGTCCTTCTCTGTTCTCTCTCTTTCTTTTTCCTCAAGGTTTTGTTCCAAGGAAACCTCAGAGTGTTTTGCTTCTCTTCCTTCTTTCTCCAGTAAATCTCCCAGTGTAAACTCCAAGTCTAACTCCCCCTACTGAAACTTCAGTATTTATAGACTAATTTCGTGGGTAATGGACTTGGAATGAGGGAGACCCAAGTCCAAAATAATTTGTTATATTTTATTTATTTATTTATTTTAATTATTTAATTAATTAATTAATTAATTAAAAAAAAAAAATTCTCTTTTTTTTTCTTTTTTTTTTTTTTCGTTTTTTTTTTCGTTTTTTTTTTCGTTTTTTTTTTCGTTTTTCTTTTCGTTTTTTTTTTTTAGGAAAAATGATGGGTAATTTTTGGGGTATGACAGATGCCAATCAATGGACTTACACCAATCTCCTAAAACAAAATGGATACCGGCTACCAATCAATGGGTTTACACCAATCTCCTAAAACAAAACAATGATACCAGATGCCAATCAATGGACTTACACTAATCTCACAAACAAACATGGATACCGGATACCAATCAATGGATTTACACCAATCTCCTAAAACAAAACAATGATACCAGAAGCCAATCAATGGACTTATACTAGTCTCACAAACAAAATAACAAGGATACCACATGCCAATCAATGGACTTATACTAGTCTCCCACCATATCATAGGAACAAACTGCCAAGTAATGGACTTATGCTTGTATCCTCCATGGACAGAGCAAAAATGCTATAAAGCAAGGTTTATGAAATGATATACATATGATGATGATAAATGCACAAAGGAACACTCAAGCAAATATGCACAGATGAATCAAGTAAGCAAACAAACAAGTCAATTAGCACACACTATATACAATCAATTAGGCTCAAACAAGGTTAGACTTTACAGTCAGCTGGAATGGGGTATGTTGTGCTCTTAACCCTAACATTGAGAGTTAGGGTGAAGCAGATGAAATGGAGATGAGGGGTGTGCCTCATAGCTCTTATCCCTGGCCTGGGAGAGCTTTAAACAATAGAAGGTGTGGGAGTTCAGAAAGTTGGAACTCTTCTCCACAAGTGATTTGACTCTATAAGATCTTGGGTTAATATCCACAATGCATTAACACATGGTGTGAGCAAGGTGGATGACACACTGAATAGTAGGAGATGGATTACACATCTCTTTTATCTACCAATTGCCTCATAAGAGGACTTTTCCTTCTTGGCACAAAAGATAAACAATCACAAGCATTGCCTCTTAAGGAGGACTTCAGACAGGTGCCTGCCCACATAACAGGACAGGTCTTCCAGACTACATGAAGATTAGAGGTTATACCTAAATGGTTAAGCAACCAAGCAAAAGCAAGTTCAAAGTGAACTTAAAGCAACTTATGTACCTGTGGAAACATCAAACAAATCAGTACACAATTCAGACAATCCAACAACAGTCAATAAGCAACAAACAATCCCAATGTACAAAATGTGTAAGCCAAAAGTCAAACTCAAATGAGTCAACATCAACCTACAAAACACACAAAGATTAGTAATCAAAGGCAAACATAAATGCTCAAATGATGGAGCATCATTAACCATGTAACTTGGATGTTCAACCTGAAAGCAAAGCTCAAATGTGAGAGGCAAACCACTAGGTCAAAGCCTAGGGTCAAAGATGGAGAAAAAATTCAAAACAGAAGCTGAAAATTAACATGAATCAACTTCAAACACATCTTGAAACATTCCAAAAGGTCTCACATCAATATCATATACCAAAAGCATTTCATGATCAATTGAAGTTCAAGGCAATTTTAAAGCTCAAATGTGGTCAACCAGAATGAAAAATCTCAATTAAATCAGAAATGATTCAAATAATTCCAAGAAAATTCATGCTCAATCACAACATCCATAACATGCATCACACAAAAAATCAGGACAATTGGAGATCATTTGGTAAGGCAAACACATCACATAAGTTGAACAAGCAAAGGTGTGACACAAATTGTCACACCAACTTAACATGATCATAAAACAGAAATGATAAATGGTAAAAATACCAAATCAACACCAAAATGTCAAGTGAAGTGTCTAGTTTCATCATGCAAATTTTCAGAATCATTGGATTAACAACCAGCATTTCACAAATGATATAGCAAGGCAAGGTACAAAATGCATACATGTTCATTTGCCCTAGCACAAAATGAAATCCAGCCAAGTACAATTTATGGAAAAATGATCAAAAAATAATAGACAGAATAAGGAATGCAATGCAAAAAACCTCATAATTTTTGGATGATTATTCAATTAGATATGAATTTTGTAAGATGAAGAAAAAATAAAAAAATGACATATGAAGCATGGATATGAAATAGGAGGGAAATTGAAAAATAAGCATGGCATTTGAATAAAAGCGCTGGCCAGGAATCGAAGTCAGTTCACATTTGAACTGAAGCGCGCCAAGGCTGAAACGACAGTGTTTCATCCTAAACCCTAAAACACGTGCATGCATGGCAATTGGAATCCGCAGGTAAGTGGGATGAACTGGCAACAGAATTCGCAGGAAAACATATGCATTTCATGGCAAAATTCGCAGGTAATCTGGGAACAGTATGAACATGATGAAGATCATGAAGATCTTCATCCACAAATTTCCAAAAAAATTCAACACATCCAGAAATTAAAAATGAGCACATCATCATGTAGTATCTTCATCATACATCAATAATCAACAAACATTTCATCAAGAAAACATCACACATGCATGGATCGAAGTGAAGAAGATTCATCATCAAAAATTCAAACATCCATATCTCACTCAAAACAGCATGGATTCGCAAGATTCAAAGCTCAAACTACTCAGCATCACAAGATCTATCATAATAGCATAAGAATTTTAAGAAATAAAGAGATCGGTTCTTTGAAGTGCAGAAATGGAATTCGCTTGATTCGGGCTTTGTAATGGCTCAACAGTTCCTCTATGAAGCTTGTGAAGTTGATTGGATGAAAGCTGGAGGTTCAATCGCACTTAATTCAACCAGAATCTCAAATCACCATTGATGCTTCATGCTTTGAATATGCTTCCATGTGCCACGATTTTCTTGAATTCTACCTCCAAACTTGCTCAATGATGCTTCAGAATGATGAATCAACCAAGAGAAATGCAATTTGTTTGAAGAAAATGAAAGAAAATTTGAGAGAAAAAGTTTGAGAAATTTTCTAGATCTGAAATTGTGATTGTTGTTTATGAAAAACAGTTAGGGTTTTGTGTTATATACCTTCTACTAATCACTCTTTAATCATGCTTAAGCCATTTGGTAATTGGAATTAACAAAATAAGGTGTAAGTGCAAATTGTGATTTTCACCCTATGCATGAAATGCATGATGAACAGTGCACGAATTGTGTTTGTTTTCACTCAAAAAATCATTTTGGAGCTAAAGGCAATGGTGGAATGTTCAAATAATGCACCAAATTTAAATATTGAAATTTCCCTCCAAAAATCCAAAAATTTGCAAGTGATCATGTGATGACAATTTGTGCAATGCAATGTATGTTTTGGAAACTAGAGGTCAAAATGAGAATTTAGCAAAAGGAACCACTTGAATTGGAACTTTGGTTGAGAAGTTATGCCCATTTGAATCTTCAAGTACACCTTGCCATGTTTTGATCATATCTCCTTATCCACACATGAGAAATTGATGATCTTGGTCTTTTTGGAAATGGGAGAGAAAGATCTACAACTTTCATGTTCAACAAAATTTCATTTGAAGCTTTCTTGATGATGTAATTTGAAGTTGAAGTTAGGTTAAAACCTTTCCATTTTTGGCAAATTCAAATTATAGGTCACTTTCTATTTTTGGAAAGTTTTGACTGGACCTCAAATCCTTCAATGAGAGTGTTTGAAATGTCAAATGAGACTTGTTTGAACATGAATGAAGTATTTCTAATCACTTCCCACCTCCAAATCCACAGTTGACTTGGCAGTTGACTTTCTAGGCCTTCAGTTGACCTGGCAATGTTCTGATGAAGTTCAAACCTCTTCCACTTGGGATTTTGATTCAAAATGATAACATAGCTCATATGAACTCTTGATAATGATTATGGGGTCCAAATTCTCAAGAATGGCCACCATCTGTTGCTCAATGACTGCCTTTGACTGTCTTGACCTGTGATTGCTTCATCTGCAAGACAAGGGTTAGATGACATATTTTTGTATTTTTGGTTAGTGGTAAAAAGAAATGCAATGATATACAAATGTAAAACATGCTTGGTGATCAAGAATTCACTCTCAAAAGATAACCCACCCAATAGGGAAGGAGGCAAGGTGCACAATGATCCTTGAGGCAATGAGATGATATGATATGATGCCATGAGGGATCTTAGGGACAAAATTGGGGTCTTACACTAAGTACCAAATCTATTCGACCCAAGACTCTTCTTTAGGCCTACATCATTAATGTGCATGTAGCTTTTCCTTTTACTGCGATTTTTACCCTTATCGAAAATCCCAGCTAACAATAAGGTAGTTTGCTTAATTTACAATAATAACTTATGGAAAATTACAAATTCAACCCATTATCCTATCAATAATGACTTGGGGATGAAGGTCATACACTAAAATGTTGTGGAGAAAATGGATATTCATTGCCTTAATGATAATAGTAATTTATCGCCACTTTGATCAATCCAACCCCACCTTTCTCTCTCTCTCTCTCTCTCTCTCTCTCTCTCTCTCTCTCTCTCTCTCTCTCTCTCTCTCTCTCTCTCTCTCTCTCTCCCTCCTTTAATACTTTGTCTTTTCTTTTCTTCATTCCATTATTTGCATAGAAATACAAACCCATTAAATTTAAAGCACTAGAAACTTTAAAATGTATAAAAACACACAAATTAAAAACAAGTGCTTTGGGCCAAAATTGGACAATTTGGGCCTTAACACATTTTATTACAACATGATTAATTAAAAATATTAAAATGGGACAGCAAACCTACATGTCATGCCTTGTTCATTAGTTTGGATCAAAATGACAAGTCTCATCTCATTTCCTCTCAATTGGTCTCTTGCTCCCATTGCTTTGATCATGAATTGTATAAGGGCACCATTGACTCTCCTAGCAAATTCCCTTGTCATAGAACCTCCTAAGTTTTAGATTTTTTTCATTTAAGTCTTGGTTCTCCATGTCCTCATCATCTCCTCCCTTTTGAAGATAATTCGACCTCGAATTGAGCTCATTATCACATACATTAAAAGTAGATAAATTAGAAACATTGAAAGTAGTACTTACACAATACTCACTAGGAAGTTCTATCTTGTTGGCATTGTCATTTATCTTAGAAAAACACTTGAAATAGGCCATCTCCCCTTGGTTATTATTTACATTCTTTGTAAGAGAAACCTTTCCTTCCTCATATGAACCCAAACACATTCTCCGGGATCAAAAATCACTTTCTTTTTGCCATAGTTTGCATACTTAACATAACTTTCATTTTTCTTCTCAATTTATAATTTAACTTGCTCATGCAATTTATTTATAAAGTCATTCTTAGCTTTCCCATCCTTATGCTTCAACAGAGAAGTGTTCGATAATGATAATAAATCAAGAGGCATTAGTAGACTAAAACCATAGACCATTTCAAAAGGTGAATATTGTGTATTATTATTATGAACAACCAATTATAAGCAAAATCCACACGAGGCAGCCATTCTCCCATATTTTTAAATTCTTTTTAAGAACGCCTATTTGAAGAGTAGAAATAGTTTTATTAGCAACCTATATTTGTCTATCCATTTGAGGATGACAAGTGGTGGAAAAGGTAATTTAGTACCAACCTTACCCCCGTAAAGTCATCCAAAAATGACTCAGAAACCTAGTGTCCCTATCTAAAACAAGTATCCTTGGTATCCCATTAAGGCCTACCATTTCATTGAAGAAGAGATCAATAACGTTACAAGCATCATCTACTTTCTTGCAAGGTATAAAAAGTTCCATCTTTGAAAATATGTCAACAACCACAAAAATAGAATCTTTTCCATTTTTTGTTCTAGGAAACCCTAAAAGAACGTTCGTAGAGATGTCAATTCAAGGAAATTGAAGGGTAAGAAAAGGAGTATAAAGTCCATGAGGCATACCTTAGATTTGACCTTTTTACAAATCCTTAATAGGCTCAAGACTGAACACTTTCATTTTAATAATAGAAAACAAGACACACCTTCTTGATAATGCATCCGCCACAATATTTGATTTACCTTTCTTATGCTTGATCAAATAGGAAAATTGTTCAAGAAACTCAACCCACTTATCACGTCTCTTATTCAACTTGCCATGTCCTTTCAAATGTTTCAAGGACTCGTGATTACTATGAATGAAAACTCTTTGGGCAACAAGTAATGTTGCCAAGTTTGTAGAGCCCTCACCAAATAATACAACTCCTTATCATAGGTAGAATAATTAAGGACAAACCCTTTTAGCTTTTCACTAAAATAAGCAATTGGGTGACTTTCACGCAATAAAACAACTCCAATTCTTCCATTATATGCATCACATTGAATTTAAAAAGATTTAGAAAAGTTAGGTAAGGCAAGAAGAGTGCTTGGATGAGCTTTTACTGCTCTTGTTTCTCACCCCATTTAAAACCAACATAATTTTTTTAACAATTTCATTGAGGGGTGTTGTCAAGCTACTAAAATCTTTCACAAACCTCCTATAAAAATTAACCATGAAAACTTCTTATTTCACTTACATTTTTAGGAGGCGGTCCTTCTTAGATGGCTTTCACCTTTTCCTCATAAACATAAACTTTTTTAAAGCTGACAATAAAACCTAAGGAAATTACACGATCGCTGCAAAAGACACATTTTTCTAGGTTGTCATACAAAATTTCTTGTCTTAACACTTGACAAATAACCCTTAAATGAATGCAATGATCATTTAAGTTCTTTATATAGATCAAAATATCATCAAAATACACAATAACAAACCTACTCAAAACTTCACTTAACACATTACTCATTCGTCTCATGAATGTACTAGGTGCATAATTGACCCAAAGGCATAATCATCCACTCATACAAATCATATTTTATTTTAAATAAGTTTTCTATTCACCCTATCCCTTATTATAATTTGTTGATATACACTTTTCAAATCAATTTTAGAAAATAAGCATGCACTAAACAATTCATAAAGCAAATCATCTAGTCTAGGAATGAGATGCACTTATTTAATGGTAAAATTATTAATGGTCCTACAATCAATGCACTTCCTCTAACTACAATCCTTTACTTATCTATTCAACCATTTTCCTTTATATATCTTGATTTTGTTGTGTATTGCTTTTACATGTCATCCTATTAATCAAAGATGTTTATAGGTTACGGTCAATATGATGTTCAATTCCTCTTATAGATGGTAATACACTTGGCATATCTTTTGGAAACAATTCTTTAAATTCCTACAAAAGAAACTCAACACAAATTGACAATTTTTTTCATTAGAAATGATGTTTAGTAAAAGAACCTCCTTATAAAAGAAAAAGTATAGAGTCTGGTGTGACGCAATTGATTTCTTCACATATCCTTTATTTACAATTAAACTTTTATTATTTTTTTCTATTTTGTCATTCTTTTTTTCCCTTTCAATCTTTTTCTTTTCTTTTCATTCTTTTGTTTTTCTTTTTTTTCCTTCATTATTTTCTTTTCTTTTCTTTAACTTATATATATATATATATATATATATATATATATAAACTAATAAGAAAGGAAATTGACATTTTCAATAAAAAATTGTCTTGTACGAACTTTATTTTTGATATCACTTAATGACTAACCAATTTATAATCTAGTCATTTTTCTCTTACTTTGATAAATTTATGAAACTTGTGGTTTTAATGTGATAAGATGGAGTAAGGACACAAATTTAAACTATTGTTTTAGTGGGTATAGAACTTAAACAAAGTGAAATGAAGAAAACAATTGATGGAAAAGAATACAAGTGGAGCACCACAATATTTCCATAACTTAGAAAGGATGATAATCCTTAAGTGAAGATCGCCATAAGAAAATTGGTTTCTTGATAAGATCAAAATATGGTCCAATCTAAAATCAAAGGAATAAAACTCTCAAAATCACACAATGTTTGTTGAAAAAAATTCAACTTGATTTTCTATTCATGGTTAATTCCACATTTATAGGTATAAGGTAACTTGATGTGTTTATAATAATAACTCATGAAATATGAAAAATTTAGCCCATTATTCTATCAATAAGGGCTTGGATATGAAATGTCACACACTCAAAGTTGGTGGTCTAAGTGAATATTCACTACCTTAATGAATAATAGTAATTTATATCCACTTTGATACTTTAATACTTTGTATATTCTTTTCCTGACCTTCATCTCTCTTCCTCCTTCAATACTTTGTCTTTTCTTTTCTTCAGTGATCATTGGCTCATTGAGGTATCTTTGCAATACAATTCCTGATATTTGTCATAGTGTGGGAATGGTTAGTAGATTCATGGAGAAACATGGCTATGTCATCTACTAGCAGCAAAGAGGATCCTAAGGTACATTAGAGGTACAACTGACCATGGAGTACTCATGCAAAATCAACAAAAGATAAGAATGGAAACCAAGGTGTGTGGTTCTTGTAATTCATAATGGAGTGGTGACTAAGATGATAGAAATGACATAGTTGGTTACTTGTTCATGCTTGGATTAACACCAATCTCATGGAATTCAAAAAAGCAAAAAATTATGGCTTTGTCTTCATGTGAGATAGAGTATGTTGTAGTCTCTTATGCTGCATGTCGAACAATTTGGTTGGAGAGGTTACTTGAAGAGTTGAATTTGAGCAACTGTGAGCAAATCAAGTTGCTAGTGGATAATCAGTCAGCAAATGAATTAGCAAATCATCTTATGAGCCATGGTAGGAGCAAACACATAGAAAGGATGTACCATCTATTTAGGGATCAAGTTAGTAAAGAGAGGTTGATGATTGAGTATTTCAAGACTTAATTGCAATTGGTTCACATTCTAACAAAACCCTTTGAGGCCTTCAAATCTTGCTTGCTTGCTTCAAAGGTTTTGTTAGAATGTCAGTCAATTGCAATTCAGTGTTGCAATACTAAATTCTCAACCTCTCTTTACTAACTTAATCCTTAAATAAATGGTACATTATTTCTACGTGTTTGCTCAAGCCATGGGTCATAATATGGTTCGTAAAATCATTTGCTGAATGATTATCCATTAGAAACTTGATTTGCTCACAGTTGCCCACATTCAACTCTTTAAGCAACATATCAACCCAAAGTGCTTGATGAAACATAAGAGGTTGCAACATACTCTGCCTCACATGAAGAAAATGCCAATATTCCCTACTTATTTGAATTCCATGAGATTAGTTCTAATCCAAGAATTAACATGTAATCGATTATGCTCTTTCTATCATTTAGATCACCACTCCAATATGAATCATAATAACCATACATGTTGGCTTCCATTCTTGTGTTTTTATGGATTTGACATGATTACTCCATGGTCAGTTGTGCCTCAAATGTACCTTAGGATCCTTTTTGTTGCTAGTTGATGCCATAGCCTTGATTTCTCCATGAATCTACTAACCAAACCCACACTATGACAAATATCAAGAATTGTATTGCAAAGATACATCAATGAGCCAATGATTTGATTATACCAAGTGATATCCACCAATTCATAATATGAATCCTTCTTCAATTTGGTGTTAGTCTCCATATGTGTGTTTACAGGATTGCAATTGCTCATTTTGAACTTCTTCAGGATGTCTTATGAATATTTCTTTTGATGTAAGAAAACTTGATGCCTTGTGTTCACAATTTCCATTCCTAGGAAGTAGGCCAAAATTCCTAAGTCTGACATCTCAAACTTATTCTCCATGCTTGACTTGAACTTTGCCAATTCATCTTCATTAGAACTTGTGACCAATAGATCATCCACATAGAGACATAAGATGACTTGGTCTTATTCACTTCAATATTTCACATACACTTCATGGTCGTATCTGCACTTGGTGAAACATAGCTTGAAAAAGAAGCTATAAATCCTCTCGTTCCATGCTCTAGGTGCTTGATGCAATCCATTCAAACCTTTTTCTCAACCTATACACCGTCTTCTCTTTCACCTTCACTTCAAAGCCATGTGTCTTATTCACATAAACTTCTTCTTCTAGGGTTCCATTGAGGAAGGATGACTTTACATCAAATTTGTGCATCTTCCAACATCTATATGTTGCAACGGCTACAACCAGTCTTATGGTTTCAAGTCTATAAACGGGTGCATAGACTTTATTAAAATCAATTCTAGACTTTTGAAGAAAATATTTTGCCACCAATCTTGCCTTATACTTGGAAATTTCACCATTTGGCTTCTACTTCAACTTTTAAACCCAATTAACTTTTATTGCCTTATTTAAGAGTCTAAACCTTATGCTTCCATTATCCTTTTTTTCTTCAAGGAACATGACCACCATGACATCAAACCAATTCTTTTTTTCCTTCTAAGAATTGTATATTTTCATCGAGATAACCCTTAGTGGGCAAATGATCATCAATAACCCTTTTCATGTGTTCGTGGAAGCGACAAAGATCTTCCTCGTATTCAACTTTCTAAGATTAGCGCAAACACAAAGAAACGTATCATTATCCACCTAGGCCTCAGATCTAGTTCGCTCCAACTGACCAAAGAGTTTTTCCACCCTCAGTGTTTAAGCACTATCAGAAGAAAGGAAATGACAAGTCAACATCATCAATTTATACAGAAAAGGAAGTCATTCCACCAAAGTAGATTGACAACACAAGGCCTCAAATCTACAATCCACAAAGAGTCCACCTTAGGGATCAATGTGTCATACCCTAAAATTTTCCCTACCCTTTTTTCACTTCTCATCTAGCTCTTGATCTTTAATTAATATGTATATTCATGCCATATTCATTTATGTCATTCATTCACAATTACATTCTCAAACACTCATCATTGATTCAAAGGATCTTGTTATTTATGATACAAAGCTAATGGATCAAGATTATGCTATGTCTTGACTATTTTGGCACAATAATGGTGGTTAGTTCATTCTTTATGGATCAACTCTTATGGAACCCTAATTCTTGGATTATGGTATTTGGGTTGCATCTTTGGACAGTTGATTTTAGAGGTCATTATCAAGAATGGCTTTTGCTGACCATTTGTCATATAAAGCCTACTTAGTGATTACTATTGACTTTTGTTTAATTCTTGACTTGGTATTTTTAGTCAAGTGCCAGGGCCAAGATTCATCCAAGAGGTCAATACAAGTTCAAAGATTCAAATTCAAGTTGGAGAGAATAGGCATGAAACACAAGTGTAGCGGTGTATTCGTCGCTATATGATTTATCGATTAAACCATAAGCAAAGCATACAATGATTGCGAGTCGCCACCGCACTTTTATTTATCCAAAGGACTGGCTAAAAAGCGAACAAAAGCCTAAGAAGTTTTACACGTAGAAAACTAATAAAAAGATCAGAGAGTCTGGGTAAGGGGTAAATTACGCAATGGGAAGGTGTTAGGCACCCATCACGTCCTAGGTACTCCTAGGGAGCCCTTTTCACACTTGTTGTATAAAATTGTTATTTGTTATGAAATATTTATTGTGCAAACATGATTGGGATGATGAGAAAAGAATATACAAGTTAATTATTTTTGTGTTCGAACGGATGAACCCGTTGCCTACGTACCTCCCATCAAAGGTAAGGATCAAAACGCCGTAGTTCGGCTAAAAGATTTCCAAAAGTTGGTGGATTCAATTTTAAACAATAGCACTGAGGCTCTTCATTATCAATGGGAGAAAACTCGACCAAGACCAACATCCACCATGCGAGGATAGCTTCGACGTACTAGAGGGGTTAGCCCTGTTTTCAGTACGGAAGTCTTATAGTCGACTCACTAAGGATAGGGTAAGATTTACATCAACCACAATGATAATTGAAACCTAATGGCTAATGCATGGAAAGATTAACAATGGACAAAGCCAAAACAATTGAATGGGTGGAGTTAATTGATTGTGATTGTGAAAGTAGGGTCAAAGTATGATTAAGATTAATTCAAAGAAGTATTATGAAATGGAGTTGAAAAAGTCAAGGACTTGGGGTCCAGGTTTTTAGTTTGAAAGCATGAAGATGTTTGCACAATATCTATGTCAAGTTTGAGATCAAAGTGTGAAAAGGTTTAGGACATAATGAGGATGAATGGATGAAGACGGATTGTAAAACTTCTTAGAAGGTTCACCTCTTGAAATCATATAGAAGATGATCCAAGTGTGTCCTTTGGAATAGGCAATAAGCAATAACAAAGTAAACAAACAAATGATACCGGATGCCACTCAATGGTCTTACTCCAATCTCACAAACAAAAGCGGATACCGGATACCACTAGATGGATTTACACCAATCTCCTAAAACAGAAATGGATATCAGAGGCCACTCAATGGACTTACACTAATCTCCTAAAACAAAATGAAACTTGGATACCGGATGCCAATCTGTCTGGACTTATACCAATATCCAACATATGATCATAGGAAAGCAAATGCCAACTTACAGGGACTTACAGTTGCATCCTCACATAAACAAACAAAAGCAAAACATGGATGTCAAATGCCAATCTATCTGGGCTTACTCTAACCTCCAACATATGATCCTAGGAATACAAATGCCAACTTACACGGACTTACAATTGTATCCTCACATACAAACAAGCAAAGCAACATGTGATCATAGGAAAGCAAATGCCAACTTACAGGGACTTATAATTGCATCCTCACATACAATCAAATAAATGCATCATGTGATCATAGGAAAGCAAATGCCAACTTACAGGGACTTATAATTGCATCCTCACATACAATCAAACAAAGCAACAAGCAAAGATAAAGTGAGTGGCCAATGAAATGGTCTTATACTCACTTCCATATCATACGAACAATAGCCAAAGGATGGTCTTACAACTGTCCTCAATGGGTAAACAACAATGATAATGTCACAAAGACAAATGAGATGATCATGCACTAATGAGCAATCAATGATGATAAATGCATAGAGCATACAAGCAAACATGTGCATATGAAGTGAGCAAACAATCAATGAAGTCATTCAGCACACACTATAACCACACAATTAGGCTCATACAAAGGGTTAGGCATTGAAGCCAACTGGAATAGGGTTAATGGTGCTCTTAACCTTGCCATTGAGGGGCTAAGGTGAAGCAGATGAAAGGAGATGAGGGGTGTGCCTCATTGCTCTTATCCCTGGTCAGGGAGAGCATTTAAATATCAGAAGGTGTGGGAGTTCAGAAAGTAGGAACTCTCTCCACATATTAGACTCTATAGATCTTGGGTTTGGATCTCAATGCTACAACCATGTAATGGGAGCAAGGAGAAGACTCACAGAATAGTAGGAGATAGGTTGCATATCTCTTTGATCTACCAATTGCCTTATTTAAAGGACTTTTCCTGCTTGGGACAAATGTAAACACACACAAGCATTGCCTCTTAAGGAGGACTTCAGACAGTTGCCTGGCCAAGTAACAGGCCAGGTCTTCCAGACTACATGAAGAAAAGGGATTATACCTCAATGCAAATTGCTATAAAGCAAAGCAAAGCAAGTTCTTAAAGAACTAAGCAACTAATGGTACCTGAAATAGTCAAACAGAATCAGTACACAGCTCAAAGTTTAAATCAAAAGGAGATAGGAATCAACAGTCAAAACAAACAGACAAATGTGCAATGCACAAGTCTCAAGGCATATGAGCCAAGCAACCTACAAAACAAAGAGGTTAGCTCATGATAAACAATCAAGCTTAATCAATTTGTATGGTTCTCTTTGAAGCATTTGTTGCTTAACCTGAAAACATGAACTCAAACATAAGCAACAGGACCACTAGGACATGCCTAGGGTCAAAAGAGATGAAAAAGTCAAAAAAGCAAATGAAATTCAACCAAAATCAAGTTTAAACAATTAAGAAACAAACTCAATTGGTTCCATGTTCATATCATTCACCATCATCATTTCATAAACAAATTAGGTCAAAGCATAGCATATGGAAGCTCATAGAAGTCAATAGCAAGACTCAACTCAAAACCAACCATAAACAATTCCAAAAATCATCAAATAATTCATGATCAATCATAATCCATAACATGACATGCATATCAAATTTCAGCTCAATTGGATCATGGGAAGATAGTCAATGAAAATCAGAAAGTCAAAACAATTTCAAACATGCTCAAAGAAGTCAACCAAACATGCATCAACTTCAAAAATTCATAAATCAGTTATAACATATAAGAAATGAATGGGATCAACACCATGGCAAAGCTTAAGATGTCTAATAATCACATGTAAAATTTCATGTCCATTCAATAAAGTATGAGAATTTCACAAATGAAATGGGGACAAGTGTCACAAAAAGTCAACATATGACTAAACAGGGGAGAAAATCTCAAACAATTAGGAAATGCCACAAATAATTCCAAGAAAAATCACATGTAAACTAGACATACTCAAGTACATTCATGCAAAAATTCAGATCAATTGGAGGTCAAGAAGCGTGGTATCAAAAATCATGAAGTTACACATCAATGGTGTGACACAAATTGTCACACCCTAATTCAAAAATTCATAACTCAATGACCAGATAAGATAAATTCACAAACTCTACATCAAAATCACCATGGATGTGTCTAGTTTGTGCACAAAAAATTTCAGATCAAATGGATAATGCATCACCATTTCACAAATGTTTTGGCAAAAGGTACAAAATATGAGCACATGAACAAAACCTTAATACCAATTAAAATCCACTTATCCAAAAAATCAGGAAAAATCATGATAAAATACTAGAGATCAAGATGGACATGATGCAAAAAGTCCCATGAATTTTGGATTTAAAATGGATGAGTTATGATTTTTGTAAGTTATGCATCAAAATGGAATAAAAATTGAAATAAAAAAAATGATTTAAATGAATATGAAACCGGCCGTGGCATATTGGTAATTCTGGGGACAATTAAGTGAAACGGTGCGTGTTGTTATCCTGCGTGTCACACTGTGATTCGGCATGGGCGATGAAACAGTATGTAGCATGCAAACAGAAAGGCCAAGCAACCAAAACACGTACAACATGAAATTCTGGGCAGCAAACACACATTAGGGTTTTATGAACAGTATACCTTCATCTTCATCAACAATTCGTGCCAAAAAAATTTCCAGAAATGGACATTGAACATACCAATAGAATCATCAAGCCAAGCACAACAAGAATATATCATTCATTCTCAGTAAAACATGCTAACAAAGAAGCAAAGAGCAAGAAACATATTTGGACATAAAACTTAAAAGCCAGATTTCTCTTAAAATACTCAATCATTTTCAATGGTTCAAAGTTTAAAATGACCAGCCAAGTGAGACCTATCTAATGCATATCACGATTTAACAAATGGTGATGGTCGAAAACTCACTTGATTTGTGGAAATTGGAGAAACAGTTGTTGTTTGGTGATTTTGGTCTGAAACAGATGAAGCTCCAAGCTCCAGATGATGAATGCTCAAGTTACTTTAGCTCAAGAAAGCTTGGAATGGATGCAAACCAAATCTGCCATGTGAGAGAGCTCGGATGAAACAGTTGTAGAAAAGCTTCACAGTTGAGAAATGGGGTTTGAAAATGGTGCCAAGATGATGATAGATCATGAAACCATCGACCAAAGCTTATGCTCTTTTAAGATTTTTGCAGAAAGTTCAAAAATGGGAGAAATGAGCAAATGAGAGAAATGAGATTTTTCTGTCTTGAATGTGTGGCTGCTAGGGTTTGATTGGCAGAAAAAGTGATATATATTGGCTGTTTAAGGTTGGCTAATGAAATGCTAAACATAATTAACTTAAATGAAGTAAATTTTGTCATTTGCTAAAATTCAACCAAGTTGGTGATGGGGTGTAAGTCTGCACGAAATGGGCTTTGTAACATGACCAAAACATGATTTCAGAACTTATTTGAATGGCAAAATGTGTTAGAAGTGGTTAAATCAAAAGTTCATTTTTGCACCACACTTGAAATTAATTCACGCAAGTCCAAAAAGGCCATTTTGATTTGTAATGTTTTGGTGAATGATGATGACATTTTTGGAAAGAGGAGGTCAAATGTGACTTGTTGCAAAAAACCCCACCCAATTTGGCCAAATGGTTTGAGAGATATGGCCTTTTGAAGTTCAAAAAATTTTGAAAATGATTTGATCATAACTTGTCAACCACACATGGGAATTGAGTGTTCTTGGACTTTTTGGAAATGGGAGAACAAGATCTTCAACTTTCATGTTGGGCAAAAATTCATTTGAAGCTTGTATCATGATGCAAGTTTAGGATCAAGAAGTTTCCATTTTTGGCAGGTGAAAATTACAGGTCAAGTTTCTATTTTTGGAAATTTTCTGTTTGACTTCAAATTCTTCCATGATGGTGTTTGACATGATATATGAGGCCTGTGTGGACATGAATGAGCTCCCTCAAACCAAATCCCATCATCAAATCACTGATTGAATGCACAGTTAACCAAAGGTTGACTTTCTAGGGTTTTGCTTGACTGAACCACCTTCTGATGAATTCCAAACCCTAATCACTTGAGATCTTGATTCCAAATGATATCACAACATATATGAACTCTTGATTATTGATCATGGTGCCCAAATTCTTCAAGAATGGCCACCATCCATTGTTTAATGACTGATTTGACTGTTTGACTGTTGATTGCTTCAACTGCAAGTAACATGGTTAGATGACAATATTTTTGTACTTTTTGGTTAGTAAACATATGAAAAGCAAAGATATACAAATGCAAAGCATGCTTGGTGATCAAGAAACCACACTCACAAGGTAACCCGCCCACTAGGAGGGAAACTAGGGCATGCAATGATCCTTGAGGCCATGATATGATATGATATGGGCCATGAGGGATCTTAGGGCCAAAATTGGGGTCTTACAACAAGTTACACATACAAAATTCATTTAAAAAAGAAGCCATTTTTCATTACATAAACATCAAATCACATTCCAAATTCCAAATCATGAATGTTTACACAAAATTGCACATTTTTAACCTACAATTGACTTTTTGGTCAAACAGTTGACCAAAGTCAACTACTAATTCTAAACCCTATCCTATATCTTCTTCATCCCATCTTTGTAGCCTACAAATTATTCATGATCCATTCTTTGCCAACCTTGAATCCATTCTATGCTTTGATCAAGCCCTACAATCATACCAATAAGGAACTGTCAAAACACATACATGATACATGCCAAACCAAAGACATACATGAGCATCGACATAACAAACCATGTACACTTCAATGCAAAACCACAAGTCCAAACCAATCTCTAAATCATTCAAACATACCAACTACCATCTTAATCTAAATGTTTTAATTTTCCAAATTCATAAATCAGTAACTATAATCATCATTCATGTTAACAAGTTTCACATGAAACATAACACCATAACTAACATTTAAGTTCATTAACTGTAGAAATGCAGTAGGAATTCATTCATTAATTCAAATTCCAATTAAACAAACTTCAACTAACAAGATATTTAGTTCAATTAACATAATAGCTTGCTAACAATAATCACAACAATGTAAAGCAATACAAATTAGTTACCATTTCATTAGTTGTTTTTTCAAGTCACTCTAAAATTAACTCCCTAACTCCTCCTAACTTCAATTCAACATAACTCTATTCTAACTCACTAACATTTTTATTCTAACTTTGTTCATAATTATTACTAACTGCTACTAACAGTTTCCATCAATAGTCTGATAGATACGGTATAGTTTATACCAGAAAGTGCAGAAATAAAGGGAGAGAAGCACAAGATCAGGTCAATGCAACTAATTCATCTAATTAGTTGCAGTTGCAACTAATTCACCTATTTAAATGCAGCAACTAATTCACCTATTTAAATGCAACAGATTTGACTACCAAAGGGCAGTGAGAGAATAGGGCTCTAGATTCTATTTATAGGGAATTAATTATTAGAAGTGGGGGGAGAATTATTTAGATTGCAGTTACTGCATAGGAGTGCTAAGCAGTTCGAATTGCTTACCCTAATTTAATTTCCAGTATTTCTTTATTTCTTTCATAGTATATTGTATTCATGGTTAGATCCCGTTTGATCTCTAACTTTATTACCTAAATAATAATACAGTAGTACTTTTCCTTCTTTTGAATTCTTGGTTGTGATTTCTATTCCTAGACCAATTGGATCCTATCAATTGGTATCCAGAGCCTTGGTTAGATCTTCATCAGTTAATGGTCGTGACGACACGAAGCATTATGGATAATAGAATCGAACTCGTGGAACAGCGAACGAGCATGATGGAAGCAACGATGGAACAAATGCGGCAGATGATGGTAGAAATACACTCACGTCCTCAGATCTCGTTGGATCAGGTTCGTCAACTTATTGTTGAAACACAACCTCGCCGTCGACAAGGGCGTAATCGTAACAACGAGGAAGACGCGTATGGGTTTTGGAGGAAGTAGGAGAAGATTGGAGATTCCAATTTTCAAAGGGGAAGATGCGTATGGGTGGTTAGTACGAGTGGAACGTTATTTCAGGTTGAATGAAATATGTGTGCAGGACAAGGTGGATACGGTGGTTTTGGCATTGGAAGAGAAGGCTTTGAACTGGTTTCAATGGTGGGAGGAGCAAACACCATTAAGAACTTGGAAAGAGTTCAAAATAGCGGTCCTTAGAAGATTCCAACCTGGGTTATTGCAGAATCCATTGGGACCACTGTTGAGTTTGAGGCAAAAGGGTATTGTGATGGAGTACAGGGACAAGTTTGAAGGACTTGTAGCACCTCTACGTAAGGAGGAAAGGGTGATGTTAGAGTCAATATTTTTAAATGGCTTGAAGGAGGAAATTCAACCAGAGCTAAAATTATATGAGAGCCATGACTTAACTGAATTAATGGACAGAGCTTTACTCATTGAAGAAAAAAATGAAGTGGTTTGGAAGAGAGGAAGTAGTTGGAGGGACAAGGGAGGTACCACGAGGTTCAAGGATCCTGGTGAGTACAGTGGGTTTAAGAAGGAGAATGAGAAGAGTGGTTCAGTGACTACTGATAGGCCAAAAGGAAGAAGACTTAACCCTGCCGAATTGGAGGAAAGGAGTAAGAAGGGATTGTGTTTCAAGTGTGGGGATAAATGGAATAGGGAACATGTGTGCAAGTTCAAGCATGTACAACTAAAATTATGTGATGCAAGTAGTGAAGAAGAGGAAGGAGAAGATAGGGGGAAAGAGCCGAAGGAAGAGGTTGAAATAATAGAGGAGTTAAAGACTTTACAACTGTCCTTGCAGAGTAGAGAGAGATTCACTTCCAACAAGTCTTTTAAGGTATGGGCTGAAATAGGAGGCAGAAGGGTGTTGACATTGATAAACTCAGGAGCTACAAGTAATTTCATAGCTTCTAAATTGGCGACGGCGCTCAGTTTAGCACTAACGGAGACACCTACTTATGTCATTGAGGTGGGGAATGGAGAGAAGGTGAAAAATCAGGGGGTATTTGAAGAGTTGGAATTCAACATCCAAGATGTTAAGTTCCAACAACATTTTTTTATCATGGAACTAAGTGGTTCAGAGATGGTGTTGGGCATGGACTGGTTGACCAGTCTAGGCAACATAGAAGCAAATTTTGGCAACTTATGCTTGAAGTGGGAAGTGCAGGGGAACAAGCACATTATTCAAGGAGATCCATCCATGTGTAATAGCCAAGTAAATTGGAGAACCATGTTAAAGGCTATTTGTAAGGAAGGGATGGGATTCTATGTGCAAGAAGTAGAAGGAGAGCTGAAGGACAAGATAAATCTTGGAATTATTTCTGACTGGGAAGAAGTAGTTACACGATTTGAAGATGTATTCGACATGCCTATGGGGTTGCCACCACATAGGGAACATGATCATGCCATAATATTACAACCAGATGCAGTTATCCCTAACCTAAGGCCATACAAATATCCATTTTACCAGAAGAATGAAATAGAGAAAATGGTAAAAGAAATGATGCAGGCTGGAATTATCTGGCATAGCACAAGCCCTTTCTCAAGACAGATGCAATATGCCACTATTGCTATGGTACAATGTGAAGCTTGGGAAGAATTAGAAGAAGAGATACAGGGAGATGAAAAGTTGAAAAATCTTATTCAAGATTTAGTGAGTAACTCGACGAGTCATCCTGGTTATCAACTAAGAGGTGGTAAACTGTTTCATGAAGGTAGGATAGTGATTCCAAAACAATCACCCAGGATTGCTTGGATCCTACATGAGTTTCATGATACTGCCACGGGAGGACATTCAGGCTATCTAAGGACTTACAAGAAAATTGCAGGCTTGGTGTATTGGGAAGGAATGAGGAAATGCATCAAGTCCTATGTAGAATCTTGTGAAGTTTGCCAAAGGAATAAATACCAAACTTTGAGTCCTGGTGGTTTTCTACAACCATTACCGATTCCCACTCAATTGTGGAGTGATATATCCCTGGATTTCATTGGTGGATTACCCAAAGTTCAAGGAATAGATACTATTATGGTAGTGGTTGATAGGTTGACTAAATATGCTCATTTCCTGCCTGTGAAGCATCCTTACACAGCCAAGGATATAGCAGAACTATTTGTCAAAGAAATAGTCAGACTGCATGGATTTCCTAGTTCAATAGTTTCCGACAGGGACAAAGTTTTTCTGAGTTCGTTTTGGACAAAGTTGTTCAAACAGGCTGGTACAAAGTTGAAGTACAGTAGTGCATATCACCCCCAGACTGATGGACAAACCGAGGTAGTGAATAGATGCGTCGAAACGTACTTAAGGTGCCTGACCGGGAGGCAGCCTAAAATGTGGCCTAAATGGGTATCGTGGGCAGAATTTTGGTATAATACCAATTACCATGCCTCTCTTAAATCCACTCCTTTTGAAGACTTATATGGGAGAAGGCCACCAGTGTTAGTTAGAGGAGATGTGCATCTTTCTGCAGTAGAAGAAGTCAACAAATTGACTACTGAAAGGAATGAAATGATTAGGGAAATGAAGGAGCAACTGCTAAAAGCACAAGACCAAATGTGGGTACAAGCCAACAAGCATAGAAGAGAGGTGGATTATCAGGTAGGAGATAAGGTTTATTTAAAAATCCAACCTTATAAGTTGCAAAAGTTGGCCAAGAGGTTCAACCAAAAGCTAAGCCCGAGATATTATGGACCTTATGAGATAATAGAAAGAGTAGGGGTTGTGGCTTATAAACTCAAATTACCAGAAGATAGTATAGTACATCCAGTATTCCATGCATCCATGTTAAAAAAGACAGTCTTAGCAAATGTAGAAACTCAACCCTTACCTACTTGCATGAATGAGAGTTGGCAATTGGAACCAGGCCCCGAGGAAGCAAGGGACACTACAGTCAATGAGAAGGGGGAGTTAGAAGTCTTAGTGAAGTGGGAAGGACTACCAGAATTTGAAAATTCATGGGAATTGGTGGAAAAGATGAGACAAGAGTTCCCTGAATTTCTCTTTGAGGTCAAAGAGAGTCTTGAAGGAGGGGGTATTGATAGATACGGTATAGTTTATACCAGAAAGTGCAGAAATAAAGGAAGAGAAGCACAAGATCAGGTCAATGCAACTAATTCATCTAATTAGTTGCAGCTGCAACTAATTCACCTATTTAAATGCAGCAACTAATTCACCTATTTAAATGCAATAGATTTGACTGCCAAAGGGCATTGAGAGAACAAGGCTCTAGATTCTATTTATAGGGAATTAATTATTAGAAGTGGGGGGAGAATTATTTAGATTGCAGTTACTGCATAGGAGTGCTAAGCAGTTCGAATTGCTTACCCTAATTTAATTTCCAGTATTTCTTTATTTCTTTCATAGTATATTGTATTCATGGTTAGATCCCGTTTGATCTCTAACTTTATTACCTAAATAATAATACAGTAGTACTTTTCCTTCTTTTGAATTCTTGGTTGTGATTTCTATTCCTAGACCAATTGGATCCTATCATAATCTAACATTTCCAATTCAAACAATTACACAATTCACTAACTTAACCTCTAACCATCACTATCCTACACTAACTAACTAACAATATCATAATTCTTCACTAACATTCCCATAATTCTAATCACTAACTGCATCTAACAAGCCTCCAATTCATTATAACAAACTCTAATAACCTCATAACACTAACAGGTTCATCTAACATCAATTTACTTTAACTGCAATAAGTTGAAATTACATACAGCCATCAACCTCTAAAAACTAACCCAATTAACTAACAACACCATTTTAACTTACATTCTTAAGGTCAATTCAAATATTCAAACAAATTACATTTACAAGCTCACTAACATGACTTAATATGATAATTTTCCATAGCTAGAACTCGATTTCCATTTTCTAACAACACATTTCAACATCTCATAATAGCATCACTAACTAATTTGATTTTATCCAACTCTGTAACTAATCAACCTCAATTCATTTCTAACTCACTCCCTAAACTAACTCATTCAAACCAATGTAGCATTGCCTAACTAATTGTCACAACTCTAACAATCACTCATCCTTCCTATTCTTCATAAACAATTCTTCACTAATCTATTTCACTATCCATTTGTATATTCAACAACATACTATCACATCAAATTCATCTAACAACCCTCTAACTGCTACTAACTTTTTATAACATTTCCTAATCCATTTACTAACTAACAACATCACTTTTATTCACTAATTCGAATTCAACTAACTACACCTCACTATCCAAATTCCCTAACCTTACTCATTAACCTTACTCATGCTTAGATTCCTCTAACAATCCCCAAACTTAACGACTAACAATAATTAATTCCTAACACTAATTCACAACCTCCATAACTAACTTAACTTGCTATAACTGTCACACTTCACTTCTTTAACTAAATTCCAATGCTACAACTAACTTTAACAGATTTTAAGGTGTTTACATTCATAACAAATTTCCTTCACAATTCAGTTAACTGTTAATATCTACCATAACATTCAACAACCTCTGCCCAAATTTTCCCGAGTTTGTTAGCTTCAAATCCTCTGTATAACAATCCAATCTCCTTATATTAAAGGAAAGCTTCACGTTCCACACAGAAAAAAGTTCTCACTCATCATTCTCTGCATCAATCTACTCTCAACTCTCTCTCTCTCTCTCTCTGCAATTTCATTCAACTCTCCATCATCACTCTTTCTCTCTCAAGCACGCTCCATATCACACACAACAACAATAACACAGAGCAACCATAGTGAATTCCTATAGGCTAAGGATACGAGTAGAAGGAGAATTGATTGAAGTGCTCATCAAAGGATTTGAAGGCTTATCTGATTAAAGATGCTCTGGTTTTTTCTTCTGCGCAATCTTCACCTTCATCTTTAACGAAACCCGAGACAAATCACAATCTTGCATGTCGGTTCTTGAATCCCTCTTCTTGTTGATCAAACTTTGTTACTGTAATGTAGATTTGTTGTAGACGAGCCAAACCCCTAATGTTTGAGCTCCATTTAAGTATCCATATCCATTTAATTTCATTTTTCATGGCTTAGAGTTGATACTGTCGTCGTATCAATTAAGCGTTTCGGTTAGGTTTTAAGTTGATTTTCCAGGAGATTAAGAATCCTGTTGAGATGAATATGGTGATGAGGTTATTTGGTGGTTTGGGTTAACTCCTCCGCATCCGGTGCAATGGAGTACAATTCCGGCGAAGGAGTATTATTTGAGAGAGAGAGAGGCTTGGAGACATGAAACATTGAAAATAAATTATTATTGAGTACTCCCTCTCGGTGCCTTTCTCGTGTGGGATTCAAAAGCTTTCAGGACCATGTAATTTGCAATACTCCACACCCTTATCTTCCTACTGCACCTCCATTTCTAAGACGACAACAACAATACAATGCATTGGACCTCAATCATGCCTGGCCCATCGCTTTTGCTCACATACCCCCTGTTTTTCTTGGCACACCCTTGCGGAACACATGCTACCTCAAACAATGCACTTTGGGCCTTCTGTTGAGCCCAACACCTAGTTTCCAGGCCACATACCTCCCTTCTGACTCATTGCACCCCCTGCATAATAATTCTATTTTCTTTCTTTATTATTTTATTTTCTTTAATTAATTTATCATATTTTTAACACATTTTAATACATAAAAATTTCTTTTAAGCATATTGAGGAAAATTATACACGATTCGACTTTAGTTAGGAATTAAATGAATTGGTCCTTATGATTAGTTCTTTTTTTTCTTTAAAATTCATTAGAACATTCTTTTTTTTTGCTTTTAAGCTTCAAATAAAATCCATTTTCTTATTAGGATTATAGCAAGATGCTTGTCCCTTGATTAGTTGATCAAGGTCATCCTTGATCAATTGATCACACTTGATATTCGACCCTGTCTTACATTTGTCCTGATGATTTCCTTCTTCCCCTATCTAGTCAAGTGATCATAAGTCTCTTAATCACTTGGTTGGATTATACCTATGTACTTGCACTGCACTGGATCTCTCAAGTCAAGACTCCATACTCAAGCTTCACATGCAAACTCAGAAGACTCTAGACATTAAGACTCTGATCACTGTCGAGCTTCATCCTTCAAGCACACAAAAAAATTATATTCCTTCAGATACTTGTCAGTTATGATGCAAATTGCAGGCCACGAGCCTTAAGCAAAGAAGAAGAATGAAAGGGATTCTTCCTATCCTTGTTATGAGTATCATTATATGCAATACTCTTCTCTTTGGACCAAACACTGTATTCTTTGGACTTTCATACATTCTATGGGCTAAGCACCTCATGGTAAAGCCCCCATCTCTAAACCAATACCCTCTTCATGAATTTCCCTATAGAGCTCCGTGCTTTAGTAACCCTCACACATCTTCCTGCGAGCTCCGGGTTCGAGCATACCCTTTTATTTTATTTTGCCCAATGGAAATCCGTGATCCAGGAACTCATGCATGCCCTATGAGCTCCATGCTCAGGAAAATCATTCATGCCCTGTAAGCTCAATGCTTAGGCAACCTCATTTATGCCCTATAAGCTTCGTGCTTAGGCAACCTCAGAGTCGCCATCGAAGTTTATTTATTTCAAAGGAAAGGGAAAATATCTAGAAAACCCCCAAAAGAATTCTCTTCGCAACCATGAGTCGATTCCGAAGTCGGTTATGAAAGTAGAAAGTATTAGCACCCTTTACATCCATTGTACTCAATGGGAACCAGCTAGATTGTCTTTAGCTTGAATGGGTGTCGTTATCTCAATGCTTATTTTCTAAAGGTTTATGGAGTAGAATTGAGTTTTTATTAGTGTGCTCACCAAGGATTTGGGCCCTCGTGCCTACGTATGCTCACTCGTTGAAGTAAGAAATCAGAGCCCCGTAGTTCGTGGTAAAAATGATTGTTTATTGGTTGTTTTTATACTTTGAAAAAAGGTTTTCAGAATGATGCCCTAAGGCGCAAAAATATAGTTTGATGAGTTGATGTTATTTTTAGGTTTTTAAAAGGAAAGATTATTTGACTTCGGATTGCACTAAAGACTATGGGTAGAGGTGAATATTTCAAACTACCAAGCCAATCGTCTTGTTTCCAAAATACTCAAAACGAGGGCAGGAAAGCTCCATTCTCAATCTTTCTCCACCATTTAAGGCTTAGTGTATACAATCCTAAGCGTGTCTTATTGTGTTTTGAATTTTATTTGAGAAAATGACGCTTGACGTTGGATCCTAACTCCTAAGGTTGGCTAACAAGCAACAACAAAACAAAGAAAAGCGAGGAAAAAAGTACACCAAAGTGGGGAGAGGGATACATGAAAAATACAAGGGAGTGATACGAGAAATAAAAGGGTCTCGTTGTATAGTATCCCAAAAGAAAGCCTTGTGTGTGCATTCTGTCCTAAGCTAACAAATGAGTAATGGAATCAACATGTCTCCCTAGGGTAATTCCATGAGTGAAATCCACTCTTGAAATGAAAGATTACAAGTCCTTAGAAACTCCAATTTATGCATAAGTCAATCACAATAGTCCAAGTCCATACAAGGGTACTAACAAGTCCTCTAATTACATCACATTAAGTCCCACACAAAGTCCACAATACTCTATGATATGCTAAGGTCATTCACAAAGTCCATGGTCGGTTATGTCTCACAAAGAAAAAGATTAAGTCTTTTTAGTCTTTTCCATTTTTACCATGTTTTTGTTCATTTTTAGATTAGATAACAAGATAAAGCAATAATAAGAATGTATAAAGATGAGGTAAAATGATAATGATGATGTAAATGATAATGATGATGGATGATAGTTAGAGTGCATAAAGTAAAGAAACAAAAAGAGTTAAGGTGCAATAATGCAAATGTTAGAAATTAGCATTACATGATGTAAAGGTTATAAATTAAATGTTAAAAAATAAGCACCTAGGGGTCATCTATCAACAAATCAAAGGACCCATACATATGCCTCTCCAAGGAATAATCTATCAACAACTCAAAGTGTCAAAAATGATCCATTGATCATTTATCAACATGTTTGAGTTGAAGAAGATTGGGTCGACCAAGGGATTCATCTATGGATGATTTGAGATGATGAAAATGGATTGACCAAGCAATAAAAAAATGATAAAAAAGAATTAAAAAGTTAGTAGTTGGATGTTAATTTACATTAAAAATTAAATCAAATTAAAGTGTTCACAAAAATGCCAAATATAAAATCAAGATAAAATTAATAGCATAAGAATAATAAGAGAGGAAAAATTTAGCAATATGCTCCATCAACATCTCTACACCATGTGCAAAGTTTCATGTCAAGAAGCAACCACCACCAGAGCTCCGACACCACCGCGCCAGAGGCAGAGGAATTGTCCGGAATCAAGAAATAACACCACTTTTTTACTCCTATCAACCTCCTTTATCCTAATGTCTCATCAATTCTAACCAAGACTTAAGCAATTCTAAAAATTTGAGCATTAAATTCAAGAACCCCAGGCATAAAAACTAAAATTAAATGAAGATGGAGGAAAACTAAGCCACCAAACTTTAGGGCTTTGATTCTCTAATGCATAAGCTACAATGTGGTATCAAAAATTCAGCAAACAATGAAGGATGAAAAATCTCCGACCTGTAAGACAGAGGATTGCCATGGAACTTGATGAAATTTAAAGGTGATGAAGATGCAGAAAGCAGAGGTATGCTTCTTTGATCTTCGACTTCTACTTTTCAATGATTTGGCTCTGAAAAATTATGCAGTTGATTGTTAGTCTTGATGTTGATTTTCTGAATATTGAGGAGTGTATAATGTAGGAAGTTTAGCTCAAATGATAACAAGCTCCAATGTGAAGCTTGCTTCAATGGTGTGTGTGTGTGTGTGTTTGTGTGTCTGTGTCTGTGTGTGTCTGTGTGTGTGTGTGTGTGTGAGGGAGAGAGAGAGAGAGACAGAGAGAGAGAGAGATAGGGGGAGATACTTTAGTGTAGGGAGAGTTTTTGGATAAGATGAAGTGAGAGGAGAAAATTTGAATTTGCAATGAGTGTCAGAAAAAGAATTATGGAGAATGGAATCTGATTTATAGAAATTGATCAAGGGTAGATTAGGAATGAATTGGGAAATCTGTTATTTGGATTTGTGAGCTTGAAGTTGATTTGAATTATTTGTGATTTAAATCAAAATAATGTTGCTGAAAATTGGTTAATGTAGTGTGAACCATTTTGGTGTTGTTGTTGTTAAACTGATGTTGCTGCTGTTACTAGACTTGTAGGTGTAGGTGTAACCGATTACCCTAACCAGTTACCACCATGAAGATTGGTGCCCCGGACTGCAGAATAAGGCCACACGAAGTAGGTGTAACTAGTTAC
This sequence comes from Lathyrus oleraceus, assembly GCF_024323335.1. Lineage (NCBI taxonomy): Eukaryota > Viridiplantae > Streptophyta > Magnoliopsida > Fabales > Fabaceae > Lathyrus > Lathyrus oleraceus. Next base: position 205,408,466 of record NC_066584.1, read on the forward strand.
CACCATGATAACTTGGATTTTGGGCTCAGTTGAAGCAGGTTGTGTAACAGGTGTAATCGGTTACCGTAACTGGTTATATGCACTAAGAATAATGATTCATATATTCTGCTATCATGATATTGCAGGTGAATGTATGGCGTAACCAGTTATCATGACCGGTTACATGCGTGAAAAATGGTGTTCTAAGGAGAATGAAATGGTGGGTGAAACTCAAGTTCATCAACATAGCTGAAAAGCTTGTCTTCTTTCAATCTTATTCAATGTAGTGCTTATGTAGCATACCATGTAATACAATTAGGAAATGGATTGACTCATGTAGAAATGAATTAGTGCTTATAATGAAGATGTTTATGGATGTACTTATGTTGACATGCTTGTAATGAAAAATGCCTAGGATTCAAAGCTTAGTCAGTTGACTTTGGTCAACTGGTTGACCAAAAAGTCAATGGTTAACCCAGAGTCAACTTAGGTAAAAAAATGAAATTCTAGTGTATAATGCAATGATTTGATGTATTAATGACCATTATTGAAGTGAACTGCAATGGATGAATGAATAAAAAATGGTCACATAAAACTTGTAGTCTAAGCTTCCCTCCAAAATAATGACTTGAAAATTTGAATGATGACTTTGCAAAAGTAAAACTTGTCATACCATTTAAATGTATTGAATCAATGACAAAGCAATGCCCTAGGGTAACTTGTGGATGGAGCAATACTGATGACATGAACTTATGATGCACAATATCACGAGTGGATGACCAATTAACCAAACAAACCAATGTAATAGTTAGTCCAACATACAACCATGTAATGAACGACATGATCATTAGATGGATGGATATTGAACCCTATATTGACCAAATAATCTTGATGGATCCAAAACCCAAGATGCAAGATAACCAAGACCCATATTGCAAAATGCACATGGGATTTGGGTTTTGTGCTTGGTTGAGCACACCTCAAAGTAATGTCAAGAAACCCTAGTTTTCCTTAAGTACCACCACCATACCTTGAACTTAGAAAGCATGCCTTTTTGTTTTGAACCATGCTAATGCAAATTTAGATGGTTAAAGATTAATTTATGCACATGAATTAGGGTCATGGACCAAATGAAAGTTGTATGGGGAAGGGTAAATTTTGGGGTATGACAACTACCTATTTTATCTTCTCGGACCTGAAAGTATGAATAACAACGACTTTTAGACATTTGAGGTAGGAGAGGATTAAATACTGGAATATCTAAAAATTTACTCGTTGGGGATGAATAAAGGTGATATGAGGGTATTAGTGGGAAATCGATTGTTGGATGGATATGGAATGGAAGTTAGGATTTTGTATATGGTCATATGTCGGGAATCAGCTGAAATATCCGTGGGGAGAATGGATCAGTTGTGATGGAGATGTTATCATAGGCATGATGTATGCAATATGCAGTGTATGATTGATCTTTCTTTTTGTCTTTCTCTTTTTTCTTCTCTTTTTTCTTTTTTTAATTCTTTTTTCTCTTTTTTTCTTTCTGCCTCCACTAACAAGTTTTGGCATGTAACAATGCCCGAAATACTCCTGAAGGATCCCACGAAGGTAAAAAATCATGTATTTGCAAAAGGCAAGTAACAGAGGGTATAGAAATAAAACTGAAATCTTGTACAAGAGGCAGAAAGATATCCTGCAAAAGGCAAGTAACTTGACTGGGAAATGGTTAAAATTCCTGCTACAAAAGGTAGAGGAGACTTGCAAAAGGCAAGCAAAGGGTATAATATTTTCTCATGCACGAGGCATATGAGAAAATCTCAGCAAAAGGCTAAAAAAACACATGAAGGTAAATGTGACTTCTTATACGAAAGGCAATGATAATTCCTTAACAAAAGGCCAGGAATAAAGATGAAGGTGAAGGACGACTTCGCTGGGGATATGTTTTTTTTTCTTGTACAAAAAGTAGTAATGACTCCTTAGCAAGAGAAGTGGGAACTTCCTGACAAAATGTTAGGAAGAAAGACAAACATGCTTCTCATACAAAAGGTAGTGAGAAATCCTTATCAAGAGATTATAGGATAATTATGGAAATGAACTTCTCATACAAAAGGTAATGAGAAACTCCTTAACAAAAGGTGAAGAAGAGAGTTGGGGATGAGATTCTCATATGAAAGGTAATGAGAACTTTTCGACACAAGGTCTGATGGGGATTCTCATACAAAAGGTAGTGAGAACTTATTAACAAAATGGTTAAGAAAAAACTGGAAGGGATTTCTCAGACGAAAGGTAATGAGAAACTTCTCAATAAAAGGTTAAGAAGGCGCATGAAGATGGATATGATTTCCCATGAAAAAGGCAAATGAGTAACTCCTTAACGAAAGGTCAAGAAGAAAGACGGGAGGGATTTCTTATATAAAAGTTGATGAGAAACTCCCTAGCGAAAGGCTAACAAGACGCATGAAGGTGGAAATGATTTCTCATGCAAAAGGTAGTAATAACTCCTTAGCAAGAGAAGATTTCCCATGCAAAAGGAAAGGGGTATTTACAAAAAGTAAGCAAGTTTGTGAATAAAGATCCTCGAGTAAAAGGCTGAGGTGACTTACAAAAGGTAAGTAGCCGAGGATGATAGTCTTTATGCAAAAGGAAAAAAGGGGACTCACGAAAGGTAAGTAAGAAATAAGAGGTATATCCTTTTCAAAAGACAAAAGGTAAGCGGAAAGAGTGACTTCCAGTGCAAAAGGCAATGGATACTTACAAAAGGTAAGTAACTGATGAAAGGTCACAAATATTTGAAAAAGGCAAAACAAAAGTTTGAACATGATTTGCTAGGTAAAACCTAGACTTTAAAAGGATTTTCCAGACAAATCTGGGATTGGCACACTTTGGTAGATGGGGACTTTGCAATAGGCAGGAAAACCTCATTATGTCCCACAAGCACAACAACATGGATGAAGTTCTTGAACAATGGTTGCCCAAACCCCGGGACTCGCCAAACCTACATCAGGTGTTCCAAAACAAGACGTGATGCAAAGTTCTAACATGGGTACCCTTCTCGTGCAAAAGGAAACGATGGGACTTACAAAAGGTAAGCACCGAGATGTGATTGCATGCACAAGGCAACAAAATAAACTCACAAAGGATAGTTTTCTCAATAAAATCTCTTCCATGCAAAGGGCAAGGAGATTGGCATAAGGCAAAAAAGGGACATACAAAAGGTAAGTGATTGAAGAAAGGCTAAAAGGTACTTGCAAACGTCAACACGAAGAGAAGATATTTCGGGAAACCTGCCGGGAATACTACTTAAGAACTTCATGATAATGTTCTCTGTTGGGGGAAATAATGTCTCAACAGAAGATTCTTTTATGATTTTGAGAAAGACTTCCATGCAATTATGCATGTTAGATTTTGCATGGCGTAATGCTCCATCTTGATGGAATATGCTACACATTTCATAATGAAATGATGATTTCTTATGCAAGATGTTGATGCATGATCGGTCTTTTGGTTATGTACAACTATGCATGGCTGAATGTATTATGAAGATTGAGAACTTAGAGAATCAATAACCATTGGGTTTGTCAATAAGTTAGGGAAGGTGTTTAGCTCGACCTCTCGACATCCTAGTCCTTGGATACTGCTGGAGAGTGAGCCTACTAGATCTTCTGATGCCACAAGCTTGATCTGAGAAGGTTTGAAAGCATGGAGACGAGCTTCCCCTCTTTGGCTAGTCTTAAAGGTAGAGAAAAACAAGAAAGGGGGAGGGGTTGAATTGTTTTCACAGTAATTAAAAACTTTTTGCAACACCACACATACAAAGATAAATGCTAACAACACAACGAGTTTATCCTAGTTCGCTTGAAAATCAAAGTTACTCCAGTCCACCCGACTAAGGTGATTTCGCCTTCAATAAGGACTTAATCCAATAATCTCAATAGATTACAAAAATGTCTAAGAGTTTAACAATCTCTTAGCCCTCTCAAGTCTACAGACTTAAACAAGTCACTTGAGGAATATTAACAAATTAGGAGAATTACAAGAGTTTTATCTTAACACTTCTAGATAAGCAGTATGAAGACAAGTTAAGAACAATGAGACAATGACCATACAATATGAGCAATAACTCTTGAGTGATTACTAAATATTTCATTGAGATATATGAATATATGTTGTGGATTGAGAGTTATAGATCAATGTGTTGTGGATTCCAGTGTTTTCAGCATGTTGTGATGAGGCCTTTATATAGTACTTTGGGATGATACCATTGAAGGGAAATCATTGGAGATTTCTTGCCAACTATGAGAATTAAGGGTATTAACTTCCTTATCCTTTCCATAGCAGTCTTGGAACATTATCCATAATTTCCTTAAAGATAATTGTACTATACTTAGAATTCTTCTTGATTAAGTTTTCTTATTCGGTGATGTCAGATAGAGTGTTGAGTGTGAATCAGAGTGAGCGGAGTCAGAGTCTTTGAGCATAGTCTTGCAGTCTTCAGATATTTTCATGAATAGTCTTTAGATATATTCTCTTGAATAGTCTTCAAATGTTATATTGAATAGTCTTAAGATGTAAAGTTAAACAGTCTTCAGATGTAGAGTCTTCAGATATCAGAGTTGAACTGCAACGTCAAATTTTGTATGCGACTTCTTCTTAGAAGTGTACTTGTTTAGAGTTAGATCTGATTTCTTCGTGCTGGATCAGCTTTTCTGGACTACGTCAGATGCCAAATATTAGTTTCATCAGATTCATTTTACCCTAGAAACCTGCATACTTAGAGAAAATTATTAGGGTACGAAATTGTTTCATTCTTTGTTATCATCTAAACTTAGAGATATATTGCAGAATCAAAATCTTGTTCTAACAATCTCCCCCTTTTTGATGATGACAAAAACTCATACTTTTGATGAAACAATGTTACTTTACAAAGAAACATATTTAATGAATCAGAGTCATATCGAGAATGACCCCCTGAGATTAGCAGTCTCCCCCTAAGTCTGATACTTAGAATTTTTTTTAAGACAATTGTATTAGAAAGTATTTTTGGGGTAGAGGATTTCTTACTAGATCTTCTTAGGTTCCTTGCCTTGTTTTTATTTATTTCTCAGATACATATTCATTTCTTTCTTTGTTCAGATAGATCCTATAAAAACACTTAGACCGCACAATTGATTTTAATGTCAGAATGTAAGCAGTGCATTCTGAGAGTTAGATATTTTATTTCATCTGGAAGACTTATATTCATTTCTCCCCCCTTTTGTCAGACTCAAAAAGTTAACAAAAAACACAAATGATAAATTCACAGAAAACACAAATTCATTGATAAGTCAAAGAGATACAAAACAGAAGAACATAGGAGAAAAGGGCCTAAAAGGCAAAAAAACTCTTAGAAAAATTACTAGCAAATAATCCTAGAGTGCCTAAGGGTTTGGAGGAGGAGGCATCCTCTGATGTAGCTGAGCAAGCAGATTCTAGATGTTGGAGTTGACCTGATCCTGCTGATCATGTCTGGCTCTGACCAGTTGCTTTTCTTTCTGTAGCTCTTCCAGAGTCTTGAGGACTAGAGGAGCTAAGTCAGATGTTGATGACTCACCTCGAGTCAGAGCAACCTCATTAGTTCTCTCAACATCTTCTGTAGCTTTACGAGCAACTTCAACAACTAGTTCTGCTTCAACTTCATCTTTTGCTTTAGCTTCAGCCTCTGTAGTAGCTTTCTCAGCTGCCTCCTTAGCAACAACTTTAGTAGTAGCTCTTTCTTCAACTTTTCTCTGTGCCCTTTCAGCAGCCTCCTACGCCAGATGCGCCTCCATCCCCTCTTCAACACCTCTGATGTAGTCATTTCTAACTTGTTCAGAAAGTCCCTTCAGCTTAAAAACTTCAGATGTCATGCACCTGAGAAACCCGTTCCAGTGAGTCCTTACTTCAGAAGGATTATCATTGACCCTAGATTCGTCAGATAGCTGCCTGAACCTTGAAGTTGAGTTCTATGAGAACTTGGCAAAAGCCTCATCAATGGTAAGAAGAGTGGGGTCAGGTTCAGAGGGTTGAGAGGTGGGTTAAAAAGGTTTGTGAATGGGTTCAGAAGGTTCAGAAATGGGTTCAGAGGGAGGTGGAATGGTGTCAGAAGGTTCTGGTACATACTGAGTCTTTTTAGAGTCAGTTTTGGCTTGAAGTTCTACAAGAGTTAGGGAGGGTGGGTCAGGAATATCTGAATGTTCAGAGTTAGATGTTAGGTCGTAATATGAAGGGGAACTGGGGTCAGAGGAGGGGGTGATATGGGTTTGTTAAGCAATAAGGCTTCAAATATGGGGATGGATGTTGTTGTGATGTTGAATTAAGGTAGAAGAGGTGAAGATGGGTTAGGGTCAGAAGTATGAGGTTCAGAAGGATGATGTTCAGAAGGATGTGGTTCAGAAATTATAGGTATAGAAATGGTTGGTTCAGAGGGAGATATGGTGGGGGTGGTTGAGGTAGTGATGAGAGTATTTTCCTAGAACCAGAATTAGTAGGAACTTCTGGGATTGGGGACTTACCAGGTGCTGAGGAGCTCAAAGGCACATGTTGCTTCTGAGTTGCTGAAGATTCAACCAGCTTCGGACTCTTTTTCTTATTCTTCTTCTTCTCATAGGGTTCTCTCTTCCTCTTCATGAAGTTTGGTGGTTGACCTAGAAGCCAGTCCAAGCTGAAGCTAGAAATGTCAATTCCTTGAGCTTCCAGATCCTGAAGGTAGCAGGCGATGACCTCTGGGGGATCAATCTTAGAGAAGAGGTACATACCATTTGATATCTCTGTTTGATCCTTCAGAGCTTCCCAAGAGGTTTCCTTTGTGGGTTTGACTCCGACCTTATATATTAAGCCCATGCTCCTCAGATTCTTTGCATTCAGAGGCTTCCCCATGTTCACAGTGACGTCTTCCATCGGATTGAGGGAGATGATATGGTCCACCAGACCACTCTCTATCAGAATGTCTAAAATGAGTCTTCCTAGAGGAATGTAGTTCCCGGGCTTCATATTATTTCTGGTGTCTCTGACGGAATCCCTCAGATACTCGAAGAGAAGGGAGGGAAGATTCAGCATCAGCGTTTTGTGCAGACAGTAAAGAATTCACTTTTGGCCAGTGTTGATGTAATCAGAGAAGCTGGAAGCAGGACAATGATGGATAGTTCAAAGAATAATCTTCAGCCAAACTCTCAGATTTTGGTGAAGTTCTTTGTTCTTGAAGGATTTCCCTTTTGGGTTATGAGAGAAGATGGTGGGGATAACTTCCTGGGACATATACTTTTCCCTAGGGTATATGTTATAGATTCTTATTCCCCCAGCGGTTTCCATGTCCATAAGTTTTACTATGGATTTCTCTGTGATAAGAGTCTTGATGCCCAAAACATAGGACACAATGCAGTGATCATCGTAATCAGCGAATCTTTAGAATTCCCTCACCAGGAATGTGTAAATGGGGCCATAAAGACGTTTGAAGTAGTTATCCCACCCTTTCTTCTCCAGATCTTGTGTTAAATCCATACCATTCTTCTTGAGATTATCGAAATCAACCAACAACTCATGCAGTACTTCAAGTTTCTCAAACGGAGTAGCAAGGTTGATGTGAGGAGGACGATCAAGAACATGGGGTTCTTGATATGATGTTATTGAAGGCGTAGCATTTTGGGTTGAAACTTGTTGTGAAGCTTCAACTTGTTGCTCAGTAGCATCCATCTGTTGGGAGTATTCAAACACTTGTTGTTGTTGAGGATTCATAATGCTGCTGAAGGAGATGAAGTTGAAGAGAGGTTGCAGATAAGTGAAGATAAGGGTTTGTGTAAGTTGTGAGAGTGAAAAGTGTGAATGTGGTAATCATGGGAATATAGATACACAAGTTCAAAGCACATGCAAAACGACAACGTTAGTTTAAGAGGGAACATAAGTAATTATTATTGCTAAAATCTGAGTTGACAAGCATGGGGAGAATTAAATGCAGCTAATGACGGGTGTCTAATCTCAAAAATATGCACACTGCTCGAGGGGATCTCAATAGTTTGGCCCTTGAGTTCTGAGCTAGACGGGTGTCTAGAAGATTCAAGGCCACACGTTTGAGAGACCACATGTTGATGTTTCTGGTGTCAAGAATACCAAAAGGTTTCTCACTCAGAGGGTTTCTGATATAGATGTCTTCTAACTTGTAGAAGTATCAGAACCAGAATCAGATAAACAACACATGTTAAAGTCGGAGTCTAGTTTAACATTAGAGAGGAGAAGCACATGCTTAGATTCATTCTAGGCAATCATCCATATTTAAGTTTTTCAGAATAAAAAAAATCTATATTCAGCTAAGTGTTTTATAAAGATATCAGCCCATTGATGGTCTGTATCTATGAATTTTAAAATAATTATCCCTTTCTTAACATAGTCTCTGATAAAATGATGTTTAATTTCTATGTGTTTCGTTCTGGAATGTAAAATTGGATTCTTACTTAAGCATATAGCAACAATATTACCACAAAAGATAAGGATGTTACTCTCATAAATCTGAAAGTCCTCAAGCTGATTCTTCATCCAGAGCATCTGAGTGTTGCATAGTGAAGCTGAAATGTATTATGCTTATGCAGTTGACAATGCAATGGTTGATTGTCTTTTGGTTTCCCATGATATGAGGTTTCCTCCCAGAAACCAACCTATCTCCAGCGTAATCTCCATCACAATACCTAGAAAGCCTATACTCTGATGTTTTCTTACACACCAGGCCAAGGTTAGGTGTTCCTTTCAGATACCTAAGGATTTTCTTAACAACAGTTAAGTGAGATTCCCTTGGATCTGATTGAAATCTAGCACATAGACATACTCTAAATAATATATCTGGATGTGAAGTAGTCAGATAAATGAGAGAACTTATCATACCATGATAGAGTTTCTGATAAACCTTTTGACTTACCTCTTCTTTCTCCAGAATGCAAGTGGAATGCACTGGAGTCTTGGCTGGTTTGCTTTCTGACATGTCAAATTTCTTCAGAATATCTTTTATGTATTTGCTTTGATAGACATACGTGGCTTCTGATGTTTGATTGATTTGAATCCCCAAAAAGAACTTTAGTTCTTGCATTAGACTCATCTCAAATTCTACCTGTATTAACTCAAAAAATTCTTGGCAAATAGAGGGGTTAATAGAACCAAATATTATGTCATCAACATAAATCTGACAAATCATAAGATCGTTTCTAATGTTTTTGCAAAAGAGTGTATAGTCCACTTGCCTCTGATAAAATCATTTTCCAGAAGAAATGAGCTGAGTCTTTCATACCAAGCTCTAGGGGCTTGTTTCAGACCATACAGAGATTTTTTAAGTTTAAAAACATGTTCTGGAAGTTTTGAGTTTTCAAAGCCAGGAGGTTGATGGACATACACTTCTTCAGAAATATAACCATTTAGAAACATGCTTTTGACGTCCATCTAATATAATTTAAAGGAATAATTCCTAGCAAAAGATACATGGATACAAATAGATTCTAACCTTCCGATTGGAGCAAAGGTTTCATTGTAGTCAATTCCTTTTTGTTGACTATAACCTTGTGCTACCAGCCGTGCTTTGTTTCTGACCATTTCACCCTTTTCATTTAGTTTGTTTCTGTAGACCCATTTGGTTTCAATCACATGGGTTCCCTTGGGTCTTGGTACAAGATGCTAAACATCATTCTTGGAAACCTGATCAAGTTCTTCTTTCGTTGCCAGAATCCATTCTTTGTATTGCAGAGCTTCTTCACGGGATATTGGCTCTATCAGAGATACTAGTCCTAGAAGTGTTTCTTCAGAAACTTTGAACGTAGATCTTATTTTGACAAGTTCATCCTTGTTTCCCAGAATCAATTCTTCAGAAACATTCTGCCTAATTCTTTGTCTTTTTTGATTCTTTGAGCTTTCAGGTGCTTCTGAAGTTCCTCTTTCTGCTTCTTCATAATCTTTTGTCTTTTCATCAGAACCTACAAGTGTGATCTCCAAATCTGCAAAATTCTCAACTAGCTTTGACTTTTCAGAGTTAAGCTTATCATCAAATCTAACATGAATTGATTCTTGCACAATTTTTGTTTCTGTATTGTATACTTTATATCCTTTAGAACATTCTGAGTATCCCAACAGAATACACTTTTGTGCCTTAGAGTTAAACTTGTTCAAATTATCTTTAGTATTCAGAATAAAACAAGAACATCCAAAAGGATGAAAATAAGAAATGTTGGGTTTTCTTCCCTTGCATAGTTCATAAGGAGTCTTCTCTAGAATAGGTCTGATGGAGATTCTATTCTGAATGTAACATGTTGTATTCACAACTTGTTCCCGGAAGTGCTTAGCCACATTAGTTTCATTGGTCATGGTTCTGGCCATTTCTTGGAGGGTCCTATTCTTCCTTTATACAACTACATTTTGTTGTGGAGTTTTAGGATAGGAGAAATCATGGGATATTCCATTAGAGTCAAAAAGTTCTTCAAAAAGTTTGTTTTCAAATTCGCCACCATGATCACTTTTGACTCTGATGATTTTAGAGTCAAATTCATTTTGCACTTTTGAACAGAAACTTATGAACACAGAATGTGACTCATTCTTGTGCCTTGAGAATTTTACCCATGTCCAACGACTATAATCATCAACAATGACAAGGTCCAAAAAGATCAATATGTAGAAGTTCCAGAGGTTTGGAGGTAGAAATAACATTTTTGGTTTTGAAAGTTGTTTTACAAAATTTACCTTTCTGACATGCTTCACAAAGAGAGTCTGAAGAAAACTTCAGCTTATGTAGGCCTCTGACTAGCTCAAGTTTATTTAGTTGAGAAATCCTTCTCAAGCTAATGTAACCCAAACGTTTATGCCACACCCATTGCTCTTCATTTACAGACATCAAGCATTTTACGTTTTGATTTTTCAAATCAGAAAGCTTTATTTTATAAATGTTGTTCTTCCTCTTTCCAGTGGAAAAGACTGTGCCATTTTTTTTATTAACATCTTTGCATGTTTTTTGATTAAAGATTATATCATAATCGTTATCACTTAATTGACTTATGGATAACAAGTTATGCATTAATCCCTCAACATAGAAGACATCAGAAATACAGGGAAGAGATCCATTACCAACTGTTCCAGATCCTCTGATTCTTCCTTTCTGATTTCCTCCAAAATCTACAAATCCAACATCTTTAAGTTACAGGTTTTGGAACATATGCTTTCTTCCCGTCATGTGTCATGAGCATCTAGAGTCCAGGTACAATGATTGGTGTTTTAACTCTGCTGCACAGGATATCTGCAACATACACAATTTTATCTTTTGGTACCCATAATATTTTGGGTCCTTTAGGATTAGCTCCCACGAGTTTCTGAAAACTTTGGGTTTTCTAGCATTATTAAACTTCTGTGTTTGTGCAGGTGTATAATGATAAGAAAAAGGAGATTTAGATTTTCTTTCTATAGAAGGTATTAGATCATCTTCATCAGAATCATAACCAATTCCTCTTTTCTTATTATGACTAACACCATAGATCATAGAAGCCATTTTTCTTCTTTCAAGTCCGTAGGTCTTCCTTGTTGGGTCTGCATCTGGAGGTTGAATCTGGACATTCTCCCTTTTGTCTGGGCCTTTTGAAGTTGTTTTTTCTTTTTCTATAGAGCTGTTTGATTCTTCTGGAAAGAAGAGATAATTCTTCTTCATCACCAGAATCTTCATTCTCAGAGTCATCATCTTCCTCTTCAGCTTGAAAGGCTTTATTTCTTTCTGGCTTTCTTCTTTCTGATCTAGACTTTAGAGCAACAACTTTGCTTTTCTTCTGAGGTTCATCTTCTTCTAGCTCTATTTCATGACTTCTGAGAGCGCTGATAAGTTCTTCAAGACTTATGATGTTCAGATCCTTGGATAACTTCATAGTAGTAACCATATGTCTCCACTTCTTCAGAAGACTTCTGATTATCTTCTTGACATGATCTGCTGTAGTGTATCCTTTGTCCAGAACCTTGAGTCCTGCAACTAAGGTTTGGAACCTTGAGAACATTACTTCAACAACTTCATCATCTTCCATTATGAAGGCTTCATACTTCCAGATTAAGACCAGAGCCTTAGTCTCTTTAACTTGATTATTGCCTTCGTGAGTCATCTTCAAAGAATCAAAGATTTCTTTGGTTGTTTCTCTGTTGGTGATCTTTTCGTATTCATGGTAGGAAATCGCGTTTAAAACAATGGTTCTTTCTTTAGGGTGATTCTTGAAATCACGCTTCTGATCATCACTCATTCTACTTCTTGGAATAGAGATACCAATTGCAGAAATAGGTGGTTCATAACCATTTGTGACAATATCCCAGAGATCAGCGTCGTAGCCTAGGAAAAAACTTTCAATTCGGTCCTTCCAGTAGTCAAATTTTTCTCCATCAAAAACTGGAGGTTTTTCATTGTAGTTATCTCTTTCCTTTGTGTTATTCATGGAGTTTTTCTCACCCTGGGTCTATCTACACAATTAAGTGTTTGATTCAAAAATCAATAACAGAGCCTAAGCTCTGATACTAATTGAAGGTAGAGAAAAACAAGAAATGAGGGTTTGAATTATTCTCACAGTAATTAAAAACTTTTTGCAACACCACACACACAAAGATAAATGCTAACAACATAAGGATTTTATTTTGGTTCGCTTGAAAATCAAAGTTACTACAGTCCACCCGACCAAGGTGATTTCTCCTTCAATAAGGACTTAATCCAACAATCTTAATAGATTACAAAAACGTCTAAGAGTTTAACAATCTCTTATCACTCTCAATTCTACAGACTTAAACAAGTCACTTGAGGAATATCAACAAATTATAAGAATTACAAGAGTTTTATCTTAACGCTTCTAGATAAGCAATATGAAGACAAGTTCAGAACAATGGAATAATGAGCACACAATATGAGCAACAACTCTTGTGTGATTACTGAATATTTCAATGAGAGATATGAATATATGTTGTGGATTGAGTGTTGTAGATCGATGTTTTGTGGATTCCAGTGTTTTCAGCATGTTGTAATGAGGCATTTATATAGTACTTTGGGATGATACCGTTGGAGGGAAATCATTGGAGATTTCTTGCCAACTATGGGAATTAAGGGTATTAACTTCCTTGTCCTTTCCATATCAGTCTTGGAACATTATCCATAATTTCCTTAAAGAGAATTGTACTATACTTAGAATGCTTCTTTATTAAGTTTTCTGATCCGGTGATGTCAGATAAAGTGTTAAGCGTGAATCAGAGTAAGCGGAGTCAAAGTCTTTGAGGAGAGTCTTGCAGTCCTCAAATATTCTCTTGAATAGTATTCATATGGATTCTCTTGAATAGTCTTCAGATGTTATCTTGAATAGTCTTCAGATATAGAGTTAAACAATCTTCAGATGTAGAGTCTTCAAATATCAGAGTTGAATTGCAACGTCAGATTCTATATGTGATTTCTTCTTAGAAGTGTTCTTGTTCAGAGTTCGATCTGATTTCTTCGTGCTGGATCAGCTTTTCTAGACTACGTCAGATGCCAAATATTAGTTTCATCAGATTCATTTTACCTTAGAAACCTGCGTTCTTAGAGAAAATTATTAGGGTACCAAATTGTTTCATTCTTTGTTATAATCAAAACTTAGAGATATATTGCATAATCAAAATCTTGTTCTAACAAGTCTTGCCCCAATCTGTAGGGTGTCTGCATGGACTACCCCAGACACAAGTTATGAAGGAACTCCGTCACAGAACGATCTCGATCTTACCTATCCTAGTTTCTTGGAACTATATACCTCTAATTAACCATCTTTGAGAGATTGACTTCTTGTGCTCTTGGGGTGGCTTGCACCAGCACGAGCCTCAAAGTAACTTTTCCTCTGGATGGTTGATCTCTGAGGGAATTCCCCTGACTAACCGGTCTTGGAGAGATTTGTCAAATCTCGACGTAACTACCCCAAATCGAATGAATCTTGAGGCGGCTTGTATTTCTTCTCAACAAAGTCTTCGGATATTTTGCTCCTTGATATGATCATCAAAAGTGACTTTCCCCTACTCAACGGAGTCCTCAGGTGTCTTGTCTTTTTGGTATAATCAATCAAGATGATTTGCCTTTGCTCCACGAACTTTTTAGGCATTATGCTCTTCTAGTGCAATCAAGTTCTCCAATTCACGTTCATTGTGGAAACTTTCTTGATGTAAAATTCTTACTCACGAGTAAAACATGTTCTTTTAGAAATGATAATTGTAATATTATGTTAATGTTATTTTTGAAATCCAAGCCTATTCACTGGAATTATGACATATAATGAATGGATCACTAATGAGAATGTCATATAAATATCAACACAAATGATAAGGAAATCCTTTAGGAGTCAGTTTTAACACAATTAGGTCTTTTGAGGTTTGTAACATGGCCTGGTTCATGGTTTCAAAAAGAAAGCATTTATGGCTCAAAACCTATTCTAACCCACCCATTATCCTTGATATCCTCCAGTCCTACGTCCAGCTAGTTCGACACAAGCCCTTATTTTCCAAAAAGGAATTTGAAGTGATGATTAATTATCCACCGAGGTTTTTAGAGTGGCAGTCACTCACCTTCTATTTAGTTTATGGCCACACGAATTTGTTCTCACTGAGGATTTTTCTTCTGTTTCCTCTTTTGCTTTTTTTATTATTTCCCTGATTTTGATGGACTGATTCATATTTGCAACCCACAGGGGTGCCCTAATTTTTTCCTAAGTCACTCATTTTTAAACTTTCGACTTAGTGGGCTCTCTTTCTTTTTATTTTGATTTTTTTGATTTCTTGTTGTTCCTTTTGTTGAAATAAGTCGCGTGACATCTGGTAGTTTGATTTGAAGAGGTTATGATTGCCTCGTTCCTCTGTCGGTGAGGGACAACCGTTACAGATTTGTGGTTTTAGACCTCTCGTGAGGGATAAGACGTGGTTGATCCTCAGATAGTACTTTGATGTTTTTGTTGTCTTTGGGATTTGAACGCACGGTCAAATTAGCTGAAGACTACCCTGCCCCGGGTTAAGATTGAGGGTTTTATGTTCAGAAAGAAACTCCTACTCCTTGTATCAAAGGGGTTGACTAGGGATTATCTTCCTTATAACTCCGGTATTTAGGGATTTGAAGTAATGCCTTACATCATCAGCAAGGTTTTATTCAAAAGCATACGCATAGTGATTTCGTGTTTTTTTTTCAATTTCATCATTCTCCTCTATATTTTGCTTAAACACAAGTTAGATACTGACCAAATAAAGTATGAGTGAACATGAATGGATTGATTCAAAAACATGCATATTTATTTCATTGTCGTAATCAATTGAAAACAAATGAGTCTTTACAAATTAGTATTACAAATGGCAAATAATAAAGATACAAATGCAAATGATTGAATGAACTAATAAATGATGGTGTAATTGTCCTTATTCCTCCCTTAATTTTGGGGTTTTATGCTTGCAGAGATTGGTGGGACAGTTCCATAGATGAAACTTTCTCCAGATTTACCACTGCTTCGACTATGACACTGCAAATGTGCTTTCCCGTGGAGGCATTGGATTGTTCCATATGTTTGGGCCGTTTGGTGTGAATGAGATAACCTTTAAGTCGATAAAGTCTTGTACCTTATGATTGAAGATATTATAATTCTCAATCGAGTACCCCGGTGTCCCTGAGTGGTACTCACAACTGACGTTCATATCATACCTTGGAGGAAGAGGTGTTAGAGGAGCCTTAACTTCCATTAGATGAAATAATGAACCCTTGAGAAGATGAGCAAACAGATGACCATATGGCATGGGAACCCAGTCAAACTTTTTGGGAGGCCTTCTTAGTCCTTGTCTACCTGCTGATGGTAGTTTTGTTGTTGTGGAGCATAAGGTAGTTAAGTATCGTAGGGTTATTGATATTGAATTGGTGGAAGACCAGTAGGGATAACATCGTTTGATGTTGATATGGATTTGGTGCTACTGCTGCCACTTGATAGTATGACACTTGGTAGGCCCTAACCCCTTTATTGTCATGGTAATAATGTTCTCCCTATCCTTTTTTCTTCATGAATTTGGAGTGGGGTTTTTTCGCTCCAATAATCGCAATGGTTGTATGTTGGATTCTATCGATCTGCAAGCAGTTCTTAATTCGCTCACCAGCAATAACCAAGTTTGAAAATCCCGAAGAGGGGATTCCAACCATCATGTAAAGATAAGGCCCCTGTAGGGTTCTCATGAACATGTCTACG
The DNA here is from genome assembly GCF_024323335.1 of Lathyrus oleraceus. NCBI lineage: Eukaryota > Viridiplantae > Streptophyta > Magnoliopsida > Fabales > Fabaceae > Lathyrus > Lathyrus oleraceus. The sequence continues at coordinate 205,424,659 of NC_066584.1, forward strand.
AGTTCCCTTTCTAGAAGAGGGGGTTGAACCCGGGTAGCTAAGTCTCTCCACCATTGGGCATATTCCTTGAACGATTCATCAACTTTCTGGGCAAGGCTCTGGAGATAAGTCTGGTTAGGAGCCAAATTTGAATTGTACTGATAATGCTTTAGGAAGACTTCAACGAATTCCCTCCAAGATCATAAATGAGTGCGCTTGAGCTTCATATACCACTTAAGTGAAGACACACTTAGGCTATCTTGAAAAAAGTGCATTAAGAGTTTTTCATCATCGGAATGAGCAACCATATTTCTGCAAAAGGCTCGGATTTGGGTCTCAGGACAAGTAATCCCTTTGTATTTTTCAAAGTCCGGGACTTTGACCTTGAGAGGGATCTTCAAGCGGGGCACTAGGCACATGTCTGCAACATCCAACTCAAAGGTATCAGGTCCTTGGAGAGCTTTCATCTTGTCTTCCAGAATACATAACTTTGTCTCTATCTCAGCAGTTTGTGGTCCAAGGGCATCATAGAAGATATCGTGATGATCATCATTTGGTACTCTTCCAAGGACATGAGGGTTGAACGCAAGCACAAAATTTTGATTCACCAGGCCCTTTTCAGGAGGTGGATGAGCACCAACAGGTGGGTTCATAGGGATATGCACAAGAGGGTTCACTAGAGGTGGTATAAGAGGATTTGCAGCGGTAGTCCTTAGAGCAGCTTGTCGGAGCTCTTCTTGGCTCCTAGTCGTAGCTTCTTGACCTTTGGCCACGACTTGAATAATTTCAATTAGTTGAACCATCTGGGCGTGCACATGGGTCACCTTCTTTCTCAATGCAGCTTGGTTCTGCTCCAATTAATCGATGAGTAACCATCGATTGCTTTGGGTATTGTATTGATGTCGAGAAGTCAACTTGCCGATTTTGGATGGAGAAAGGCCAAGTAGTAAGTTTCTTGTTTTGCTTTATGTCATGCAGAATGATGCACATGTGTGTTCGCATTATTTTATATTTATTTTTACAAAGCTCTTTAGTAATCTTGTTATTTATTACTAAGATTGTTGAACACTTGGCATTGTAATCATAAAAATGAAAAGCACACAAATTGGGGCATAAAACTCATTTTATTCATCATTTATTTGAATAAAGTAGAAGTACCTGAAAGCTAAAGAGACAATCCTCTTTGAATTAGAAAGACTTCAAATTATAAGGTAACTTTGAAAGTGACTCCTTGAGTCTTATGAAGAGCTTCAACATCAGTAATGAGTTTGGCCATAGTCTTCTTGCAAAACTTTACAAAGTTATAGACTTGATAAGGATTATTCTCTGGACACATGATTAGATCCTCCTCTTTTATCTTGTCGAGGAAATCTAGAAAAGCATAGTTGGTCAAGACGACCATGTTCACATACTTGTTCTTCCATTCTACACAGAGACCTTGCAATTTCCTAATAATGGCACCCCTTTCATCTATGGCACCTTTTATTCTTTGATAAGCATCTTCCCAATATTTACAATTGTTTCTCAGCTCTTGGTAAGCTTCATCAAAAATCCCATCCTTCATGTTTTAGATTTGCTCACAAGCTTTTCCTAACTGAAACTTCTCATAAAGGTAGGCTTGATATATATTTTCCTTTTCTAATTGCTCATGGGATGTGTGATTCTGATACTCTTTGATAGTCTCTCTCAAATCAAGGATCTAGGCTTTGTAGTCGCTCTGTTCATCCTTCCTAACTAAGTTGGATAACTCTAAAGTCTTCTCCAAATGTCAGACAATGTTCCAAGCTAGATCCAACTCATCATTGTGACTGTTAAGCTCAAAATTAGATCCTAAGAGAGCACCACTAACCCATTCTCCCTTACCCTTTTCATCTCAAATTTTGGCAAGCAGATCCCTGCTGTCAAACATGATGTCATAACCTCAGGGTCTCCATATTATCACACAACAGACAATAGCAGGATAAATAAAACAGTAAATAACACACACAGTTGTTAACCTAGTTCGGTGCAAGGTCACCGACATTTGGGGGCTACCAAGCAAGGAGGGAAATCCACTATAATTGAATTAGTTTGAAGTCCTGAACAACCTTATTGTCTACAGACTTATCTCCTAATCTCTACTTGTGGATGTTTCTATCTAGAGCAACCCTATATATGAGACCCCTCTCACTTCCCTCAATCACAAGATAACACACAACATAAAAACACTATCCACTCTTGCTTAAAAGCTTCTGAGGGATAGTAAATTACAACTCAATATACTCAGTCCAATTCAAGCATCAATGTGATACTTGAATGGCTCACTTAAAACACAAACCCGAAACTCTAAAGATAACACAATTCTACACTATTTTGATACCTTTATAGGTTAAGAACACTTCTATATATAGCAGTGATACGCATGGGCATCGGTATCTGATATGAAGCAGATCCATGAACTCTTCTCAATCTTCTGAAGATAAGATTCTCATTAAATCAATTGTTTCCTAATATGTCGTTACATTGTTCCTTCATGTACAAGTCAAGAAACGATCTTCTTCAATCACAGGGAAACATGAAATAGATTACAAAGATTAAATCTTCAGAGAATCTATAGGAAGCACAATTAATGATACTGAATCTGACAATTAACACAAGCTGGACTATGCAAAATGTTGAAGCAACATGTCAGGACATCTTGTTCAACATCTTGCAAATACTTGTTTTTCCAAAAAGCAGCCAATCACCAAAAGACAAACCTAACAATCCCCCCCTTTGACAATTTTTGGCTAAAACAATCTTTGCAACGACCAACTATCAATAAATATAAGGGATAGACAAGGGGATGTATATCAACAAGAAAGAATACAACCTCCTTTACCACACAGTCAACTGAGGCAAGCACATTGAATCAACATGACTCACACTGTAAAAAATAAAGGCGCACAAGGGAAACAAATCCTTCTATCTTAGACAGAATGTCCGGACTTTGTTCCCGACATCATGAACAACAAAACCAAATCACCAGATCAGGCGCTCCCTCTGAGTATCAAAACATCGAGATGAGTTTCCCCAAGGGAGACTCCCCCTACAGTCCTGCACATGCTCCCCCTCAAAGAGCAACCCATCCAAACAAACACACATACCAGTCCAACACAGTAAAAACTCACTAACTACTCCCCCTTTTTAGCTATAAAGTTGTCAAAACAAAACTCAATTACCATACCATCTAAGTCAGTCAGACAAGATTAAAAGGGTTACAAACCAAGAAGCACCTAAGGGTGCACAAAAAGAATCCAGAGCACCACCCAAAAAACAACAACAAAATTAGGAACAAAAAAAAACTAGAGAACATTAATTTTCATCACTGCTAGCCTCTTCCTCATCACTAGTAACAGTTCTATCTTCAATATCCTCTTCCTCATCAGTTCCATCAACTTTCTCACCACCTTCCTCTTCAGAAAGAGCCTTAATCAACATTTCTAATTTGCATTTCCTTTTAGTACAATTCTTTATAGTCTCATCCAAGGCCTTGCAAGTGTCTTTCAGCTGAGTAAGGATGATTGTTCTGTCAGTGAACCTTGAAGAAGTATGACTAGATGTCATGACAATGTCTAGGACATGTTTCCCAGTGAACAATCTATAATGCAATGAGAGAGGAGGGTTCCTTTTACAAGTACTATCAAAATTGATCAATATGTTGGTGCGTTGACTCAGGATAACTCCACAAAACAAAGAGGGAAAAGCTATTGGCATTTTTACAGCATAAGGTATCAAACCGGGTTGATTCGTCTCCTATTCACCTTTGATATGATTCATAACCAAATTTTAATCTCCATAGACGTCAAGATACTCGATTCTGTGATCAATGGCCTCTTCAAGCCCCATAATGCAAGCTTCATACTCAGCCATATTATATTGTACACTTGAAAGACAATCTAGATTTAAATAGAAAATGAGTGCCTTGAGGAGTAATAATCACTTCCCCAATGCCATTACCATACTGATTAACAACTCCATCAAATACCATACCCCAAAGGGAACCAGGTTCTGGCCCTTCTTAAAGCAATGGTTCATCACAATCTTTCATTTTCAAGTATAAGATCTCTTCGTCAGGAAAATCGTACTGTACTGATTGATAGTCTTCAATTGGTTGGTGAGCCAAATGGTCAGCCAAGAGACTACCTTTCATTGCTTTTTAAGATCGATATTCAATATCATACTCGGATAACAACATCTGCCAACGGAAAATCCTTCCAGTTAAAGCAGGCTTCTCAAAAATGTACTTGATTGGATCTATTTTAGATATCAAACAAGTAGTATGATTCAACATATATTGGTGCAGATGCTTAGCAGCCCAAGCCAATGCACAACAAGTCTTTTCTAGCATAGAATATCTAGTCTTACAATTTTTGAATTTCCTATTGAGGTAGTAAATAGCATATTCTTTCTTTCCATTTTCATCTTGCTGATCCAGAACACAACCCATACTTTCTTCAAGCACGGTCAAATACATGATCAAATGTCTTCCTTCAACAGACGGAGATAGAATCGGAGGTTCAAGCCAATACTCTTTGATACTATCAAAAGCTTTCTGGTAATCTTTGGTCTAATCACAAGATTAATCTTTCCGAAGAAGCTTGAGATGTGATTCAAGTGGCCGAGGAAACCTCTAACTTGCTTCTCAGTTTTGGGCGCATGCATTTCTTGTATTGCTTTGACCTTGGCAGGATCAACTTCAATACCTTTCTCACCGACAATAAAGCCCAACAACTTACCAGAACGAACACAAAAAGTATACTTATTGGGATTCAAGCGGAGTTTATACTTCCTCAAACGCTGGAATAGCTTCAATAAATGCTCAACATGCTTTTTTTCATCACTTCATTTGGCAATCATATCATCAACATAGACTTTGATCTCTTTATGCATCATATCATGGAAAAGAGTGGTCATTGCTCTCTGGTATGTTGCACCAACATTCTTTAAACCGAAAGGCATCACTCTATAACAGAATATTCCCTAGGGTGTAATGAATGTGATCTTCTCCACATCCTCGAGTGCCATCTTGATCTGATTATAACCGGAAAATCCGTCCATAAATGAAAAGAATTTGAATTTAGTTGTATTGTCTACCAACATGTCAATGTGTGGTAGAGGAAAATCATCTTTCGGACTAGATTTGTTCAAATCTCTATAATCAACACACATGCGGACTTTTCCATCCTTCTTTGGAACAAACACAATATTGGTCACCCACTGCGGATACTCAGCTTTGTAACATGGAAACCGACATCAATCTACTTCTGCACTTCTTCTTTGATCTTCACTTCTATATCAGGATGAGTCCTCTTCAATTTCTGCTTGACTGGCGAGCATTCTGGCTTCAACAAGAATCTATGCTCCACAATCTCAAAATCTAAACTAGGCATGTCTTGATAGGACCAAGCAAACACATCTGAATACTCTCGAAGAAGATCAATCAACCCCTTCTTAACCTCTGAACACAATTAAGATCCAATCTTGACTTCCTTCATATCATCTTTGGAACCCAAGTTGACTATCTCAATTTGCTCTTCGAACGACTGAATGGATTTTTTCTCATGCAAAAGTAGACGAGAAAGTTCATCAGATACTTCTTCATCAATCTCTTCCTCAACCTCAAACACATGGAAATCAAAGTTTGGAGAAGAAGTAGGATCATTGTATTCAATGGGTTTGGAAACCAACCTGTATAATGATTCGATATTTTGATTTTAGAGAAGTGAATTATGATCAAATATTATGCAGATGGACAATTATTATTTATTTATTTATGTTTTTTGTGATTACCATTTTCAGAAAAGCAAAAAGTAAAAATAAAAACATCATAGATGTGGATGAATAGAATTGCATTTTATTGATGATAATTTGAAAAATGCCCAACAATGTTCACTTCTCCCTTAGGCATAGGAGAAGGATTTTTCTTAAAATAATGGAAAAACAAATTACTTAGAGCGATGGACAATAGCAGGAACATCAACAGCAACCCAATTTTTGCAAGTCTTGGCATGCATCACAAAGTTGGCGCAATCTTCATCTTCATCGCCTTCGATCACAACAGCTGAGTGTTGTTCATCACCATGGATGAACCCTCCACTATGGAAACTCGGTTGCACTTCTTCAACTCTACTATTAGACGGCCCTCGCCGGAATCCCAATCCGGCTCGGTTCTTGTTCTCGACGACCTCTACCATACGGCCCCATTGATCTGTGTTGCCTGCCTCAATAGCTCTCTAAGCATCCTTGAAAGAAGACATGGGTGCCCTAGTTTTCTACACTTCAGTAATAGATAAGGCTTGGAACGGAGTTCCAACCTCCTCCTCAGCTTCTATATACGAAAAGGACGACAAATGGCTTACTAAGAGCGCTTTCTCTCCACCAACAATGACAAAGCTTGCCATTCTCCATAAATTTCAACTTATGGTGCATATTGGATGTTACAGCTCCAGCTTCTTGGATCCGTGGCCTTCCCAACAAGCAACTATAGGCAGGGTGGATATCCATTACTTGAAAAGTAATTTGAAAATCAACCATACCTATCTTCACTGGATGGTTTACTTCTCCTATGACGGTTTTGCGAGAACCATCAAAAGCTTTACCAATCACGCCATTGTACCTCATAGGGGCGCCTTAATAGGATAACCTTGAGAGAGTTAATTTGGGGAGTACATTCAGAGAAGAACCAATATCAACCAACACATTTGACAAAGCATCCTCCTTGCAATTCATTGATTTCTGCCTTCCTCGGGAAGCTCTTCATCACAAAAGCTAAAGTTGTTACAGGAAGTAATGTTAGCCACAATATGGTCAAACTGATCCACAATCACATCATGCTCGATGTAGGCTTGCTCCAACACTCTTTGCAATGCTTCTTTGTGCGCTTCGGAATTCATTAGCAGAGACAACACTGAAATCTTTGAAGGAGTTTGGAGCAGCTGCTCCACCATATTAAATTCACTTTTCTTGATTAATCTTAGTACCTCATTATCATCATTAGGCTTCAATTTGCTGGATTCACCAGACTGACACATTGGAGCACTAACAGGGTTTACTGCAGACACATCAACCTTCTTACCAACTGAAACATCTTCTATCACTTTTTTCAGGAAAACGGGACCGAAAACACGACCACTACGGGTCACCTTCGCAATATCTGCAATATTCACAACAGAATTGGTCGTCGGCAACATAACCTCTTGACCATTCTCCATCATTGTAGCATTATACTGGTATGGAACAACTCTATCAGATGTATACGGGACGAGGCCCGCTAATCGTATCACTAACAACGATACCGACCTGTTGACGTTGTCACTGTTGTTGCTGTGAAACTGAATCACTACCCACTCTGGGGTCTTAAACACTGGAACAATTATGTTGACATCATTTATATCCCTCGAATGTTGAATCTGGATTACATTCTCATTCATTAACTTCTGGATATCCCTCTTGACGATCAAACACCCACGGGGGTTCACACTACAAATTGCACAACCATCATGGTTGTGCTCACAATCACTGATGGTACACAGGGTCATATGCATCTCCACCAAGGACCGACGAATACATCGCACATCAAAGACTCGGAAGCTTCTTGGACAACCATCTACCATATTGACAAAGGAATTACCATGGACAGGAAACAAATTGGCTTTTACATTTGGCGCACGGTCCTCAAAGGACACCATCCGACTCTTTATAAGCTTTTGTACCTCTTACTTCAACGGGTAACAGTTCTCAATATCATGTCCGGGAGCTCCTTGATGAAAGGCACAACGGAGTTCGGGCTTATACCACCATGGAAGTGGTTCTGGAATTTGAGGTGGATTTCTTGGTTGGAGTAGGTTCTTGAGAACCAAA